>NC_048898.1:18540885-18858385 GCF_011077185.1 Oxyura jamaicensis
AAAAAAAAAAAAGAAAAAAAAGAAAAAAAAAAAGAAAAAAAGAAAAAAGTGCTTAATTGAAATACCCCTTTGTTTCTTTTGCTCTGAAATATGCTACTACTGCAAAAATTGTTTACTTAACATTTGAAGACTGGAATGAGGAGGCTTATTTTTAACCTTTGTTGCCGTGTTCTAAATACAAGGGATGATGTTTTGTAATTGCTGAAACAACTGAAAATGTGGAGTGCAAAGTCTTCCAGCACAGTGAGAAAGGCAGCAACCGGGGGACATTTAAGGACAGAGAAACATCAAACTGTTGAACAGTTTGATGTTGAACAACATCAAAACTAAACAGCATTATGGAGGGGTAGGCTCAGTTCTCCAGAAACTGATTAATGAGGGCGGAGAGACAAGTTGTCATGGAATAATGAAATAAGATAATTGTATTATTTGCCAGGAGAGGAGTTTTCAAATGAAGAGCTGCTTCTTTCTCAAGCTTGAGAGGAAAATGAGTAAAGATTTTGTTATATATTAACGGATTGCTGATGTTGTTAGTATTAAGTCCAGAAGTGGAAGGCTATAATCCAACATAAAACACTATGGCTTTGAGGCAGGTACTTGCAGAACAAAACAGTTATGCTGTTGTCCTGACTAGGACTCCAAACATCCCTGGTAGAGCTTGCTCATCAAGAACCCTATTATGCTCTGTAAGTGAGGGGATATATGGTCTTTGTGAGAGTGCTCTGAAACCATGGTATAAAAATGTGGCAGGCCTTTCAGGCAGAGACTGATCACTGTCATCTGTTTGTGAAATGCCATAGATGCTGGCAATGACATATAAATAATAAGCATATTAAACCTGTTGTGCAACTAGTCTTTTGCAAACTGAGTCATGCTCCCAGGTGGTGTTTATGTAGTCTGACGGAAGTCTGCCGAAACCAAGTCTCCCAGCAGCTGAAAATCAATGTGATTCCATTAAAGTCATAGAAAGGATAGATTCCTATAGACTTTTGAAGTTCATTCTGTGGTGGTTCAGCCTTGGTGCATTTACAACACTATGCCTTTCTTTTACCTTAACACATAGTTCTGCCTAAGCAGGTGAGATCTATAGTTTTAATGTGTTCCCAACCTCAACTATTTCCTGGAGCTGTCCTCTAAAAAGGTTTATAAAAAAATACAAAATCTGTATTATATAACAGAATGACTTTGAAGTTATATTTCCTACGTAGTCATTTTCACAGAGAAAATTATCCTGTGATGAACCAGAAGTTCAGTTCTGCTGTCAACTACATACATCCATGGTTTCTAATCCTTTCACATAGTCACTGGTGGAGTCCCATGCATCCATGTTTCTCAGTATTTTACTATAGCATTCCACTGTATCTACTTTTTTTTTTTTTTTTTTTTTTTTTTGGGCTGGACAAGTTCTGCTTGTTTGGTTAGTTTTTAAAATATTGTTAATGTGGTCCAAATCTTCACCCCTCTAGCATGAAAGCATTAATGATGACACTTAATCCTTGCTGGAGCTGGTTCTGGCAGCTTTTGATATACAGTAATTATGCTTTTATACTTGAACTAGTAAGGCTGGAAAATTAGACTGTGTGGACCTCCTCCCTTTCTGTCAGCTTTGCAGGATTACTGGCTGGAAAGGAGTTTGTAAAGCTAGAGCTCAGTGCTCAGCTGTCACTTCTGGTGGTCTGTTAGGACCAGCAACTAGGCTTCCAAGGAAGCTCAAATAGAAAATACACCTTGGAAAGGAAGCAAATTTTTCTGTGATTCTGAACTGGGTAATGAAAAAACAGGTTCTGTAATCTATTGCCAATGACGAGATGGAAAGGGGCAGTGGTTTAATTTTTATTCTATCATTTTTATTCAGTTTCCTATTGTAAAATGTTATCCTGAGAGTCATGGCATGGGAATACTGTAAGAAACATAGAATCGTAGAATAATAAAAGAGTTTTGGTTGAAAGGGACCTTAAAGACTTTCTAGTTCCAATCCCCCTGCATTGGGCAGGGACACCTCCCGCCAGACCAGGTTGCTCAAAGCCCCATCCAACCTGGCCTTGAGCACCTCCATGGATGAGGCATCCACAGCTTCTCTGGGCAACCTGGTCCAGTGCCTCACCACTCCCTGAGTAAGGAATTTCTTCCTTATATCTAATCTAAACCTAGCCTTTTTCAGTTTAAAATCGTTATCCCTTGACCTATCACTACACTCCCCAGCTTTCCTGTAGGTCCCTTTTAAGTATGGGAAGGCCTCTATGAGGTTTCACCAGAGCCTTCTCTTCTCTAGGCTAAATAATCCCAACTTTCTCAGCCTTCCTTCATAGGAGAAGTGCTCCAGCCCTTTGATCATCTTTGTGACCCTCCTCTGGAGCCACTCCATGTTCTTCTTGTGCTGGGGGCCCCAGAGCTGAACACAGTGCTCCAGGTGGGGTCTCACGAGAGCAGAGAATCCCCTCCCTCGCCCTGCTGGCTATGCTGGCCATGCAGCCCAGGATACGGCTGGCTTTCTGGGCTGCAAGTGTTTGTTGCTGGTTCATGCTGAGCTTCTGATCCACTAGTACCCCCAAGCCGTTCTCCACAGGGCTGCTCTCCACCCACTCGCCACCCAGCCTGTATACGTGTCCCAGCAATGTACCCAACATACCCAGCAATAACCTGCTGTGTATAAACCCCTGGTTCCTAGCAGGAGATGGTTCTCTCAGGTCCCTAAGTGGCCTGGTTATGCTGTTAACGGTGTGCCGTGCTGACACTTGGCCAAATCATCATACTTGATTTTTTAATTAGGCCTTTCCTTCATGGATTTCAGTATGCATTTTGCTAAACTGAAGGCTAAGGAAGGACTTTGGGACAGGACATGATATTTATTTTGTTCTGAGGAAAATGCTGTATATGAACTACAACTAATTGCAAAGGAGCCACCACACAGAAAGGTTTGACTCACCAGCCAATAAAAAGTTAATCTGAACCTCTATATTTTCAGAATTAGATGACCCCAGCATTTGAACATCTTCTCTGAGCTGTCATCACACAACTGTAGACATGCATTAAGGTGATCTGAGATGGCTGAGCCTCAGGCATGTGACTGCTGCTCCTATTTATGGAGCAGTCCCAGTGGTGGCAGTGCTTTGCTAAATATTTAAAGACCTTCATTGTCCCAGAGTGCTTAGGCCTAAGATTTTCATTTATTCATAGATTCATAGAGCCTAAGGCCAGAAGGGACCATTAGATCATTTTTTCTGACCTCTTCTATGACACACAGCAAAAATTCTCACTCAGTAATTCCTACATCAAGCCTGTGTCTTGGAGTGGAGGTAGCACACATGGCTTAGCAAGACATGACATTTTGATTTCTGAATCAAAAGATCACTTTTGATCATTTTGATCACTGAACAGCAGAAAATCCACTACATGTCTTGGTAAGTTGTTCTAGGGACTAATTCCCCTTGCTATGAAAAACACACTTCAAGTAGCCTGAAACACAGCAGATAAAAAAAAAAAAAAAAAAAAAAAAAAAAAAAAAAAAGTGTGCTTAAATGAGAGGTTGGCCTTTTAAATAATAGCAGAGGGAAAAACCCAAATGGAATTTTGAAAGAAACCTTAAATGCAACTTTGTAAAATATTGACACTGAATTTTAGCGGGACAAACTTTCCCTTACTTGCTCAGAGGTCTTCAATGGCACGGACACCCATGGTTCCAGCTGGAAGTTCTCTGAGCAGTTATTTGTGCTGTGGGTGTTCCTAGAAATGCTGCCACTGTGGCTGAGCTGATCATCTGGGAACACTTGTCCTTCCTGAGGCAACTTTTAAAAGCTGAAAATCCCAACACTATGCTAAAGGGTTCAGTTAGGCAGGTATGGAGTATCTTAGTGCACAAAGGCAGCACTGTTCTTTTAAACAGATGTCAGTGGTAGATTTTAGTGCATATTGATTTAGCTTCTGTAGTTTTCAGTCCTTTCTCAATGAGCTATCAGCTGTGGGTCTGAGCCAACACCTTAAGAGGTTTCTGTTCTAGTGGTGAAAATGCTGTACACTGAGGCCCACTGACACTTTTTAAACAAAATGCTAACACTGTGGAGTTGTGATGGAAATAGATAATAAATGATTTAGGGTCTGCATTACTTCTCAGGAGGACACAGAATTGCTGGCAGCATTGGCAGAAATGGGAATTCCATCCACAGTAATAAAGCATCTGGATCTCTTTGTACCAGCAAGTTGAGTGGCAAGTATCTCTCAGAGCTACGCCAGTGTAATAAAGCTAATATATCAACTTAAGAGAGCTGCTAAGCCCTTTGAAAATAATTGTGTAGTTGGCAAGCAACAGTAGTTTTTGCTTTTTATATTGCAGAGAAATACAACTTTTTAATCTTTTTTTCCTCCTCTTCCTACTGTGGTGTATTTAAGAAATAAATTGCAGAAATCTACTCCTAATGCATTAGTAATTTGGAAAATTAATGACTGCAGGTGAGAACAAATTCCAGAAGTCAAGGTTTCTCCTACTACTTTACCCTAGTTAAATTGCTCATCTGTATTTCCTCCTGGGTATGTTACTAACAAGCATTGCTGGACTATATGTCCATTACTGGACATAAAAATAAAGTTCTCGAGAATACCATTTTTTTAGGAAAACTACATCTTTTTGCTTATCTGGGCTGCCTGTTTCTGCAGGGGAAGAGCACAAGTGACTTCCTAGCCAAACCCGCTGGTAGAGGAACATTTCTGAGCTTGCAGCCAGGTCACTGGTTCATGTTTTGTCTTTGCTCTCTATCTTTTATAGCTCTCAGCACTTTTTAAGGCCCTGTATTAAAAGCAAACATATGTTAGTTTTAAGTACATGCTGAGGCCATGTTTGAACTCTCAGATGGTGTCAGGAAGAGAAGGGTATAGACATTCAAGTACTCTGAAGTCTTTCACCTCCAAAACCAGGCTGGGAGACCCAATAGAGGCCATCTGCCTGCTTTGACACTAGAGGGAGTCATCGCCTAAAAGAAATCACAAAGGCTTCTAAAAAATCGCAATTTACAACGATTTATGTCTCTTGGAGGGGAACAAAACACTGATTTCTTTTTAAAGCCTCTGTTTTTATTGGAATACATTATGGGAGGCCTCATTTGTTGCCCAGAATGCTCTTGGCCAGAGTGAAATTCAACCTTCATGATGAGGCAGGCAGATTCAGCTCGCCCTGCTCTGCTTTGTCTTAGCTGGGCTCTCCCGGGAGAGCTGTATGCAGAGGGCCTGGAGGTAGTTCAGCCTCTATAAATAGCTCGTTGCTGAATTCTTGTGTGAGCGGAGTTTGAAGGCTGTGCCAGAGGATAAAGACTTGTGTTGTTTTAGTTCACTTTACACTGACACACTCAAACCAATCTCCCTGTCTGGCCTCTGTTTGTACTCAGAGCAGAGGCCAAGAAGATGAGATGTCTGTGCCTCGCTCTGTATTTATTTTTCCCTAATTGCAGGACTCTAAGCAAAATTATAGTGATTGACTTAATGGAGGTGGGTAGGTGGGGATTGTTATGGTCCCCAAGGAGGCTTTTCCTCTCCCCTTTCATCCTATTAGTTCCTCCTGTTACAGCACAGATCCTGTACTGTATAAGAGGTAGATAGTGCATGGCTCCCTTGCCCATCGTAGGACTGCTTCCTCATCTGTACACTGCATACTGCTAGGCTGAATGAAAGGACCGTACAAAAATTTGAATACTTACCTGAGGGCTTCACATCAGTGGTGTGTAACCTAGGGGGTATAAGACGTGTATTTTGCTGAGTGGAGAGTTCAAAGTTGCATTTCTAAAGTAAGGGAACAGGTAGCTAAAAATTCTGCAAGTTAATTCCTCCAAAGTGGGGAGGGAGTATGATTGCATCTTCTTTCCCTCACTCCTTAGTCTCAGGAGTAAAGATGGTTCATGGAGAATGGAAATAGCTTTGCAGGAAAATCCCAGGAGCTAAACTATCTGCTAAGCTCTGTTCAATGGAGATATACTTCCTTTTTCTCCTACACTTATATCCTCTTCCCTCAGCTAAAGAACACAGCTACACCCAGCAGGGAAAGGGGGAAAGAAGTGCTGTGAGGTAGTCTTTTCCAGGCAGGTAGCAGAGATGAAACACCATTGAAGAAGCAAGAGAGGCAGAGCTGAGATACACAAAGAGGAACAGAAGCAGCTGTGAGAAGGAAATGTGGCCAGAGAGGAGAGAACAGATGTGATGATTGAAAGAAGGGCTGCTACGAGATCTGGGGACCAGAATTAATTGCTGAGCAGGGCAGTGCGGAGGTATATGGGCGGCTGTTTTCAGTGGATTTAAGTCTTTTGAATTGTAGTGAGGTATAGCATATATGCTGATGGATTCAGGTGCTCTAAGATCACTACAATGAAGGTCTTAAGAGACAGGTCTGTTGTCAGAAGGTGCAAGTTATAGACTCCTCAAACGGATGGTAGGAATTTAAAAGAATAATAAAATGTGTAAGTTACAGCTACCAAGATCCTGTTTAGAGTGTCTTATGCTGTTGTCTGAATTTATCCTTTAACAAGTTCCAGGCAGCGCTCTTTGTCCTTTTGGCAACACTTAAAATGTCCTGAGTCTCTGCTGACCTGGGGCTTCATCCACTGTTCCTGACGCATCCTGCTGCGCCAGCTCAACCATCCGCTGCTTCTAATAAAGGAGCTGGCACAGCATCTGTCTGCAGTTTCATTCTGTTGAACTCCTTGGACACCTAATCATTTGTGATTCTCACCTCAAGGCCTTGAGATATGTTTTGTTAAACAGCTAAAAGAAAATTGCGTTGGGAAAGCTGCTGATGTGGTTCCTTTTCCCTTTCAGAACACAATCCTGCAGATCTGTAGTTATTATAGCAGATCTCTGTTTAGAGCAAGGAAGATTTCTCAAGGTGCTGTTTAAAACTTCCTGGTTTGTGCTGCAAATTGTTAATCAGTCCATGACAGCATAAATAAAATTAAAGGGTTTAATTAAAACTAATGAATGAGTGAATGGAGAATACACCGCACGTTCCTCTTGCAGAGCCCTGGTGCTGTGAATAATTAAAATGTCACAAAGTAGGAGATGTCTTAGTAAAAATGTTGGAGCTGCAAAAACAGAGGCCCCTGAACTTTGGTAGTTTGAGAGGGTTTTGTTCTTTAAATTGGTTAAAATCAATTTATGTAAGTTAATGGAAAGATACAGAAATATATACAATGCTGATTTTCATTTGGAAGAAGTCAAAGTTGGAAGCTTGGTGCCAAACAAACCCTGCTGCATTTTGGATCAGTTTGCATGTCTCTGATGATCAAACTATTTTCATACTATATTAATTCTAAGCCCATTATCAGCAGGCAGATTAGTTTCTTCTTTTGTCTCATCTGTGACTGTTTTTGAATATCTAACTAGTTATTGCAAACTATTACGTTGTTATTACTTGTTAATGTTCTGTCTAATGAAAGCACAAGCATTCTTTGGGCCTAAAACGGAACTGGATCTGACTTTGGCTCAGGTTTAATGTACGTGACATGGTCAAATAACAGGCCAAGAAAATCATTTCAGCTGGACTGTTTTAAATAAATCTGGGGGCATGAAGTTGGAATTAGAAAGATGAGGCCAAGAGGCTGATTAAACTGTTGTAAAGCTCATGATTACAGGCCAGGCCCAGAATATCAGCTGTAGGAATAATTGGGAAACATCTTCTACCTTGCTGCTTTACAATGGCTTGCTAAAATTTTTGTCTGTGACAGAACATGTTTGGTATCGCCGCTATGTGATCTGGTCTAAGGCTGGCTTTCTCCTCAGCTCTGGATTTTTCCCTGGATCTCCTGACACCATGACATCTTCTGAGGCAAAGAGTCTGTTGGAGGCTGAAATAGGATCTGGGTAAATGTCCTGGCTACTGACACCTCTGATGAAATAGTAATGCCCCTGTAGACTGCCTTCTGTGCCATAATGACCCAAGGTGAGCCTCAGTGCGGGATCTTACTCAGTCTAGAGGTTTAACTACATGTATTGGGAGGCTTAAAAGGTACCACACCTCCATCAAGTGCCTCTAGAGGCAATGATCTAATGGCAGGCAGTATCTGATTCAAGTTAGAGTGGGGTGAAAAGGTGAAGATCATCCATGAGGTAAATGGCTATTCTATAGTATAATTCTAGCTCCCTATTGTCTAATTTCCTAAGATGACTGAGTAAATAAATTTACTGTAAGAATCTCCACCAATTTAGTTTGTTAGGTTAAGAATAGAAGAACAGTACCACTTCCAAATGGCACTAGGCAGTCTTCAATGTCCAGACTGGGCATACAAAGCCTCACCACAAATGATATCCACAAGATATTCCGTCTCAATGCTTGGCTCTCTGTTTAGTGGAAGATCAGACTAGATTATGGTAATGGTCCCCCTGAGCCTTAAACTTTTGTAAAGAAATGAGTAGAGTTTGCCAGGAACTCAAGTGATTTCTTAATGGCACATTAAATAACATTTAAATGTATGGCATAACCTTAACATATTTGCTGTTGGCTTAATACTTTGGCGTTACAAATCTGGTGGAAAAAAGCTATCTCAGAAATGCTTTTCTCTCAGAAGAAGAGGCTGTTCAAGAATATGGACATTTTATGTATAAAGTTTTCTCTTTCCGTATGATAACTTTTTGTTGTTGTTGTTGTTGTTCAACAATTCAAATAATTTGGAAAAAAAATAATGAGAGTCTACCTAAGAAAAAGCAGAATTTTCCAAAGACTTAAGACATTATAAGTAAAGACTTATAATGAGGAAAATGTGGGCCTTACAATATGCTACAAATTCCAAATATCTATACAATATCAAAGCAGACCAGACTTTCTGGCTCACCCAGGCATTAGGGGCCTTGGTTACCCAGGAAAGAAAAACACACCAACAATTGCAGTTAATTAGCTATGGTCACCTCCTCACATAAATTATGCTGATTTATTTGAATGCTTAGACTTTAGTGGCTACATTAATAATTAACTACAAATTAAAAATAATCACAAGCGCAATTGAGAAAATATCTTCCCATTTGTTACTTTATGATTCTGTTTCATTTCAAAGGCTCAGTGTTCGTTTTCAATCCACCAGGACTCATATGCTGCTCCTGGTGACATCACTGTAAATCTGGGTTGAGATTGTTATGAAGTCAATGTCATTACTCCAGATTTACACAGATCTAGCCAAAAGCAAAATAGAGTCCATCAGCTAAAGCATCCCCTTATCTTCAAAGGGAATTGGTTACATCTATAATGAAATATCTCAGGACAGCCTAGATTAAGCCTAGTTATTTGGCTTCACTGAGGCTCTTTGTGTGAATGAATCTTTTTAGATTTGATCCCAGATAGTTAAACTCTGTAAGCAACCTTCCATAGACTTCCCTGAAGCAGATCCAGGCTCTATAGAGCCTCTGCTAAGAGGCTTTTCATTATGTCAAGATACAGTTTAAAGTTCCAAAAATGTGTTGGGCTTTTCATAACCACAAGTATAAAAGCTTTTATTTCCTAAATTCTAGAAGCTGCTAAATATTATTTACGATGTAGCAAGAAAGAGGAAAGAGGGTGAGCTGTTGGGTACCCTGTCCATGTCAGTATATTTTTGCAAGGGAGAGTTCTAGTGTAGCTATACTTTCTTGCTGTATGTATAAGTACAATATTTTTCTCCAAACATGCTTCAATCACTTACTTCTCCAGATTTTTTTTAGTTACTTGTGATGTGGTCAAAAGCCAAACCTTTAGATCAAGTTTCCTTGTGAATAGTTCCATATTTTTAACTTAGATATACTTAGTTTAATTCCTGATGAACAGTAGGGTATACAGTCTTACACTTCTAGGAGGTAGGAGCTCTGGTTTGTATTTTGCTATTTGGTTAAGTAAAGCAAGGCAGAGTAGCATCTTTGATTAGTTGGTTACAAAAGATACTGTTCTGCTTTCTGTCTGGGCACATGGTAGGAACTGTAAGTTAAGTTCTGTATTAAAATATAAGTCTTTATTCAGTCCATTCAGGACTTTGGCACAACTCTTCCCCATTCCTACATCTTGCAAGAATAATTGAAAGTAGATCTGGGATCGGCTTACTGAGCTCAAGGTTTTTATATGATGTTTTATTTGTATCTTTCTGTGTAAGGGAACGGTAGCATGGCGCAACTTTTCCCCTACATCAGGTAGGTTGGTTGATACTCCTGGAAACATCTGTCTTGCTGTGTATGGATATGGCTGCTGTTCTGCATGTGCTGGAAACACAGTGCTCCCAGCACTGCTGGATTAGCGCAGATGGCAGCACTTCACGTGCACTGTACAGAAGTATTGGAGAGAAGGTGTCCATAGGTAGGCTGATGACACCAGTATGACTTTGCCAGCATTCAGCATGCTTCCAAGTTTCTTCCAGGAATGGTCTGAGTAAATTGTCCTGGAAGAGTCCACAAGAGGAGCAGTCTAATCTACGTGACTGCAATTCCTCACAGCTCCAGCAACAAAAGGAAGCTTGCAAGAATTGTTGTGGCATATATGGAAACAACCATGTATGGAGGAGAGGATTTTTTTTTTTTTTTCTGTTATTGAATAAGATCCAACCTAGACCTGTAACTGTTAGGGAACTTTGGTGTTCTCCAAAAATGTTTTAGATAAAAACACGCTGCTTAACAGTCCTCCCTGTAGAATATTCGGGGACAGCATTCATTTATAACCAGAAGTGTTATGACAAAATGAAACAAAAACAAAGTTTAGACTAAATATCAAAGAACTTAATGACAACTAAATTTATTAGAGTTTAGTCAGCCTAAAGAAACATCAGAAGCCTTGCAGCATGGGTCATATACAACTAGGATATTCCCAAACCTGGGAGAAGACTGTGTAAAGAGTGATCTTAGATTTTTATGTTTGGATGCAGAACTAAAAAAGAACAAATATTATCTTTAAATACAGCGTATTTGCCAAATCTGTTTCTTTTACCCTGTCTTTCTTCTAAGCTGAATAAAGCCTGGCACTGGTTTGCTCCAGAGCAATCTTACCCACACAGTGGGGAATTGCTGGCCTCTGTGCAGCATACAAGTGGTTGAAGCCTGACTCCTGTGCTGGGGTTTATGTTGTGTGACTGGCTGCAGGGCTGTGCTGGTGCCTGAAGACCTCATCTGCCTAGAGACCAACAGGGGCTCTTGAGGCAGAGGGTGCTCTTGTATTTGCTGGTTACTCAGCCCAGCACCATCCAGCTCTAATGCAGAGGTGTGCAGAGCTTTCTGAGGTGTGCGTCCTGTGGCTCATGGGAGTAGGGATTGGTATATACATTGGTGTGTGACTTGCAGATCTGGGGAACTGGGTCTTCCCTGTTCTGTACAATGGCACACGTTTATAAAGATCGGACATCTGATGGGCCTTCCTCAGAAATAACAAAACTACAAAGACTGAGTGTGGTTGTGGAACAGAGGTGTTATACACTGCCTAATACACTCTTGTCTGTATTTAACTAAGGGACCCATCTCATAATACAGAATAGCTGAGGCTGGAAGGGACTTCTGAAGGTTATCTACACTCAAAGCAGATTATTAGATCAGAGTCATGTCCAGTTGAGCCTTGATTATCCCCAGGGATGGAGATTCCTGGGCCCCTCTAGATCCCCTCCACAATGTTTGGCTATCCTTACTGTGACTTTTTCCCCACATCTGTAATTGAAATTGCCCTTTTTGCATCTTTTATATTGTTGCTTATAGTATTCGTCTGATTTTAGGCTGTTTATGCCAATAGGCCATGGAGTTATGCAGCTGTGAATCCACCTCAATAACCAGGGCAGGATCAATACCTAATTCTATAAATAAATCCTCTTAAGAAGGACAGCAGACCAAAGCTAGTATTAATAGAGCCTTCTAGTGTACACCTCCAATTGCACATCAGAGAGTTGTCAGTATCCCTGATACAATTTGCACCATATCAAAAACACAAACCTCAGCAAGTACAGAAAGTGAAAGCAATTTTGGAATGATCTGTGCTAGACGAATTCCCTCCACAATAGGTCTAAGCTAACCCAAACTGATGCATTTTACACAAACGATTATAAATAGAAGCCAAAATTTTGTCAGACCAATAGTGCAAACTTAACATATTGGCCCCTTGGTGTCATTTGAAGAAAATTAATGCAGAGGGCCAAAGAGACAGAGTCTGCAATATGTAATGCTCCGGAGACATTACTGAGATTTTGTTCCTAGTGTAGCAGAAATAAATGCTCTTGGCAAGTCATAGGGGAGAAATAAGACATGTGCATAAGTAAGATTAATCAGTAAAGCCAGTGTCTATCTCATGAGTCATATCTGACATCAAAAAGGCCAAGGTTGTTGCATGTCAAATCTGTGCTACTACAGGAAAGAAAAAATAACAAAGAATTTCCCATGCAAGTTGTGCTGTAGATTTGGAGAACATGCAAGCACTAGTGAGAATGGGGGCAGGGGAAAAAGCAGGGGCTTTCTCTCTCCTCTGTCAATAGAAAAGTGTGGAATGATGGCCCAAGCAAAATCAGTAACAGTGCTCCCATGGTTCTTCATGGAGCCAGGTTTGTACAAACTGGGTTACAGTGGAAGAGCTAAATTTCTCAGCCTTTGCATAGGTAAACTCTTAAAAAAAAACTAATTGGAAATGTAAAATAGACAAACAGCCTGAATCTCTGTGCTGAAAATGCTAGATCTGGTAAATCAGAGGCAAGGGGGTTTTTCCTCAGTGAGGGTCAAATAGGTTTACCAACACACCTGGTGAGCCACCATTGAATAATTGTGGGATGGGGTGGACCGAGGGGAGAAATGGCCACACAACTGTACAGATTTAGCTCCCAGGCTGCAGCTTCCCTGCTCACCTGCCCTTTCCAACAGTGTTTGCATGAGTGACGTGGCGGAGAATATGGTCCCAGGCCTTAAAGGCACAATCTGGCTCTGCTAGTTTTGTTGCAGTGGCTGTCTAGGCCAGTTCCCCCAGGACTGAAAGGAGAGGCCTCCTCTGCTGGAAAACTTGTGTCTGTCTGGCCTGAGCTCTGTAATTAGGGTTTGTAATGGGCTTATATCCTAGAGGAAATGACCACAGGGATCAGGAAGGTGTTGAACAAAGTCTGGCCAAATGGTGGCTTATAGGAAACAGTCACCCAGGCATCAAGCATTGGGAATCCTGGGCCCTGGGACATGAAGGTGGGGGATAAAGGTCCTCACTTCATTTCTGTAGCAGGAATCTTACCAGCCCTTGGGAAGGAAAGCATCATGGAAGACCATTTTTTGCTGCAGTGTCAAAACTGGTGTTTCATCTTTCTCACTGTATTAAAAATGCTGTCCTGCTCCCCTCTGGCTGAGGGACAGCTATCAGCTATCCTGCTCTTCAGGACAACTTTTGCCCCTTTTGATCAATTCCATTTTTCAATTGCCTATCACCCCAGTACCCTAACAGAGTTTAGGAGGTTAACCACTGCGTAGGCTAAATTGGATGGAGCAGGGGGAAATGTGCCCTACTTGCACCACAAACTCATCCACTGTGAAGGGTTTTGGCTGTTGACACCAAAGGGTTTTGGCTGTTGACACCAGTAGGAACGAAACCAGCACCCCTGGGATGCTGTCAGGGGGAGTGGGGCTGAGATGCTGGCGGAGCAGTGGGGCTGTTTGGGGCTGGCCGAGCAGCAGGCGGTGGCAGCAGCAGTGCAGGGACAAGCAGAGGCCCACCGCAGGCTGCGCAGCCCGGCCAGCTGGCCTGCCCCGGCCCAGGAGCCTGCTCGTGTGTCGGCCGAGGGCAGAGTGCCAGGCTGCCTGTGTGTGCCTTTGCAAGGCACCAGCACCCGGTTTATTGGGATGGGAGAGGAAGCTTTTTGAAGACTGTGCCCAAACTAATGTGCAGACATAGAGCTGTTTAAAAGCAGTGAGATTTAAGGCTAGTTCTTGTGTGCAGGGGAGCTTTTAGGGTAGGAATGCGCTAGCTGCCCTGCTGTTGACTCATTTGTATTAAGTAACTTGAATGGAAAATGAAGACAAGTTAAGGAGAGGGACTGGTTGCCAAATGCATTGCTAGATAAAAGATGTAAAGATGGAGTTAAAAGTGAGGCAGTGCATCAGTCATTTAGAGGTTAAAGTCATGTTTTAATTAGCTGTGCAGTTCCCGGAAATTCTGAATACTGATTATATTGGCAAGACAACCTGTCATGTTAAGAACATGCAATTAAAGCCTTTCTGCCTTCAAGTGATGAGGATGAAAACCAAATAAAGACAATAAATTAAGATTAAAGAATCACCATCTCCCAGCCCAGCACTGTGAGTTGTGAGAAGAAAAAGTCCCACTCATATGGTTAATGCATAGATTTGTGCAGTGAATGGAAGTATTAGCTACCCCATGGTTTATTTCTTTGTCTGGGTAGTCAGTGTGTGCTGCTTAGATGCAAAGAGGGATTGAGTGGATGAGCTTAAGTGCTGGCAAATGTAACTGCTTCTGGAGTCCCAACACAGTTGCAAGTGCCTTGGGACAAAGTACTTGCCCTGTGTTACCAAGTTCAGTGACTTATGCCTCCCTGCTTTCTGGTCCAGCTTTGTATTGTCTCATAGCAGAGACATCCTCTGCTCTGCAGCTGTCATAACACTTGCAAACCACCCACTCTTCACAGGAGCAATTACAAGTAACCCAACCCCTCACCGTATGTGCAAGCTGATCTGTCCCACTGCCCTAATTCAGGCTGCAGAATCCCTTTGTTTTTCAGCGCTGTCACCTCTCTAGCAATCGCAGCAGACCAGCTTCATTATTTTCCAATTTGCGCACTGGGCTCTGAGACCTCAGACCTGCCCGCCCTCTCCCAGGAGAAGTCCCCTTAAGCAGCTCAGACAGGGTGCTGTGTGCCTGAGGTTCCCTCACCTACCTCCTCTGGATTAGCTGACAGGCTGGTTTATCTTTCTCCTAATTGCAGTGAGCTATTTGTCAGCCATAAATTTTGTTTCTGATTTAATTGTCTCCTACTACAGAAATTTGTAGTAGGACTTAGCTTATTGGTAGGAACTTATTTGAGCACTTGTTGAAGTTTACTGCCACGTCTCTTACTGTGTCCTGGTTGAAAGGAGATCTTGGGCCAGTTTGCATGGGGATCACGAGGATGAGTTATGACAGAAGAGGAGCCCACATCCAGAATCCAATTAGTTTTGTATTGTTTCATATAAACATTTTAGATCAGGAAATTCACTCTGCTGGACAGACGTTTCCAGAGGTTCTGGGACTACAGCTGTTGTCACTGTTAAGTTTACTTTCTCAGCCAGTGCTTGATTTGAGCTGAAATGTTCTGCTTGTGATCCAGATTTTGGTTGCTCTGAAGTTGAATGTTTGTATCCACTCAGAATTTAGCTATGAATCAACCCCCCTCCTTTGCCGCCAAAAAAGAAAGAAAGAAAAAAAGAAATAATAATAATAAAGTCCTAACAGATTTCTTTCTTAGCTGTAGTACTTCTCAGGAAACTCATTTTAGTTCAAACAGAAACAAAGCTGGCTTTTTGAATCACTGTTGTCATTGGTATTTTAATTCATAGTTATCACTAATAACTTTTATTTATCCCACTTTACGCTGTACAACTTCTGCAAAAAGTCTCTGGAAAACTACTGGAGCTGGAAGTGCTCCAAAGAGGCATGCATATGGTAGAGAGCGTCCCCCTGTGACTCACTTCTTGGGAATTTAAGAGCCTTGCTGGAGGCAGTTGGGGATCTGAACCTTTGCTGTCACTTTGGAAAACTGAAATCAGGTTACCTGCAGCAGTGCCTTTGCTGCAGGGCTGTGTTCCCCCATTGTATTTGTACCATAGCCAGGTCCTGACCTTGCTGGTGGTGGAAGCCGAAGGAGGCCTTTCATCCTGTTTGAGTTCTAAGGAGCTATTTCAGGGGGAGCTCAGCGCTGCCAAGTGTGGCGGTGGTCTGTGTTGCTGGACTCAACCTGGGCCAGCCTCCCTTGTTACAAGGA
This sequence comes from Oxyura jamaicensis, assembly GCF_011077185.1. Lineage (NCBI taxonomy): Eukaryota > Metazoa > Chordata > Aves > Anseriformes > Anatidae > Oxyura > Oxyura jamaicensis. The sequence continues at coordinate 18,556,788 of NC_048898.1, forward strand.
CAGAATTAAATTTTCTTTTGGGGCCTTCATGGCATTTATAATAAATACAAATTACAATTAGGCAAAAGTAGTGAAAAACTACTTAATATTTCTTTCCTGTTTCTGTGGCCAAATGTTTTAGCCTGCTCTCATAAAAGTGTTCCTGAGGGAGTTGTTTTTCATGGTTAAAACTAGGAATCATAGGCCAACATATGAAATCTAAAATTAGGCATCTAAATAGAGGTAGTCTAAAGATAAGACCAGTTTGGAGTAGGAATCCTCAGAAACATGACTCTGTTGTCAAAAATAGACATTCTGAAAAATCTAGCCAGCTTATGGGGTCATTCATGGAGTGTCACAAAAATACAGGTGCTGATAAATAACAGCCTGCTCTTCCCATGTCTGTGTTGAGCCAGATAGGACAATGCTGTTGTGTGCATGAGGAAGAAAAACACAGAAGCATTTTTCTCACAGAAAGGCATAGAATTTGCTCAGCCCTGTGCAGAAGGTGGCCAGGTGACAGCCTGACATCGGTATCACTGGTCTGGGATCTTTGTTCCTCTGTGGGATGGAATTTGGGCGAGGGGCCAGCAGTTGTGTAAAGCCAGAACAGGAGAACACCAGTAGTGTGCTTGTGCCATGAAGTCACCAAACCCATATGTCAGCAGCAGGGCAGAAAAATGACTTAGAAATGAACCATGGGGACTGCCTCGGTTGTCCTCCCCTCAGCTGCTGGCCTTTGGGTCACATACGTTGAGGCCCAAACCTCTTTGCTAGGTGTAAATGAGCAGCTTCTGCATGGGGTCTGTAGCTGTGGCTGGTCCTTCTGCCTTCCTGCCCCCTGCAGGGCTGTGGCACAGCTGGGAATGACCTGGCTGTGCATAGCTAGGGGAACTGCTTGAGGGACACCATGGCTTTGGGTGGCGGAGCGAGGTGTGTTTCAATTTGAGCCATATAAAATGGCAATACAGCAACATTTCTGACCAACAGATGGTGCTCTCCAGCTGATTTTGTGGCTTGAATTGGAAGTTTGAGAACAGTTTGAGGCAAACCCTTTCATATTGTTAACTCTGGTGATTTTTTTTTTATTTATTTTTTCCTGAACTGGGTTGAACTACCCAATTATAAAACTCAGAACAGGCCTTGGAAACTCTCTTCAGAGCAGACCTGGCCTGATTAACTAGGCAGATCTTTTTTCCATTTGCAATTAAGATTTTATTTAAATTTAAACAATGGTTAAATAACAAAAAACCACCGTCCCCCATGTACAGTGTGCTGCTGGCAGCCTGACAACGTGTAACTCTTAAATTACACAATGACGACCCCGTGGCATTACAGTACCAAACAGGAACAGAGCACGTTTCTAAACCTACTGCCAAATAAGAACAAAGCATGCTCTTAAACTTACCGAGGCCTTAAATAATCAGATTGTGACAAACTAATACAACCAGGTGGTAGGTAAATCAAAGCAGAAATAGTTCCTTCCTTGCCCTTTAGACCCTTGCATTCGAGATAGAGGTTCGCAGCTGATTTGAGATAATTGAGAGTTGTGCTCTGGGTGAACAAGGTGCTGTCGTGCACGCCGCTGCTGGCTGGGTGTCTGCACCCTCCTTGTGCGAGCAGTGCTGGTGCTGCGGCCAGTGGTTGGGGTGGGTCAGCTGGATGCAGAGTTGCTAGATCAGCAAGCTGGCCCAGTCTGTCCCACAGACACCCAATTGTATGGCCTAGCAGAGGAAAATGGTGTTTTGCTACTGTATTGGCCTGTTTTTTTTTTTTTTTTTTTTTTTTTTTTTTTTTCTTCAGCAGCCTGGGCTTACACTGGCTGCTATGCAACTGCTCCCCAGTTTTACCAAATTTCATGAAGTCCTCTCTGAAGGTATTTCAGCTAACACTTTTGCTGGGAGATATTGTGCATCCCGTGCTCTTGTGCCCAGCTGTGTCATCCCATCCACTTTCTTCTACCCATTCTGCTGTTTCATGGGTCCATCCGTGACCTGATTCATGTCACCAATCTAGGTGAAAATGATCTGTGGAGAGATCCGTTCACTCTTTCAGCAACAGTGAGCCTGGAGATCAGTTTAGTTGCTCAAGGAGCCTCCAGGAACCTGATCTTGCTCACCCTGAGGTTGACAGCAAAATTCCACCTGACTTGAGTGCTGCAGGAGCTACCTCTGGGCTCCAGTCTTGTACATGGTTATATAGAACAGCACAGGCACAGGTCTCATGCCTCCTTGGAGTTAAACATACCAATATGTGCTTCAAATAGCTACCTGTTGTCTGTGTACATCACCCTTAGAAAAGCAGTATTTTAAAGGACTCACAGCTGCTTGACAGGAAAGCAGTATATCACAGGGGAGGGATGTGTTGCATCAAATACAATGCTCTGCAAATGCTACAGCTGAGATTAACTTCCCAGCTGCCTCTTGATTTACTTATGATCAAGGGCATGCGAGCTGCAACTTCCTTCCTTTACTTTTCCTTGTCAGAAGGACCTGTTTAATGCAAAGCTAGGAAGTATGACAGGATGTTTCCTCATGCGTTGCTGGTGGTTTATGTGGACAACACTAGCTTGAGTCACTCTAGTGGAGATGTGGAGCACATCTTCCTGCCTTAGCTCATGAGGAAGTATCCAGTGTGTTCAAGCTGGCAGGAGTTTCTTGTTAACTCCCCATCCCCCAAAAGTGTTATCACAACGATCTAATGCATTTTTATGGGTATGAAATCTTCCTCTGATTACCGAGCTGAAAGGAACACGAGAGCAATTTGTTCTGGTTAATAACCAGGAGGCTTAACTTGAAATCAGTTGGAATGAAAGCAAGTGTAAACCAGATGCGGAGAGAACAGAGTCGCAAACTATTCAGAAAGTGTTTGAGGTTTCTTGTGCAGATTTTTCTTCAGAACAAATACTAACATGTTGAAAGTGCACATCATATCCATGATGCCTTGTTCCTCCATTGTGAAAGCTGCTATGAACAGGGAGAAGCATTGCTTTGAACACCGTGTGTGGGAGCAGCAAACGGAGATGGCTGGATTGCACCATTGTAACTCTGGAATGGGCTTCTCTAGAGAGCAGTCTGAGGTTGTCTAGGCCAACTGAAAAACTCAGAGGAGGTATGTAGATGAATACCTTATTTTCCATTTGGCTGCAAAAGTAATAGATCACAATGAAATCAATTTGGTTCTCTTGCTTTTTTTTTTCTTTTTTTTTTCTTTTTTTTTTCTTTTTTCTCAGAGATATTTGTCTACTTGGCTACATGCCCACAAGCTTCACATACACCTGATTCCCTGGTGATGTGCTAGAGGTAATTGGAGAATACGAGATAAATGAGGCAAAGAGAGGAAATTCTCTGCAGTGCCAAGTCTTGCTTGCGTTGTGATTCCCATGCTAGGAAACATCAAACATGTGTCTGAAAGTATCTAAATCATGGAGCCTTGGTAATGGCAAACCCCGCTCTTAGCAAGACAGACATGTTAGTGCTTTTCTTAACTGTAACTGCAGATTGGTGTGAGGCACTATGTTGGTCAGTATCTAGATTCGCCAGTTTATAGAGGCTCAGGTTGTCTGTTCAGAGGCAGATGTTAGCAACAATGTGTAGGTCCAGAAGCTAGATGGTGCTGACAGCTGTCTTGGGGTTGTATAGCATTTTTCTAAGGCTTGGATTGGTGCCAGAAAGGGAACCCCAGGCCTGGTTGTCTGAACAGCACATACAACCAGTGCTCAGCTCTGTGTATTTTTGCTGTTACCTTGTAAGTTCACTGGTGCTGCTGTTCTTTGTCAGAGAGTTTAATACATCCCAGAGCGCCCCATCAGTGTCTGGGTCCTGGAGGCTGCGTGTCCACTTTGTAGTGTTTATTTCCCTGAAGCTGAGTGGGTGGTAGCCCTAAGAAAGAGGCTTCACTAAAATCAAGATGGTTTTATTTTCCTTTGACATACTTTTTCCTCATGCATTATTCAAGGAAGACTAAAAGCTTCTTTTATTGGAAGCTCATTGTGAGTCATGGTGGCACATCCCTCTGTCCATAAAGCCCAGTCTCTACAGAACTTCACATGATAGCCTACACGGTCAGGCTGAGGAAGCTACACAGCTCTACCTTCCAGGCAGCCATACACAAGCAAGAGTGTGAAGCCATCGATTTAAGACGAGTGTTTTATTTTTAGCCACCTTCTCATTCTTCAGGGTAGAGTTGTAGCTACTTGAAGTGCCAGCCCAACCACAGCTTGCCCTGGCAGGTCCTACCCAGCATAGAGTGTCCCTGGTCTCCATGGGCTCTGCTAGCTCAGATCCTGTAACAACACACAAGACAGATTTACTGCCACCTACAGATTCACATTTTTTGTTTAATCTTTATTTTTTATTTTGTTACTATTCAGCTGGGAATGAACAGAATTACTTGGCTGCTGCAGATCATTTATCTGCCAATTATTTGGGTGAATTATAGATTATAGCAGGCCCGCAAAAACAGCTCTGTTAAGCAGAGCTTGCTTTCTTCCAGATAATTAAGCCATTTAGCATTGCATTACTGTCCAGATCACACCAGATATATAATAATCTGACCATCTCCATTTGTGGAGAACTAAACCTTTACTGAAATACAGAACAGCTACTAGAGGTGCAGGTTGTTGTATTTATTTTACTAAAGGAACATAAATCTGGGAAGAGCGGCTTTGGGAGTGCTGTGGGAAAGCATTTGTTAAAGTAAGGCCACCCTCTACTGTACACTTGAGTATATGAGTAAAGAAGTTGCTAAAGAGATTTGTATCAAGCAGAAGGAATTCACTGTTCCTCAGATACTTAGAAGTGCCAGCCACTTCAGGAGGGTCCGTGACTAAAAGTATGACCTCTTCTGCCACTTAACAGCCCTTTCCCTTGCTGCCTGTGCAGCAGTGTGGATGCAGAGGCAGGGAGGCTGGGAAGTGAAGGAGGTACAGTATTCACCTATGGGCAGTCTGCATGCGGGGGGAACTCCTCCTCCAGAAGGTGCATAATGTTGTGGAAGTGGTTCCTTTTAAAAAGCTTAATGGATCACAGATTCTGCAGTGGTTCTGAAGACTGGTTTCCTAAAATTATATTTTCCCCGCTTTGCCTACTCAGTCTTTCCTCTTTCTGAAGGTAACCAAATCTATTTATTTATTTATTTTTATTTATTTATTTTAATTTTGTCGAGATGATGCCCACAGACATAGGAAATTAAATCCATTTGTGGGACTTGTCCTTTCTAGGGATGGGCTCTCTCAAAGAGGTGCAGTACTTCTACATGGCTTGTTTGATGAAGTTGCACTCTTCTCTGTTGGTCTGGCTGGGCTGGGGCACTCTGAGTAACTGACGAACCAAGTTCGGTTACCTGGGTAGTCTTTGCTGCAGTCACTGTTCACAGTTTGGAAATAATTTTACACATTTAAGATAGAGTCAAGAACAGAAAAAAAAGCACAAGTGAGCTGCAGTTGAGAGGTGATTGGAAAAAGGGCTGTGTCCAGGGAAAGGTCTCTGGTACTGACATTTGTGACCCAACAGAGCCAGAGCCAGAGACCACGCAGGGTCTTGAACTGATGCGGGAGGCTATGCAATCCTTCTTCAGTACGGTGACTCAGACTTGTGCTATCACACACATTATGTGCTAACACATAAACCACCAGGAAAGTATATGAAAGAGTTCTGTCATCTTTCCAGCTTTACATTAAACAGGGCCTTTTGGTTGGGAAGAATAAGGGGAGCTGCAGTGCACAGTGTCTCTGACTACAGGTAAATTGTTGACAGATAGCTGGGTAGATAATGGTATCCATTGGAGAAAATGGGATATGAGGAACCAAGTGGGTGCAGGGAACTCGTTGAAGTGAAATGTTTCTTCTTGACTCCCTCCATGCTTCCCTCCGTTCCCCAGGGTCAGTTCTACTGACATCTTTTTCAACAGAAAATCTGATTTAAAAAAAATACATTTTCCAACAGTAGAATGCTGAATATATGCCACAGTGGCCCTGCTCATCATGCTGCTTGACCTAAAAGCCTCTTTATAATTGCTAAAGTTGGATCAATATGAAATTTTGGAGTCAAGCTCACTTTTTCTCTTTGTTTTCTAAAAGGGAAACAGATCATTGTTCAGAGGGCAGTAGCTAAGTCATTACCCCTGCCATTTTAAGTTCAATCCAACATCCATGGAAAACATTGACTGATCTAACCCTATGCCGACAGAGAAATAATATGAAGAGAGGCATTTTCAAATACAGAATGTGATATCTCATGTAAAACTGCGACTTTTCTTGTATGGAAAATACTCAGAAGGGACAAATAAGCCATGTCATTTTAAAGTAAGATTGATCAGAGCCATTTCTCCTACTCACTGAGCCATGCTTTACCTCCAGAAACACCATGTGGCTGCAGACTGCTCCTTGAGTTCATTCCACGATCGGATCCCAACAAGACCCCAAGCCTGCAGTACAGTGCTAGATGTGGCAGCGCATGGGTAAACATCCCATGAGAAAATCAAGCATGGGGCTGAAGGAAACGTACTGGGTTTCTGTTGCTGAGGGAACTAGAGTGCTATTTAATCTTCTATTTCCTAAGTGGAAAAGTGTTCAGCTGTGACCCAACAGTATTGTCATCTGGAAGATTTGAGACTGTTTACTAAGTCTGGTGTTTCAACCAGAATTGGAAAGAATGGGATCCAATTATCACAGCTGGTGCCAACTGGATCCTCTGGTGCTTGAGCATGACAATGGAGTTGGAAATCCTAGATCAAAGACGACAGATGGGCATGCAGCTCTTCTCCTCACTCCCTGTGTGTTATCTGTGGTTTGTCCTTTGGGGAAGGCTGATGTGTGGTGTGTCCCTTCGTGTACGTGATCTCTGAACACACAGCACTATTGTGAATGCCAGGCAGGCCTGCCCTGTATTGGTAGTGTCGCTGCTCTTCTTTCAATCACTGCAACAAGTATTTCACATGATTCAACTTTACAATGCAGTCAGCTGTATGTGATGTTTGAAAAAAATTATGGTTTGAGGGAGAGGCCTAGACCTGCTAAAGCAGCAGTTGTTTGTGTTACCACTAGTTATGTCTGCAGCTGCCTAGGCACTCAGCAGCCACTCAAAACCTAACAGGGGCTGCAGAGATCGGAAGCTGCAGGGAAAGCTCTGAGGCTGTCCTGGGCGGTGGTGTCAGACCAGGCATGCACGCGCTCACGCACACATGCTGGCCGGCATGCTAGTGTTTCCCAAAGGGCTGGGCAAAAAATAACTTGAAAAAGGAAATGGTCTTGCTGAAAATACTTTCAGAACGCAAAATAAGCTCTCGTCCAAGAAAAGGTATTGCACTGGGAGGAAGCCAGAAACCAAGTACACCCATGACCTGCAATGACCACAGCTTCTTTCTTCTGACCTGGCTTGCTTTTAGCCTCCTCAGGGAGTGCAGTATTGAGTGGAGGGAAGGCCAGCAGCTTCTGTTCTTATTTATCTCTGCGGTGAAAAAATCTGAATGTCAGGGTACTGTACCTTTCCTTGGTGAATAGAGAACCCAGCAAAGAGATCCCACCCTATACTTACAGGCAGGGGAGGAGAGGGAATGCTGCGGAAAAATGTGCTTGTTGAACAAGAGCAAAACACGTAAGTTTAATCTCTTCTCCAAGTACAAATTCATTATATTTATCCAAGGTTTGCTTATTCTATTAAGGAAGAGCCATTTTATTTGGTTATATCAAAGTAATTTTCTTATGTCAAAGTAAGTTTCATAGAAAGGTGGAGCATTACAGGACTCATTCAGGAATGTTTTCAAAGGAGCAGACCATTCTGTAAATATTAACTAAGCATCTTCAATCTGCTCATACTACCAGAATCAAACCGATGATGTATCCTTGCACAAAGCCAAATGCCTTAATCTTTGTATTCTAAGGAATTCTCTCTCTTGATCTAACAAGTCTTAGAAAACATCTTTGCTCATTTCAATTAAGGATGAGCAACAAGCTATCAACTTTGGTGAAGAACTCTATGCTAAACTTAAATTTAGAGCTGTCTGGGAACTTTTCAAAAAAAATACTGTAGCAACCAAGGTATCTTGTAAGTATACCAAATTTAGGGATTTTTTTTTGGATGAAAATTTTAACTTTCTGAGTATCATTTCAAATGAAAATATAGTGCTCATGTATGTGTATAATCTAAACATCTGTATCCTTGAGTATGTGTTCTTGGTCTTAGTTGAATGGAAGTGGGATTTGAACTTCCTGTGTACCACATGAGTACTTGCATGAAAATGCTGCATTCTCTCTCTCAGGCTGTATACTGGATTAAGTTTGCCTTGATCTTCCCTCAAAGTATTTGACTAAGCTGCTGTTCTAACCTCTACTAATGAGGCTTTCACAGTTTCACTTGCCACCATTTTGAGAGCTTTTCAATCTTTCTATTGCAATTTTTTAATTTATTCATTTCTATATATAGCGGTTATGTAAAACAAGTGGTAGTCTTTTTTTTTTTTTTTTTTTTTTTTTTTTAATAATCTTTTATCGAAACTGATTACCTGTATCTACTATTACTTGGATCCAGAAGGATGCTCCCTTTCCTTATTATCATCCATCATCATTCACTACCCATATCACTACAGTGATCACTCCTTTCAGGACAGTGAATTTCTGCTCAAATCAAACTGGGAGAAATAATCTCTCTTCCTACTATACTGCTGCAGTATCAGAACAGCTTGAGAGAGTAAGTTCCTCTGGGCATCCTTTAAAACCTTTGTCCCTCTAGCTCTTGAAAAACAATGCTTTTCCAAAGTACTAAGATAAAGGAGCTTAAAGCCCAATCATCATGGGTCTTACTGCTACAGCTATATTAGCATTCCATGGATAGAGAATCAGAAATCAAATTTTGTGGGCAACACTTGCCTCAGACACTTGAATTGCTTGCAGACACTCTATCTGAGGTCATAAGCACTGTTTTGTGACAGCAGGGGTCTCCCAAGTACGACGTTGCATATTTTATTTGTCTGAGCCTCTCCTCTACTGCTCTTGCAGGTGGCTTTCATTGGAGGACAGCCAGTTTGCACAACGATTATTAATGCTTGACATGTAGTAGTGCTTGCTAGTAGAATGAGCTAAAATGCATGTTCAAATGTGTGATATGAGGGACTCAGCTCCCTGTCCTGTGTCTCTGACTCTCCATTTGTTTTATAATATCATTGTCGGGATGGTTGAAAGGACAAATGGAAGCTCCACATAGACAGCTGGAGAGCAACTGGAGAGAGAACGTTGTGGGTCCTATCTACAAAATAATTCCACCATAAAATACCAGAGTCCTAATCAGTCCTTTCCTTCATTCTTTCCTCCCCTTCCAAGCCCCTGATTTTCCTTATTAAATGCTGAATAGCAGATTTTCTTAAGACAAGGAGAAGCAATTCTCAGCTGACCCTTGTGGAAGACCCTGCAGCTGCCTGTTTGACCTTGTTAGAGTGGTGTTGCTGACCCTGGTGCCCTGTCTTCCAAGGGGTTTTGATTTGACTCAGCAGTGCACCATCTCTGGGAGAGGTGAAGGTGGCTTTTCAGAAAACTTGGGACTGGACTTTCTTATCTGAGCTATGTCTGGCCTTTGAAAATCCACACAGGAAGCAGCAGCAGGACTGGGCTTTACCTAGTGGCCAGAGGAGGACTGATGTATTTAGAAAATGCTCTCGTGAGCATTAAATAGCTGTTTTGATAGACAACTTCAAAAATTAATCACAACTTGAGTTTTCCCCCCATAACAGCACAGGTCGGTCAGGTAGAGTGTTTTGTTATCTATGTGCTGGGGAGTGAACCACTTTTCAGAGCCCTGACAAACAGCACACACCCAATTTTATTGGAACTAATTAGCTGTCGATGGAGGAGTGTCTTCAAAATGATGTATTCCTTTCACTGAGCCCAAAGAGCTGGACTTGTTTCACATCTGTGTCTGATTACGTCTCTTGAACTTTAAGACAGCTGTCCTACAGGTTCATTTTCTGTAGGAACTCAGGAAATTACTCAGGAAAGCCACTGACACTACTACCACTTACTGCCAGATCTCTCTCACTCCTCATGTGAAGAAGCCTATTACAAGGAACTGCTGGCATGCAGCACGTTCGATGGCAGCCCAGCAATTAGTGTGGAATTTATAAAGAATGATTGCAATAGTCCCTAAATGTTACCACTTGATGTGTATTCTAATGGCCTCTGAAGCAATCCCCAGAGACTGTGGCCCTTTCCTCCCACCAACAAATAGTAAGGGATTCTACAAATTACATTGAGGTCACAGTGGAATTGATTAGGTGTAAGGAATATAATATATAAAGGAGAATGTAATATGATACTTATATGCAAGTCATTACTATAGTGAGGGACTTGATTATTGTAACGTTGCCTCAAAATGTTGGCGTTGTTTCCTTCTGCGTGGAGCAGCCTTCAAAGAGCTGAAAAAAATAATTTAAAAAATTACTGTTTCACTTTTTATTCCATTTTAATCTAGAAAAAGATAAGTGACTTGGAACAGCTGAAACTCATTCCTCTTCTGGTTATTTTCCTGATAAAAATGAATTGAAGGACAAAAGGTGTTTTCTTAAGTTCCTTGCCAACAACCATACACTAATTACTTCCAAAGGGCATGCAGGCCACCAGTGTCGACTTAAATGAGAATTTAGGGCTTTTGATGATGTTGGTTGATTTTTCCCTTGCATTCTCATCATACTGCTTTGGGCTATTATCTCATCTGATCTCAATGCTAAGCAAGAGTCAATCCCGCCAAAACTTGGATGGGAAGCAGCCAAGAGCAGGTGTTTCAGGAAATGGTGTTGGTTTATCGAGGTATTTTATGTATTAAATCAATGTCGCAGCAAACTGCTGCAGTCATTGTGCTACTGAAGTTGCTTTGGTAGACCTATAAACACCTAAGTCCTGTTTTTCTGGTGAAAGAAAACCATACTTTTTAAACCATAGCCTTATTTGCTTGAATATCCATGCCAAATATGTTTTGATAAAAATTCTCATGAGTTTTCTTGTTGATTTCTGCCCTCTGTAGCTAGTATAATGCTCTGTGATTCAGAAGACTGATGATATACCGAAGGATTAAAAAAACAGGTCAGTGCAATTTGCTCACAAACTGACCAGAAGCTGAAATGTGTTTATAAGAAACATTAGCCAAATGGATCAGACACATAAATTTACAAGAATCAAGGGATGGTGGGAATCCTAAGAGCCACCATTGAGACTGTGCTGGCCTGGAGCTGGCCACCCACAGGGGCTGGGTCCATTATGTAAAGAGGTTGCTGGCATCTAAGCAGCAAGTCTTCTGAGTACTGCCAAGTTATCTAGAAAGTAGAAAGGTATCCTCCATATACAGAATACCAGGAATACAACATAATTTATTTATTTTTTGTCTTGTTGTTCTTTCATTGTGTGAAAACACAGAGTTAAGTAAAAGGAAATTACAAGAATAAAAAAAGTATAAAAAAATAATTAAAAAAAGAGAGAGAGAGAGGTCTCATGATAAAACATTTCTCTAGAATTAAGATCCTCACAAGTAAGTTCCTGAAATCACCAAAGGTACAAGGAAGGGTGGAGAATCTCCTTTGCAGGAAGAGATAAGAAAAAGTATATAAAAGAGTAATATTCTAGCATAAAATGAGCAATCATTTAAATACCACCATTTTACTATAGAGTCACACAGATACTATGTATTCCAGTTAAAAAAAAAAAAAAAAATCATTCAGGGTTTTCATTTCTTAGATTTCCTTTCTCATATCCATTGCATTGGAGTTCCCTTCTCCCATTTTCTTAAACCATTAGTACAAAAAAACAAGTAGGTTTTGACATTATTCTCAAAACAGATCAGGAATTTTTGATATCTAGTGGAGAATGGTACACTGATAGATATTTCAAAATGTATTGAAAGAGGATCTGGGGAAGTGCAGGTAGATGAAACTTCTCAATCCAGCATTGAGTGACTGGTGTTTGTCCATAAAACATGGCTGGGAGGATGAAAGTCAATATGCGATTTGCTGCATGAAAATTCAAAGCTATTGCTAACTGTGGGCTAGCACCCTTAGTGCCAGTTCCCTGGCAGGCACGAAGCACTCATACACAGTTCAGCCTGCTTGATTTGAGGCTAGCATTAGCCTTCAGTTTGAGAGCATATCTGAGGAGCTTGATTTCATACTGCAGCGTGATATTTATCTGCAGAGGTTTGTATGCTTGTCAAGATGAGACCTGTTTTCCTGACTCTTTGTATCTTTTAGACTTTAATCTCATTTCAGAAGGTTTCAGTGCCTAGCTCCACGCTAAAATTGGTGCAGACTTGGTCTGGAGAAAGGTGAGTTAGGTCTGTAAGGGCAGCAGAAAGAAGCTGGGACTTGCATGGCCGGCTTCTCGAATTCTCCTTGGCATGATCAGGACTGAAGGGGAAATTGAGAGGAGAGATCTGCAGAGGAGTGAGGTGACAAAAGGCTGGCTACAAAAGGCAGACAAAATTGGAAAAGATAAATCCTTTGAATGGCCAGATGATTTGTCTAACCAGAGGATGAATAGAAAAAAGAAAGGCTAATTGTAGTGCACAAAGAAGAGGGCCAGAGGAAAACTGTATTATTATCTGACCTGTGGGTACCAGTTAATACAGAAATTAATGTCTCTTCTGTTTGGGATGAAAGTGTGTGTGTAAATCCTTCTCTTACTTTAATGCTGCTGGAGGCAGGACCAGGAATAGTTCCTCCTCCCTTACATGTGTGAAGCCCTGTATGTTGGCTGTGTGTATGTTCATTTCCCACAGGGACGGGGGACTCCCGTCTTCCCAGCTGACTATGACTGAAAGTGATGAGCCCCGTTGTGCTATAAGTGAAGGAAAAAACATCTGAAAAAAAAGAGGAATTAATGGATCCAGTAACAGTTGTCTGACTATTAAAGCTTTCCAAGATTTGCTGGAAGCTGTAGAGCTGTAATCAACTAAATGTGAATACTGGACAAAAGTATTGTGGTGTTTGGGTTTTTCCTTTCTTTTTTTTTTCTTTTTTTTTTTTTTTTTTTTTTCCTTTTAATTTTAAAATTATTTGTTGGAAGTACAGACTGAATTAAATCAAATTTCCAAAAGACCACAGGGGAGCTCTAAGAGGTCTGAGTACATAAACTTTGGTTCCCATTGGTTGGGCAGCTTTGGAATCTTTAATCTTTGTTGCTGTTTATTTTTCATAGCTGTCACTCTCTGTAAGTCTAATTATTGGTTTTGTTAGTGGAGTCATGAAGTGTCCTGCTGGCTGGCTCAGAGTCCAGTGCTTGGGAACTTTTTGTTGCTGGGTGAGTCGTGACAAGTGCACATCACTCCAGGCTCCCCAAACTCCTCTGCAGGATTTGAAACAGCCTTGACAATTATTTGGCCAGCTGAAAAAGAGACAGCACAAAAATTAATAAAATGTGGTCCAGTAAAGCAATTTCCTTTCCCTTTCCCTGTCCTTCTTCCCTTCCCTACTTTATTTCACCTTTTGTCCCCCAGAAGTTAATTTTCAAATTAACGAACGCATGCTACATGATATAGCTTTGGGTTTTTAAGTGAGCTGGGAGCTGAAATCAGAGAGGCAGCAGGAACTGAGTTTGACCTAAGAACTTGCCAGACATGTAACAAGCACACAGACACAGCACAGTCACCAAGGTGTCTGTGTTCCCCTCTAGGAAGCAATTATGAATGTCTTTTACCTACCCTCCCGGACTTGCTGCTGCTTGTGGGGTGGTGAAAGAAGTGAGGTACAAGGGGATTGGGAGTGAGAACCCAGGATGGTGGAGTTACAGGGGATCTACTTGGCCTGAGGTCCTGCATTCCTGAGTAAATTCCAAATACAGCAGAGAGGACCAAGACTGGGGATGGTACTAACTTCACATGTGGGAATTCAGCCAAACTCCCATGACTGCCTTGGGCAAAGGATATAGATAGGGGTTTCCAACTCAGCTGGTCGCTGGATCATAGTTTAACAGTGACCTCAAAGAAAACCCCAGTTATCAGTGTGGACATGCTGTCGGACTGAGGAGCACAGCCTTTGCTTTCATATGTGGTACAGACTGGTATGTTAGTGTGCTTGCGTGCTGACTTTTGCAAATGCTAACTAATTGCAGTCTTACGCTGTTCGCCCTCTGTGTTGATACTGTGCTGCTAAATTTAGGGTGTTCCCACTATTGTAGGGAATAGTACTAGTGCACTAGTGTAATGGGCACTTAATTACCATATGGGTTGCTATGACTGCAAGCAGGCAGGGCCAGGGATGTAAATCTGAGTATCTCAGACACAGCTATTAGCCCTCACCTGAGGAAGGATGCCCTTGCATTAGAGAGCCAACTGATATGATGTCCTGTCTAGAGGAGCAGCAAATCATCACTTACTGCTGGTACAGGACAGCATAGCAAAGAAAGCCTAACAAATCTTTACCAAGGATGTTAGAGGTCCAGCAGACAAGGTCTGCACCCAGCTTGCATTCCTGAGCATCTAGTGTTTGGTTGTGCTAGATCCCACCTTTACTTCTGCTGCCATGTCTGTATGAAATAGACTTTTTAATTACTATTTTTCAACACTGCCAAAACATTGTAGAGATTCTCAGAGAATCAGAATGTGGACCAACAGAATTCTGGATATCTACAAAGAACTTTTATTTGAAATTAGTTATTTTGCTTATTTATGTATTGAACATGCATAGCCCTAGGCAAGCTGTGATGAAGAGCAGGCAGGGCAAACAATGAATGCTGCTAATATTGACCCAGAGCTCCATTTAGCTTTGCAGCCCCCTTTAAAAGGAAGCAATCAAAAGAAAGTACCATGAGATCCTGAAGGCTGCTTGTTTGTTTTTTCACATGCTGCTCAGCTTGGGAGGTGAAAATACCCATCAGTTTTATTTCCTTTCTCAGGCATTGGTTAACTGCTGATGGCTTTGTATTTTTGGTGCTAGAGGGGTAGTGTTGAAATACATCTTTGAAAGATCATGAAAGACATTCCAGTTAAAGAAAGTTTCAGATGCTTTTTAAAAAATAATTTAAAATGATGATGATGATGATGATTATTATTATTATTATTATGCCAGATCATGTTGCTGAGCTTTATTTTTTTATTTTTTTTCAAATATTTGGATTATTCTTGTACATGATTGTCACTCTGCACCTCTGGTGACACACAAATTGTCTAGCAGGTAATTTTCCAGTCTGAAATCTACAAAGGAGATTTTCCAAAGTTTTTGCAGTGTGGTGATGCTTTCTAGACAATGGTATATAAATGTCATTTCCAAGTGAGACTGCTGTTATTATTACCAGATGTTCCAGTTCTTCAGTTGCCTAAATATAGTTGTTGGTGAGGGATTTTAGGCTTTCAGGGCAGAAGGTCAGCTTGAAAGAGACTTAGAATTGTAAAGTAAGCAATTTCTGGATTTCGAGCCTTATCAGCTCTCACTTTGAGTGTGATGGGAAAGCCTTTAAGCTGCTTTTGTCAAGCTTGGGAGATAAAACTGGCATTCTGAGGTCCATCTCATAGGAAAAAATGCTGAGGTCTGAATCAGCTTGGATGATAATTTCCCTATGAGTAAATTTGGTCCACTGAATTGACACCAGTAGACCTGATGTCATTTGCTCTATGTACGTTCTGGCAGCATGAGTGGAGGTATTTTAACATTAAACGGATAATTGCAAAAATACAGCCTTTTCCCCATCTTCTCATGTGAGGAAAGAGAAAATGAAGAGATACTGTTTTCTTTGGAGCCATAATATTCATGCCCTTCATTTGAAGAAACAAATCTAGGCTAACTTGGAGTCAGCAGCAGCACTTTGGTTTCAGTGAGTCTAAGAGAAAGCTGCATGAATGTTTCTTCCCAAGGTGATGAACTGCAGCTTGATCTCATATCACAATATTTATGCATTGAGGGCTATTTGTTTAATGGCAAATATTGTTATTTTCCTGTAATGACTGTCATGCATGTCTCTTTTATCTAGGCTTTCAGCTTCCACATGTCATTAAAATCTTTATGTATTGTAGTTTGATGTGCTGGAGCATAATAACGAGGTATGTACTGTGAACAGCACTGTAGGAAAATTGAGTTGTGGTCTCGAATGTGTAAAAAAGACCTTAGCATTGGCCAAAGACCTTATTCTGACTCTTATAAGAACACTGTCCCTCTTAAGAGCCTCATTAAATCTGAACCTGTGCTTTAATTGTAGTTTTTCATGTTTCTTTCCCTTTTCAGGATCTGTCATCCTTTCTCATATATAGTGGGGCGTTCTCTAGTTTATTTTTAATTATTTTCTTGCAGAGCTGTAATTGGACTGCTCCCTACCTGACCCTTCCTCTTCCTCTTGCTTTTCCCTCTGGAACATGTCTGTTTTTCACCTATAAACCAAAAAATATTAGCCAAAAGAATCCAGCAGACCAACTTTCTTTTCAGTCAAAAGGTTATGACAAACACTTTGCTTTCTACAGAAAGCACACATTTTTCACATACTCAGAAAATACCACTCACTCAAAGATCTGAATTTTGTCCAGATTTTTTTTAATTTTTTTTTACAAATTTTTAACCAGTCCTAATTTTTCTTCATCAGGGGTTCTTAGCCAGTCCTAATTTTTCTTCATCAGGATTTTATTTTCTCCTCCACCATTCCTCTTTCTATAAACTCTTGGGCAAAATAAGATCCCTATAAACATCTGAGTATGAGATGAACTTTCTAACCTATGGTATTTAGGTGGATTAAAAATAAGGTGAAATTAGTTTGCTGGTGACCTATTTTTGACAAGTCTAGCCTAGACGCTTCCTTTATAGGTCAGTAAAAGCCTTGTTATAAGTTTGTAGAGTCAGCAAAATAGCTGGCTTTCCTCATAGACTGAACCAGTGCAGTCTTGAAGCTCTCTGAAGTCACTGAGATAAAGACCAGGCCTTGAGAGAGAGCAGAAAAAATATGCTAAATGCATGGCTCTGGCCCTTGGATACATCAAAATCTTTTGAAGCAAATGGCAGAGGGAATAAATAGAATCTCGTGTCTAGATCCAGACCACACCAAATAGCTCGGTGTTATTCTTGTCTGTAATTGCTGCCATGGGTGATAAATTCTGGTATATCCCCATAGCTTCAGAATATGCTACAGCCATGTCCGAAACCCAGCCAATAAGGCCATCTGAGAAATATTCCAGGTTTGTGAATGAGGACAGCCTGTAGGGCTTCTTCTTCACTACAGATGGCAGCGCCAGCCAAAAGCCTCCCACACCCCTCCTCTGCCTGTTGGATGTTAAAGGCTGTGTATATATGCAAATATTTTGAGGTCACTTACATCCTACTAACTAGTATCTAATGACCACAGCTGATCATGGTGTGGAAGATGCCTGCAATACTTGCAGGGCATTGTGTAGTTTTCAGGATGTCACTCGCTATCTTGCCTGACCAGCCTAACCTAGTTTCACCATGTTTCTTACTCCACCTTGGGCTTTTTCTCACTTGCAGGGTGTTGTTGTTGGCAGGATCTAGGAGACAACCAGGGAGAATATGACCCAAACCTGGGAAATCATTCAGTCTGTTTGAAACAGGCTCACTTGCTGGGAGAAGAGTTCTGCCGAGTCAGTAAAAACAGTTTCTGGGGTACGCAAGATGAAAAGAATTTCTCTATAAGATTTCTGGTAATTTAATTACTAATAACTAGCATCCAGCACTGCTAGCGGAAACGGTTACAGTTTTCAGCTAACCTGCTGTGAAGGCTGAATGGGACATGAGGGTAAATTTAATATATTCTGCCTTAGTGATTAGAGTTGGAGTTCAGCTTTGCAGCCTTTAATGGGAGCTCTGTGACTGCGTGTTCTCTGGTAGCACTGGTTTCCATGGCAGCTTCTGTGTCAACTATTTTTCACACATGCTTTATGACTTATTGTGCAGCACGTGTTGTTTAGTTTCACAGCCTTCACTGCAGTTTTCAGGAAACTGGTGACTCTTTAACATCTACTGAACGCTGCCTGGCAAGGAGCGACTGCCTGCCACAAGGAGTGAGAGAACAATGAGCAACCCATATAGGAAAGGTGGGGAAGGCACACTGGTATGTTAAAAATTTGGGTTTGTCACATCAGAATACAGCTGGCAGGACTGACAGGCTCAGGAACATCTGTGAGGCCTTGGACTTGAAGGAACTGATTTTTAGTGAGTGGTGGATTTCTGTTATTTCGTGAACTCGCCAGTGTTAGATTTTCATTCTCTGCCACATTCTGCAAGCCCCATGTCAGATGCCGCCTGAGGGCTCTCTCTCATGTCTATGCCTGCTTTTTCCCATGCCCCTTTTGCCCCATCCAAAAAGCTCCTCACTCATGCCAGAAAGACATTTCTAAAAATACCAAGGGAAAATGGGAAAATACTGCTGGCCTGGCACATCCATGCATGCTTGTGCTAGGTCAGTCTTGCTAGCCCAGTTGTGTTCTCGCCATGTCTGTGCTGGGGAGACCTCTTCTAGAAGCAAGAAGGTGCATGGCCTTGTTCCTGTCCCCCCCCCCAGCACTTGGGCAGCCTGGAAGGAGAAGCATCTGCAGCCTCCTTTGGGGGATTCCCCTGCAAAAGTCCCCCACAGCAAACCCAAGGCAGACCAGGTTGGGAGCATGTGGCTGCACGTCTGACTGATGCCTCCTTGGGGACTGCTGCCTGGCAGCTTGAGTTCGGGCAGGGCATAGGCTGCCTTGGCACACCTGAGAGCATCATTGAGCTTTGATTTCCCCCCTGAGAAGGGAGAAGGATGTACTGGAGGACAGAAATCAATGAGAATTTGCCTGAGCAGAATCTGAGAGAGATACAAGGTGAGATCTGCAATGACATATTGAGTGGGTGAGTCTTGCCTGAATTAGAGCAGTCAAAATTGGCCCGGAGGGCAGTTTAGAAAACAATCTTTTGGCCAAGTCCCTTGGAAAGGAGCTTTCCAAAAAGGCATTGTTTGTGCACAATGAGGGAGTGCTGGCCATTGCTCGATCAGAATAGAATTCTTACCAAATGCCTGCTGCCTCCCCCGAATAATACCCAACAATTAATGTTAGGCAGGAAATATGTGAGAGATTAACAAAGGTTTTGTTGCTGAGTGGATTGTGTGGCCCAGCCAAAAGGAGCTGTAATTCCCACCCAGTCTGATTATTTCTGCTGCAGCCTAGCCCTGTTGCTTGCTTCCCTTTCAAACAAGGCTAACACCTTTAAAAATTCGGAACTTGCTAGAGACTTGCAGTCTGCTGGAGACAGTGCTTCCCACCTCCCCTGGGCATTTCTGTACAGTGTTAGGAGTTGGCAGGGCTCGAGGGTGGAAGGGATCCCAGTCTTTAGACTGAGAGGGGAACAGCAAGACAACTGATGGAGAGCAGTGCGCTAGCCCAGGATGGGCTAATTTGTCATCTGCCAGGTACTCTTAGATCTTTAAGTTCCTGGGAGAGAAATTGTTGAGAAGTGAAAAGCTTTCTGGTGTCTGAAGATCAGTGGAGCCTAATGCAGGAAATTGTGTTTACCTGAATAACCTCAGATAACTTAAGAGTAGAGATTGAAGCATGAGCCACTCAGGAGCCAGGCAGGAACTGCTTCACACCCAAAGCTGCGTCCTCTTCCCTGGCGCCAATACAGCTCCTGTTCTGTGCTCCCCAACTCCCACCCAGCCAGACTTAGCCTGAATGTGCTGCTGGCCCAGCTCCAGGGGAGAGATGCAAAGACTGTCACAACTGTTTTGTGGTTAAACGTGGTTTTTGAGAGGCCCTGGGTCTTCCAGAAAGCCTGTGCCCCATCCTGGCCCTGATTCCACCAGGCACGCTTTTCCTCCTGATGTCACAGCACCACAGCCCTGCTGGTGAAATGTTTACCCCCAGACTTGGAGAGCCTGTGGGTAAAAGAGCCCAAGCAGCACTGGGATTTATGTAATTTGTGCTAAAGCCTCTGAAAATGTGATGTATGTATTTCCTGGCAGCTTGTAATGTGGAGGTTGTATCATGGGGTACTGTGGGTAAGGTCCAAAGCCACCTCTTCTTGGGACACCTGGCGAGGTGCTGCCCCATGTGGGTGCTGGGGTGGGATGAAGGGGAGTACCACTGTTGGAAAAACACGGGATTACCATAAAACCTGTCTGCACAAGATGCCAAAACCTGGGAAGAGGAGAGAATGAAGAAACAGAGGTGTGCAGGGGGTGAGCAAGTGGGCACTGTCTGTGGCTTCGAGGCAAAGTGGCATCATGAGGTGAAGATTGCAGGGAAAGGAGGATGAGTGTGACTTTGTGAGGTTGGGGGCATGAGGACAGCTCACAGGCATGTGTGCATGGGAAGGAGGGAGGTGTGAGACCTGCAGGGAGCTGTGTGAGGCTGCAGGGAGCTGTGAGTGCCGGCGTGACGGGGGAGCTCTGGAAACGCTGTGTGAAGGGGAGCGTGTGGGTATATGGGAGCAGAGCAGAGGCTGTGTCTGCAGGAGGTGGGTTTTGGAGTGAGAACAAACAAGGCCCATGTCCTGGGGGAGGATGAAGTGTTCCCCAGCACTGGTTGGAGGTGTCCCATAGCAGGGTGGGAAGGCATGCAGCACTGGGGCTGCAGCAGGAGTGAGCCTGCAGCCCGGGCTTCCTGTGAGGAGCAGTGAGTAGCCTCACAGCCCTTTCCTCATGCTTAATTTCACTGTGTCTTATCCTCAGAGCAGTTGCCTTTGCACTCACTGGCAGAACCCCCAGGCAGCTGGGCCAGGGAAGCGCTGCTCACGGTCCCTGCACTCACGCTGGGGTAGCCCAGTGCCTGTAATCCTCTATGGCTGCAGCTCCACCCAGACTGAGCTGTTTATTTTTGATGCTGCTGGAAGATGCTGTGAGAGAGGTGGGTAAAGTTCAGCTGGGATTATTTTTAATACCCTGTGTCTAGAGGGGAATTCAGAGCTCCATTTGATTATAGCTGCTTTTTCCATCTTAAACGAGTCTGCTTACATTGTGTGAAGTCCCTGCCATTTTTTGTACCTCCCTGTCCATTTCCACTCTCCCCTTTTGGCTGCCCCTCAAAATGCTTAGTTTGGGGCCAAGACAGTGTGGCAGACAATGCACTTTGCCTGGTCAGCAGGAGGACCTGGCCCCTTCTCCCCTCTGCACTCTTGTGAGCTATCTTTATGGCTCGTTCCCCATCTGCCATGCAGAATGAAATCTACTTTCTAGCAGGAAATCTGTCACCATACTTGGTGACAACACAAATCTCTCCTGTTGAGGTATCCGAGTGCGTCCCCTGGCTGAGATACTGCTTTACACAAAGCTTGGGGAATTAAGCTGTGTTGCTCTATTTAGACTGGGGTGCAGCTTTTCTCTGGACCCTCTGCCAGGCTCTGGGGATATCAGTAAAAGTGAAGCCAGCAAGGGGGCTAGGCTGAGGCATGGAGGGCCAACACTCACCTCCTCTGGTCTGCTGTGTGGCTTGATTGTGGCTACTCCCCCGCTGTAAAACAAGGCTGACAGTCCTGCTCTGCTTCCTAGGGATGCCGAGGAGATGAATACATTAATGCTGGCATTATTGCTGTACTTGCTGTTAATTAGAACCAAGTGAATCGTAGTTAGAAGTTAATGGACAGGCAGATTTTCCCCTCACTCACACCTCCACCTTTTGAAAGCACTGGGATGTCACCATGGCCTGACACTTGTAGGCACTGTATCTGCGCATGGATGTGTGTGTGCATGTGTGTGACACTGTAGTGTCCTTCTTATTGGATTCAAAACAGATGTTGGGATGACAATTTGATCCCCTTCTACTCTGGCTAAGCCGAGTGGGTGGAATCTGGACTGAGGCTCACAGCTGAGCATCCAGCCAAGAATCTCCAGGCCTTTCTCCGACATTAGCGGGACCCCCTGGAAGTTTGGGAAATGTTGCTGTACCGATGTACAGCTGGAGAAGCCAAAGTACATGAAACAGTGGACTTTGCGTGGAGTGCAAGCTGCAGCCTGAAGTCAGGCTTCCCTGGGCAGACCACTAGATGGAGACGTTCCTACCACTTTCGTGAAAAATGCACGTATTTATGAAAACGTATTTCCCAGTGGTTTCTCCAGGACCTGCCAGTGAAAGCACAGACATTCTTTCCACAGGTTCCACAATGAGTCAAAACTGGACCGTGGTAAGGGAAGGTGTTTCTTGGTTCAGTAACAGGATAATTGGTTTCTTGGTTCAGTAACAGCAACATTTAAGAGCACTGCCCATTTTAAGCCCCTCTCCATTTACCAATCCCCCTCTCCCACCCTGGGAAGAAGTACAACGGAGTGGTTCAGAGCTCCCAAGCAGCTTGCTCTGTAATGTAGAAGACAGGGTGGTCTGCCAGCTCTGCAGATCCTGGGGAGCCCAGGCGTGACCATGCTCACAGCAGCAGCTCTAGGTTAGCGCACGCACCTCCGTGGCACAGCTGTGGGATGTCCTGAGGCCCAGAGCAGCTCTTTTGGAGTTGCCTCCACCCTGCATCTGGCAGCTTGCTTCACTCTGCCTCAGCCCAGAGGGTCATGAATATGGATTAGTCTCTGCCCAGAATCTGGATTCTGCTTAGACAAGAATTCCTCAGTTTGGATGGGGGAAAAAGAAGGCAGATATTGCTCTGTGGCTTCAGCTCTGCCTGGTGGCTATTATACCTCACTAGTTTAATGTATGTTTGAACTTACTTGCCCCTGCTCTTTGGACTTGTTCTCACCTAGTCTAGGGTGCAGGCTCTTGTCTGTAACTCCATACACATGCCCAGTACCAGACTCAAGACAGCCCACTCACTGGTACGAGGTGACAGATAGTGAGGGGTGTTCACAATGGAAAAGTCTGTCAAGGTGCTGCTTTTAGTGAACACGAGCGTCCGGGAAGGTATTTGGGCTTTAAGTGCAGTTTTGCCCTAAAGGCAGGGGGAAGCTTCTCTAAAAGTGATGTCTGGGAGTTGAGTGTAGGGACCAGGGGCTGCACAACCCATTTCCCTAGGCAGCGGTGAATGGATGTTGGTGGTGGCATACAAAATCTTGCACAGGGTGGGTCACTGCCTGCATGGGGCTTGCTTTCATTGGCACATATCAGCTGGAGATCCTTTAAAGTCGTGATATCTGGATGTGAAGGAGACACTGTCATCAAATCTTCTTCCCTACTCCTTTTCTGTTTGCTGCATTCTCCCAAAGGGGAAGATTTGCCAAGGGAGAAGATGTGGCCCAAGAGACTGCAGCTCCCCCCTCTCCCACCCTCCCCACTAAATGCAATGACCATACTGGAAGAGCAGTCATACATGGGTATACCTTCTCCATGTCCAACTAGAGCCAAAAAACATGCTCAAAAAGACTGTACTTTTCCTTTCTTGGAAATGGCGTATTATTCACAACCTTAAAATACTACCTGGAAAGTTGTTTGCCTTTTTTTTTTTTTTCTTTCTCTTCCTTGTTTTCCTTTTTTATCAAGAGGACAATGCCCATTGGCAGAAGTCCATCAAACAACAGATGAGGTGATGAATGCAGCTGGATTCAGCTCTAGGACTGAAGTTCCCTTGTGTTTGCCTTTGGGTCCTAGGGGTACGTACGTGCACGTCCACAGGAGAAGTAACATTCTATAGAAGGAGCAATATTTTCCCAGCTTCTGAGGGTTCCCAAATTGCTTTGAAGCCTGGAAATAAAAGAAAACAATTATATTCAGGAATTGCTTTTGAAATGCACTGAAATCCACTTCTGAAATGCAGCCCCACCTGTGTGACATAGCCTATTTACCAGCAAGGTTGTGCAGCAAAGGAGGGTATGAAGGGAACTGAATCACCAGCAGGAATGTGGAAGGGGCTAGACAGCACTTCCCTAATCACTACGTGGCCAGGATATCAATGTTGGTGTCATGCTGCCCACATGAGTCAAAAGATCACGCAGCACACTTAAGGCTTTATTGGCTGAAAGAAGGTATTTGCAGTGGCACAAGTCTCCTGATGGTGAGCTGGATCCTCAAGGGATGAAAAGGAATGGGTTCTTAGTCTTGATTTGTGTTGGAGTTTGGTTGGTTCACCTTTTCACTAACTGATTCAGAAATTATTTTGGAAAGCACACTCCTTGTTATATCACTCCTTGTTATATCCTCAGATCCCTGCACATCTTGTTGGGTATTTCCAGAAATAGGGTCACTTGGGAGACATGAATAGATGTGAGCACACAGTGGTTCTGTGTCAGCAAGGCCATGGATCTTTTTTATTGTCCTCTCCTCTTTATTTCTAAATAGGAGTTTCCAAAATGCTGTCAAATTCTGAGTTACAGGCAATCTCTTCAAATCTCCTTGTACTGAGCTCAAAATCCAGGGACAATGCATTCTAGAACCTCACAGTATGACAGAGTAAATCCCTAAAGCCCTGTCCATTAAGGAGGAGTTAATCACTATAGAAAAAGGCTTTCTGACTGATGCTTTAAAAATGAGGAAAGAATCATGGTTAGACAAGTAGAAGAGAGGGACTGGAGCCTTGATTTTAAGCTCAGCTTTGCTACTGACCTCTGAGGTGGATTTGAGTAAGTCACTGTCTTTCTTTGTGCCTCAGGTGTTCCCCCTGACTGACTTCATCGCTAAAATGTTTTGAGCTTGAGGTAAGATCTGAATGTTGTTACTTTCTGGTGGCACCAGGCTTTCAGAACAATCTCTTAATATAAACACCTACCTCATCAAGTTGAAAAGAAACTCTCTCGCTGGTTTCCCTCTGGGTAATAAACCATTACACTTGTTGGGTTTTAAGGTAAAAATTAATGATCTCCTTCCTGTTCTAAAGGAAGGTGTACTTCCGGAATCTGGCAAATTCTTTTCTTAAACATTCCATGTAAATATAATTCTTTTAAAAAATAATATGCATGGCTTAAGTCATCGTAAGCACAATGGTTATTGTATATAAAAGAATTGGGGCGGTATTTTATAACTATGTAAGCGCTATATTTAAGAAACTGAATAAATCATGCTCATATTTGCTGATGTTAAAAATGTCAGGTGCCCCCAGGGAAGGTGAAGAGGGTGTGCTAAGGGCCATGAGTGGCTGAAGAGCAGTCTCATAGAAATATTGCAATACAATATGGAATTCATTTTATTAAAAAATAATTAAAAAAATGAACATTGTTTCATTGTTTCCTGCACTTGCTGTCCCGAAGACTTATATTGTCCTGATCTGTACTGTAGTCCCAGAGGACTTTCAAAGATCCTTCATAGGAAGTAAACTTTTACTTATTGTTTGCTAGTCAGTTTGCTCTCCTGGAGGTAGCAATATCATGGAGTACTTTTGGGGTGTGGGGAGGACACTCCTAGTAGTAGGTTTTCTGGAGACTCTGCCTGGCCATTCTGGCTGCCTCTTTGGTGGTGGAAAGCCCTTCTCTTCTGAAGCTATGGGTAGCTCCCATACAATGTCAGTATGGCAAACAACCAAGGAATGCCAAAACTCTAGCATAACATGTAATTTGTGCTGAAGGGAGACCACACTGTGGGGGCCTGGTTCCCTTCAGTGTGAGCCAGTGCTGGATTTCTCCCTCAGAGGGCAACCAGACCTATCCCGAGAGCACATGAATTAAGACCAAAAGTCAAATGTCCATGTGAGCAGGGGAGTGTTTCATGACTCCCAGGGGCCCTTCAGCTCTGACCCTTTGTGGATATGTGTGGTGTAGGCAGACATTCATTGTGCAGACTAACTGTGTGGCTCAAGTCAGTCTGAAACCTTGTGGTTTGGTTTCTGTACAGTCACTGGTATTGGCCATGATGGCCGCAGTTATTTCAGCATTGTCTTTGAACAAAAGGATCCCAAAGGAGCTGGATACTAGCTCCTGGAAGACCCACTGCTTGTGTGATTTTGGTACTTAACTCCTTTATGCTCTCACAAAAATCACACTTTAAAATATTTTCTGTATACTTTTATACTACCTTTAGCTTTTAATACCACTTTGAGTTCTCTTGTAACTCTAGTTCCTCCCCACAACACACCATAACACAACCAAGTGTTTCTTTCTGACCTGTTTCAGCTACTGCTGACAGCAGTGCCAGCCAGTTAGCCCTGTCAGAAGGTTTCTATGCCATTTGACTGGGATGGGAATTAAGGTCTACAGGGAGATGGAATCTTGCTCACAGGGCTTGTGTTTATATCAGAGCATCCTGTCCACCTCCACCTCCATATGCAGTGGTGTGGCACAGGAGAACTACTGGGCTGCTGGGGTGCCTGCCAAAGCCCAGGAAAGGAGCTCAGTGGGTCAGCAAACTCCAGAGGAGTGTCCCATTTTCAACTGAAATGCTATGGAATGTCTTGGGGTGGTATGAATGACCCCTCTGTGCAGGCCCAAAACATGCCACAGGCATCCTGCCTACATAGGATACAGCCTTTTCTTCAAGCATTGTGCCCATAGCCCTGGGACGCTCTGCTGTCTGAAAGGTGCGCTGAAAAAAAGGTGTCCAATTCTCATTTCAGCTTGAACATCCCAGCTCGATTGTGTTTGGTGCCAGAGCTGGCTCTGTCCTGTTCTGTTCAGCAGATGTATCTCTGACTGTTTCTCATGGAGGTGTGTGCATGCCACCCAGTGCAGCCCAAAAGACTCATCCTTGAAGAGATACTTTAGTTTTATTTCACTTCTGATCAGTCAGCTGCAAAAACAGTGTGCATTTTAAAATTGTAATCATAAGGCATCAGTGGCATCAAGTTGCTAGAAACACTCCATGTATCTTTATATAGAAAGCGATGTTCATCAGATATGCAGTTGGCTTCACTTCTTAAAAGGATGAACTTTGTCCTTTGAACTTTGCTCCAGAATTATGAATAGGAGTAGGGTGTATGAAGCTCTCAGTTTGGTCTGAGTCCAACCTAGGCTGTAACCAAATCTGAAGTACTTTTTCTTTACAAGTGACTCCTACTCACCCAAGGAGCTCTGTTCACTTCAGTGGCATTACTAATGTGATTATGGGCTGCAAAACTGAGTGTTGTATATATGACTTGTAATTTGTGGAGGGAGGCCTCTGGAAAAATTTCTTCTTATTTAATTTTAATTAGCTCTGGCAAGACCCTTTTGCCTCTATAAGAAGACCAGGCCACAGAAGGAATTGGTGGAATAATCATGGGCGATCCCTACCACACAGTTTTGCATGCTAACGACACATTACTACATGCACTGCTAATCTTTGGGTCGTGGGCTGGAGAGGGGCCTGGAAAAAAACGATCATAGATTTCAATTAAGAGGCACTTAGCATGGGGAAAATAACAGGGCTTCAGCTTATGTAATAACATACAGCAATTTTTGTTTGAATTAAGGCTGATGTTTTCTGCCTTAGGATCTATAACTCTTTAGTGCTCCCAGAGAATTAGTACTGTGAATTGTAGTGGAGTTGCTCAGAGGATCCAAGCCATTGGCTGCAAGAGAAGGCACCCTCAAAGCTGCTACAGAGATTTACAGAGAGAGCAGCAGCCTCTCACTCCCCTTGCAGCTTCCTCCTGCAAAGCATTAGCATTAGCTTTTTCTGGAAGATGCACAACCAGGAAGGTGTTGCTGCTACTTCACTGGGCCACCCTCCTGTCTGCTCTTTCAAGAGCTGTTCTTTGAAATAAAGCACTGTTGGGCTGTCTGCTGGGATGCCCCTGCCTCTGAGCAAAGCTGAATAGCTTTGGGGTGTTGAGGCATGGGCACCCACGGGTTCAGCTGGAACGGGTGGTCAAATTGCTGTCTTCAGCTGTTTGTCCCATCTGTCTCTTGGAGGCTGTTTCCAGTGCATCTGGAAAAAGACTAGGACACCGTACAGCAAACTGAAGTGCTTCAGGAAGAGTTAAGCCACTCCTGCTGCAGGGGCAGAAACCTCTGAGAGAACAAGGGGGTGGGAAGGTGGGGAAGGTGGGGAGGGGTAACCTGCTCAGCCACCCCTACCCATTTGCTGCTGCTCATAAGTGAGGTCTCCCACCTTTCACCACACACATCAGGGATGGTGGGAGATGTAAAGGGACATCACCAAGGGTAATTCCTGCATTCCTAACTTCAGCTGTTAAAACATCTAGGGGCTCAGGGTGAATAAGAGCATCCTTTAAGAACAGGATGGGATGAAGATGGTTAGGAAGTCACTTCATATGTTTTACACTGTGAAACATTAGGTCAAAGCGCAGGTTTTTTTAAACATAAATACAGACTTCTACTGGGTGCTGTGGACATCTACAATAGGTTTGTATTGGTATAAGCTGGAGATGTCCAGCCTCTTCCCTACTCTCAAACCCCTGCCTGATTACAGCTTTCAGTGACTAAGCCACAGGAATCCCACTAGCTAAATCTTGGAGACCAAAGTTTGGAGAAGGCAAAGAACCTGAAGCATCAGTCTTTAAAAACTGATTGAATCTACAAAAGTGTTTGTAGACATGTTAACATGAAGTTGATTTTTTGCCCTGTTGCTCTGGAATCTATCACCTTGAGTTACCTCTGTACAAGTGGGTATGGAGATGAGTGAAAGAGGAAGGTTCATGAAATTTCCATACTGAGATGGACATATGTAACCACATGGCAAGTCTGTCTTTCTGCCTCCTAAAGGCACAACAGGAAAAACTATGACTATGAATTGTCTCTTCCCTATTAATACAAAAGTGCCATTCTTTCCTGTCGCAGTCCAGCTTTACAGGTGTCTGACCTGGGGCAATCTTGATTCAAATTGCCAGGATATAGATTTCACATGAGAATGTAGCTATAAAATGTATTGACTTAAAGGCACTAGTGAAAGCGAATTAAAATGGCATTCTTACACAAACACAACAGAACAGCCCTGTGGTATATTTCATTCTTGTCCTCTGTTTGCTTAGGATAATAGGAATATTATGGAGAGCAGATTGTCTCCCCATCATCATGTTGTGTCTGCATTTCTGCTGTAAACCCCTTTTTGACCTTCTCTCACTGAGGCTGTAGTATCATGAGTGGATTAAGTTGCCCTGGCTTCATGCCACTCTTTTCTGCCCCCAACATATCCTCTATCTCCCTTCCTTTGTACCAGCACAGCTCTTTGGATGTCCCTGAAGAGGAGTAGATTGGGGAACTGATCACTACTAAACATTATATAATTTTGCTGGGCTAAAAACCTCCTCTCTGCTTTCACCAAAGCTTTTCCCTATCCAAGTTCAACATCTTGGATAGACACTGTGCAAAAATGAATATTTTCTCTCAAGGGAGATACTTATATATCAATATTATTTTTCATTCCAAGCTGGGAGAAAGAGACCAAATAATTAACTAGTTTCCTACAGAAATTACTATTAAGGAAAATGTGGAGTCAAAAACCTTGAAGTGGATGAGGGGTGCAGTCTGCAAAGCATTCCGCGTGCTGCACCCCATTTTGCACAACAGCTGGGAAGCACCAGGGCCAAAGGCAAAGGAATATTAAGTTGACTTAATGCAGAATGCTTCTGTTCAGCTGGCCAAGATAAAATGTTTTGATTTCAGCTTAATGAGCCTGAAACGGAATAGTCAGCTCTCAGCTAACTGCCAGTGGATTATTTGTGTTGAAAAATATTTTTTTTAGCATTGTATCATACGAACAGCTGGATCTGGAAATGAAATTTGTGGCTTTTATTTGGCCACAGAGAAGTCTTGCTGCCATGAAATACATTGGTGTGCTTACTTGCAATATTGTTCAATCTGTTTTCTGATAATCTATAGTTGTAATGCTTTCTGCAGCACTGCTAAGTGCCATTGTATCTGTTTACTCTTTTTTTTTTTTTTTTTTTAAAGCTCCACCTATGGGAATGGGGTGACTGAGAGAATTTTGGGTCCTGTTAAAATACTGAAAGAAACCATGGTAATATACGAATTAAATACAAATGAAACTCCAGAACAGGAACTTAAACATTTGTGTCAGAAGGAAGGTGAATATTTAATTGTTTTTAAATGCCTTAATTTTAGGAGGATAGGATAATCTGGGCTATCAGTAATAATTCATGATCCAGTAAGGACAACGTGATTTACCAGCTAGCCAAGTAAAGATTCAGATATACACAGAAGTTAGTTTGTGATAATACAGCAGTGCACACCAGCTCAATTGTAGTGACTGTATGGGTGCCTTTAGTCCTAAAGTGGAAAATGTGATATCATTTCAGTTAGCTTTGCCCTCAGAGAAAGAGGATATTGAGCTAAAATTAACAGATTCATAGCTCATGGCCAGAAGGGACCATTATGATAATCAGTCTGACCTCATGCATAACAAAGGTCACAGAAGCTCGCCCAGAAATTCCTTCAACCAGTCTATAAATTGTACCTTTTTTTTGGGGGGGGGGGGTTAAAAAAAAAGATATAGACTCTTAAAATAAAGACTTCATGCAATGAAGTATTTATTGTGTTTAGTTTTCGTACTCTGATAAAGTCAGCAAACACTTAACAGAAGAATTAAGTTTATTTATATGCTGCTTTTGATTTAAAAACAAAATAAATTTCACAAATTACAAATAGAAATATTTAGGAGTGTTTAGTTTTTATTTTGGGACATAAAGCATTTATTAGTTTATAGCACTGGAAGTATAAATGATTGCATCATGCTTGCATCAAGCAAACATTTTTGCTGTGGCTGGTGGTGGAACCATAGCAGATTTACAGTGGCCAAGTTTGATGTTAAAATAAAATTGTAATACGAATATGCTTAGGAAGTCCCTAGTGGCTAATATGGCCACAATACATGAATTTCTGAGCCAGTTCATGGGAACTTTGTAATGAAATTGGCTAGAAGAGGAAAGTAAACAGAGGAAGACATCATACTTTCTGGGAAAGTCAGGTTCACATGACAGAAGTAAACCTGCACTCCCAGTGAGTGCAAGTATGTTTTAATTAATGTTAAGTGACTTTCATGAAAGTACAATAGATAACATGTTAGTGAAACATCTAGAAATACATAGCAACTTGTGTGGCTCAGGAAGGAATAACAGTTGTGCCATGGCAGCTCAGAGCCCAGCGTGCCCTGTGAGTGCAGCAGAAACCTGCATGGAGCTGGGTTTGGCCAGGGTTGCTTTGCTGGTCACTCCTAAACCGACCAAAATGGTCTTTGTTGCTCTGCAGTCTCAGAGGAGAAGAGACTGCAGTAGCCCATGGGCTCTCATGCGCTCAGAAAGCAAGTTTCATGGGGCAGAGATAATCTTTACAAGATGTTTGTACAGCGCCTAACTCAGTGGAGCTTTGGTCTCAGCTGAGACTGTAGTCACAAGGCTAATCTGCATAATAACAACTTGGATTATTAATTCATTGGTGTCTGCAAATCAGTGATGAGCAGAGATGATTTCACCTTCCTGGTGTTGTGCCTCCTCTCCTGAGGCTGAGGACAGCTCATCCCAGTGAAATCTCATTGCTGACCACAGATTGTCAGCTTTGCCATCTCCCATTCCCTGTAAAATAACATAGGGGCTGGAAAATAACCCAACGTTAAACAGCACCGCCGCGCTGTAAGCTTTTCCTGCTCCCAATTTTATGACCTTAATTAACACAGGCCAATCCATAAATCAGATCAACACTGGGAGATAACAATGAATCATGCTGAAGGCAGCCTTAATAGGAGCCTAAGCCCCGAAGAAGTGGACAGTACCGGCATTTTAAGTGCACGTGTGAGGTTGAAAGGGAACAGATGTCCAACTGGGGCTGCTGCCTGCGAGGGTAAGTCTGCAGGGCTGTTGGATTTCCAGAGAGAAACCTGTTTTGACATCTTAATGGCAAGAGTGTCTGGCTGAGGCCGATGGAGTGGTGATAAATACTGCCTCCCTCCCTGTGTGACTGCTGGGCAAGGGGGGGAGCCTTCAGGTTCAGCGTGTCTGGCCGAGTGCCGTCACCACCTCGCGGGGTGCTGAGCGGGTCGGGGCAAAAGGGAAGGAAAGCTGTAGGAGTGGCTGTCTGGAGAGCATGAGAAACCAAAGGGGAAATGTAGATGGAAAGGAAGAATTTCAGGCTTTCCCACCACAGCTTCAACTGGTAACTTGCCAGCAGCCAAGCACAGAGTGCATGCAGACAGACAGACGTGGCCTTCTTTAATATAGCCAAGGAGTGACAGCAGGAATGGCAGGTCCCAGGACTTGTGAGCTCTTAGTGACCAGTTCCCTCTGTGTGGGGTGGCTGGTTTTCCTGCAGAGCCTTCTATGGCTTTTCCAGATGGAAGAGGGTAGGGTATGAAGGCTGCTTTCAGGTTACTGGTCGGTGGCTGGCTGAGTGTGCTTGTGCTTGGAAAAGTGAGGCAGAGAGAATGGCTCCCAGCAGTGCCTTGCTTACTGAGCACAGAAAGCCCAAATCACTTGTGTCCCCTTTACTGGGAAGAAAATATGGTCCTTTCCAACCACCTGCCAGGCAAAGAGAGCTGAAAGTCAAGCTGGTTGATGCTTGCACAGAGAGGTTACCAGCAAAAGAGCACAGACAGCTTAAACCCACTTGTGCCAGTTTCCTGAACAGCTTTTCCTCATTCTTCCTGACTGAAACTGAACAGACATTTCTCATGCCAGTGCATAAGCAGGAATAGACTCCAGGTTGTCTGCTCTTGGGCTAGCTAACTCACCAGCACAATTATTTTTGTGTGTTTGGTTCTGCAGGGCTAAGTGAAACACAGTAAAGTGGAAATTTATTCTGGAGTGAGCTGCTGCAGCTCTGGTTTTCACAAGAGGCAGATTGGATTTTGCAGAGAATCATCGCCCCTGTAATGAAGGGTAATTGATGGGGCTGAAAAGGGACCTCAGAGTGCAAACCCTTCCAGTTCTGGGACTGTAAGACCCTTCTGTGTGATCCCTCACACAGATGCCTCTGTCCTTTTGAAGGAGAGGCTATGAGGAGTCATCTCTTGTAATCAGTTTCTTGGTGCTCTGTTCAGCAGATTTGGAGGGTGTCCAGCTCCTGCTTTTCCTGAGCCATAGCCAATTGACAGGCTACCACTAGAGCAATGGAACGGAACCTTTATTATGGTGGGGGATTATTTAAGGCTGTGTGCAAAGGCTCTTGGGACTGTGCTGAATAGGGAGTAAAAAAAGGCCCGTAAAAGAATTTTAAGATGATGCTGTTCAGCTTCCTACTAAAGTTTTGTTGCTTTTCTATGGGCTCCTGAATGTGATTTGGGCAGTGATCAGCTGAGATGGCTCCTCTTGCAACCCTCCTAGAGCCAGGAAAAGGGAGTTGACAGCGATGCTGGGATTGACCTTAGTGCAGCCTGATGAAAAATGAAGCTTTTTGGGACCCTTCCAGTATTCTGCATACCTCCGGCACTCAGTGTATTTCCCACCCATAGCTTAGCTCTGGTGAAAAAGAAAGAGGATCGGGTATGGTATATTGTGAGAGCACTGTTCTGTGATATCCCTGGGACTTCACAAAGGTTGGCTGTGACCTCACTCCCTGGAGTATCTGTAACTTCATCAGAACACCAACCTTACCCATAGCTGAGAGATGAATATCACAGGGCTGGAGCAGCAAGTGGGTTTTCTGATGCAGGGACTCAACCAAGACATTGTGAGTACAGTGAGCAGATACAGTGAGGAAAAAAAGAAAAGGACAAATTTTAATTTTGATCAGGCTTGAGGTCAAACTGCAACAAAGTTGCTCTTGAGTTAGTTTGCTCATGTTAAAATTTTCCAACCCCTTTTTTCTTTTTCAAGTCTAAGTAGTCTAAAATGAAAATTTCAATTTGTAAATGGAATTTTAACAAGTCAACATGAAATGTTTCAGCATTTTCAGATTAAGATATTTCATTAAAGTGTCATAAAAAGCTTTTAATTTATTTTTCTTTTTTTCTTTTTTGGGGAGTGAGGGGGGCAAACTATTTGACATAATCTTGCCAGCAGTTGTGAAGTTCCCTTGATGATATGATCTGGTCTGCAGTAGAAAGAGGGCATATGATACAGAGGTTAGCAATGGAGTCTCTGTAGTCTAAATAATATAGAATAGGATATGTTAATGTGTATAGACTTCTTGTGGGTGTATACTTGCCAACTTATTGCTTTATGAGGTTTCAGGGAGAAACAAATGCAGTAAGGAAGCTTAAAACCCAGCCTTTATAAAGACCTCAATGAAACTTGCAGCTTCCCTCATGAAGACCTCACTGTATTCTCTGTAGCAAATATTCGACATCGTAAATCATAGCATAGTCTGCTTGCCAAAATAGCTGATAGCCAGATCTTCAGGTGACAGCACCATGCAGGTACCCTGTGTAAATCTCCTCCAGGATGGCAGGTCACGGGTCCCAGTCACTCTGGAAATATGGAAACCAGGATTGCAAGGCACCAACTGCCTCTTGTTCAAGCTCAACCCTGTAGGTCTATATTTAAGCCACAGTAGTGTTTACACTGCCAAAGCTTTTCCCCTGACTGAAGTCCATTTGGTCAATCTCCTAACCATTGCCCTGGGGTGCTGGGTGTCTCACAGAGATTGCTAAGGGGGCGGGTGGGCAGAGCTCTGTTATTTTTCTATTTACTCTTGCTCCTATGGTTTGTCTCCAAGTATGTGTTTCCGAGCTAAAGGAGCCTTCAGATACCCACTACTTGGGAAGAGAGTTAAGGACCTATTTTGGTTTATAGCACATAACTTCTGTTCCTCCCCAGAGCCTTGTAAACAAATTTCTCATTGAATTAGTCCCAAAATAGATCCTGCTCTCTCAACTGCCCAAAAGCAAGCTTTGCATTTTTTTCTTCTCCTCAGATTGTGGCTTTTCTTTCAGTTTAGCCCCGTGGGTAACAGGAATGCTCAGGGAATACTTGCTGTGCCCTGCCAACCCAAACTGGATTTATTATAGATCAGATTAAGAATTGCTCGAATGACTTGAAACTTCTAGGCCATGAACTGTATGAGCACTTGGTAAAGCACACAGGAGGGTCTCCTCATCTTCCAGTCAGATCAGGCAGGGTGTAACAGAGTTTTATAAATAACAATTGTAAGAATTAGTGTGGAGTGGAAGGACCTATATAGGGAACATATCAGGGGTTCGTCTGGGGGGATATATTCATGATTCTTAGCATTTTATAATTGTTAGAGATCTCCCCAGCAGACCTTACTGAAAGGCTGTGTCAGGGGCATGTGCTAGGACTGTAGAGGGAGCAGTGTATGTGTGGTCTAAATTCAGGCCACAGTCCACATGGTGCCCTGGAGGGCCCGTCACTGGGGTGGGAAGGGGGCATAGCAGGCTCCTTCCCCTTAGGCACCCTGGAAGAGGAGCTGAATGGGCTGGATTGTGGCCCATGGGACCTCCAGGACCATATTTTGCCTAGCACCCACTGAAGGTTTGTTATTTGAGCCCTGAAACATTGCAGTGTAAATCATGGTCCAAGCAGAAATGTGCAATCAACATCCTTATATTAAGTTGGCTTTTGGTTGGAGGGACTGCTGATTGAAGTTCTCCATACAAACAATTGGTAGGGTTGGGTAACAGATGTGCTTGCGTTGCTTATTTAGATAGCCTTGTTCATGAAGCATTTCATAAATGCAGCACTGGCCAGGTCTCTGTGGCGTGCTGCAGGATGGAAACTATTAGCCTGGCTCAATGCACGGGGCTGTGGGGATGGAGTGGGGAGCTGCAGCTCACGGGGGCACCAAGGGCTGCAGGCCATACCAGTGGCTCTGTCTTGTGCCAGCAGCACCGGGCAAAAAGGTCTGTGCAAGGGGCAGGCATGAGCCCTGCTTTTGGCAGGGGCAGTGATATCAGGAAGTGCATGAACCTGTGGTGGGTCACAGGGACAGCAGTAAGGGCACAGTAAAGCAGACACAGCTCATGAAAGTGGCACTTTCCTCACTGGGTTGTGGAGTCCAGATCATCGGTGCAGTTTGTATGGCAAAGACCTTGTTTCCCATCCCAAAGTTGGCAGGCTGAGCACTCACCAGCTCTCCTCTATGGTCCTCATGGCCAAATTGTGCCCATCCAGGGCATGGGTGGCCGAGCTTGACTCTGGGGCCAGCAGAGTTGACTGTGATCTGTGTGTCAAATGCTGCCTATGCAGCTGGCTGGGAGGGCACTGGACACCCCCTCTCCTTGTGCTTAGACAGCTTTTGGTGTGTTTCAAAGCCGAGGCAGGTCTTTTTCAGGGTAAGAGCAAATTCTTGGTTCTGGTATTTATGCTAGTATGGGACATCAGATCCTCTGGCAGTGTCATGAACTGGCAGCATGTTAATTAGCAAGAGATAGCTGCACAGTCGCCATTTCACAACCAAAACATGGTGCATGTTAGATATGGTGCTTCATCTTTGTTCATCTCTGAAGGCCAGAAAGGAGCAGGCTTGCATGGGTGCTGTGCTCTGTGAAGTGCGCTTGGGACGGCAGGAATGCTTCTCTGAGTTTCACTGCCCCCTCCAATGCTGCCTTTCCTGCTCAGCCAAGTCTCCCACTAGCTTCAGAAGAGGACCCTCCAACCCTTTATATTAAATCATTTCCCTCATCAACAAAACTAATTTATTGCTATATTGGGAAGAAAAACATAAACAGCAGATAAATCTGCCACTCTAAAATGTTTCAAAGATAACAGATCAAACGTTAATTTAGTCCCTGGGACTTTTTTTTTTTCTTTTTAATAAAAAAAAAAAAAAGAAAAAAAAAGCATGCTTTATTTACAAAAGAGGTCTTTGATGTATAGCATGCTTTATTACAAGTGTATTTTTTCCAATGGCAATGGGATTTTCAACAGCAATAGGATATGTTTTAATAATTAAAGGGATTTAGCTTCTCTACACAGACAGCCAGCTTCTGTTCTCACTTACAGACTACAAATCACCCATAGCTTCAGTGATGTTGCTGCTATTAGCCTGGTATAAAACCAAGGTTTGTAAGACTTGCAGCAGGCCTGTTGTGGTTTTGATTTGTGGCCACTTCTGGTTACTTTCCAATGTTAACTGTAGCAGAAATCTTGCAGTGCCAGGGGGGAGCCAAGCTTGCTGTGGTTTCCGGGCCACTGTGCAAAGTACAGATGCTGGGATAAGAAACTAAGCTGAACCTCTGGTTTTCCCTAAGGGATCTAATCTGTGGAAGGGGATCAAGCTCAGAATTAGAGTCTGGCTTTTCTCTTGGGCCACCCCATAACATGGGAAACTCAGGCACAAATTTTGGTTCATCTTCATTTGAATGGGTCTTCGCAATGCTTTGTGGTGACATACTTTGCTCTTCTAGCTTTTCCTGACTCCTCTCAAACCCCAGACAGAGATCTTCCTTGTCTTCACCTCCTGCATTCACTGTCAGCAGCCCCAGGGAGACAAAATCCCATTCCGCAGCAGCTCTAGGAGGAAGCTAGCCATGGTATTGCTCTGTGCACATGCAATCATGGCTTAAAATTGATCTTTTATTGATTTGTCATTACCACGGGGTACGAAGAGGGTTTTCAGCCAAGAATCAGGTCTTCATTTTGCTTGGCATGGAAGGGCTGCAGTGCACTGTGAGTCCCAGGAAAGACTCTTACAGAAGCAGAGGTGGCTGAGGGGACTTACTATTAGTGCTGCTGCCATGAACCTGCCGTTCTGCAAAATCCTTGTAAGCGCAAAGAGGCGGGTGGAGAGGGCCCTCTCACCCTCTGGGACACAACCTGTTTCTCCTTACTCAAAGGGTTTTGTGAAGTCACAATTCTACAGTACTTGTTAAATAGGTGTGAAACTGAACCATGAGGGGTCTTTCTTCAGGAACATGCCTACCTATATGCTAGCAATTTAAACCCTGATTCTTTGGTCATGTGCAGAGCTGAATTCCTTCCAACATCATCTAGGTACCAATATGTTTTTTAGTGGCTGCTGGTGGCTTTTATTCAAACAGACAGGAAATATAAATTGTTCATAAGTTCAGTCAAATAGTTTGTCCTGTCTCCCCTTTCTGCTAGTGACCAATATGAAATGCTCTGAAAAAAAGTCATAAGAAATCATAGGAAAGTTCTTGGTGAACAGTGGATAAAAACTACCAGAGAATTATTCTAATTTTGATTAGATGGTGCATTTCTAATGCCCATGGGCTTGTATCTTTCTGCATTTTCAAGTGATTTCCAGATAGTCTGTGTTGTTCCCATTTTTTGTATGTATGT
Organism: Oxyura jamaicensis; assembly: GCF_011077185.1. Classification (NCBI taxonomy): domain Eukaryota; kingdom Metazoa; phylum Chordata; class Aves; order Anseriformes; family Anatidae; genus Oxyura; species Oxyura jamaicensis. The sequence goes on from NC_048898.1 coordinate 18,594,654, forward strand.
GTAGTTCGCTTCTGACTCTCATTCTCAAGGATCCTGTGGAAAAGAATTCCAGTGGATAATGACGTGTTTGGTAATAAGAGTTACTCCACAATGAAGAAAAGAAATCAGATCACTGTCATGTCCATCTAGGTCCTTCCTACCACTTAGTTTCCTTCAAAAATATGTCTCTGCACAGACAACCACCATAGATTGGTGAGGCAGATTCTAGAAGTCAGGAATTTGCATTCCTCAGAGATTTACCTGGCAGGTCAGCTATGAAAAGAGATGGATTTCAAAAGGGACACATTAGGAGAAACAAACAAATAAATAAATAAATCAGATATTTAGTCCTGGGTGTTTCCTGCACGTTTCTCCTAGCTGGGAGGTGATTATGGTGTGGCTTCTTGTGCCAAAGGGCAACCCAAGAAGGACAAAGACTGGTGTGTGAATCTGTGTCCGGCTGCAGTGCAGTGTCTTCCTTTCCATCCCTGTCATGCAGGAAGGCTTGAGGGCTTTCAAATATAAGAGCAGAGAGAGGAGGAATGTAATGAATAGTGGCATGACCTTATGCAGGAGCCAAATTAAGCAAAGTTTACAATCCCTGTCTTGGTTGAGGAATGGTGTTTTTCAAGAGACAAAAAAAGATACTGATCTGTCCATCCAACCAGAGGTCTTTTAAAAAGAGCTACATCTGATTTCACATTCTGCTTATCCTCAGCTTTAAGCCTGGCCTCTAACATGGACCAAAATTGAGTTCTTTGAAAAGCCTTTTATGTGGCCTGTAAGGATATGTGGATCGATTCAGAGATCCCAGTCTGAACCTCTCAGCCTTGCTACTGACTCCTCAGCAAAGAAGGGCACCTCCCTTAACATTTAGGCCCAGTTTTACACTGCTAGAGCACCGCCAGAGCACCGCCATGAGCTTCATTGGGTAGCATCTAGTCTTAGGTTCGGGACTTTCCTCATAAAGCCTGGCACTTAACCTCAGCTCTGACTGTTGTCATGTGAACAGCTCCATTTGTATCTTTCTTTACATTTTGTGCCTCCAACTTTTTATAACTGCAGAGAAAGCACCCGATGCCTGTTTCCCACCCAAATCATAACAGAAGAGTGACTTCGTGGTGATTCCCGGCCCTTTCTCTGTTAAGCGGGAGGATCCTGTGTGTTTGATCTGTATCTGATCTCCTGCTGGAAAGACCAAAACATTGTGAACAAAACAGCCCCGACAGGAAGCCTGAGCTTTCTAGCCACAGCCGCAACTGGGAGCATGTGGGGCTGGAGCTGCAATGGGTTTAGCAGGAACAATGGCCATTGTTGTGCACTTAACATGCTCTGTCTGCAATGCAATTGCCCTCAGTTCTTTTGTACCGAGCAGAATATGATTTGAGCCAGCACAAATGGCTCTCAGATGTTTTCATTGGTGTAAATGAGGCAGTCAAGTATGAAACAAGGCAGTTATGAGCTGATCAGCCTGAGACCTGGGGCAGAAAGCTCTGGGTAGGAGAAATAGCTTTGGACAAAGTCATGTTTGCTGTGCTGGTGGGCCCTAGAAAGGCTAGTGCTGATTTGTGAAATACGACTTTAACACATCTTCTATAGGTAAGGCTGGCTAGAAAAACTTTTAATGGAAATAAAAGCTTTTCCTGAAAAGTGAAGATTTTCACAAAAATGAAATAGTGTGTAATTCCAAGTTTTGTTCCTCTTGAACAGTTTTTTTTTTTTTTTTTTAATAATTTTATTTCCATGTGGAAGTGTTATTTCTACTCAGAAAGTAATGCTTCCACATAGTTCCACCACTCTGTTCCAACTGGCAAAGGTTAGAATAAAAAAAAATAAATAGGTGGTTTTCAACTGACAAAAGCTAAGAGACAGTCTGAGGATGGGGAACAAAGTGAGTCTTTGTTTTCTCACTTTTTCCCCTACCCAATTTTTCTAATTTTCCTACAGGGAAGCCATTATTTCTTGATAGGGAAATCTGAACTTAAGTTTTCTTAGAAATTACATTTTCCTAGAGAACATATTTTTGTTCATAGGATCTCAGGGATTCAGATTCAGGTTACAACCCCATCTCCTCTTGTTTAAAGTTCCACTCTGGACTTGACTTAGGTACCTTTTCTCACTGAAATCCTTCTATGCTGAGTTGACTCAGCAGTGATTGCTGTGTTACCTGCTTGGTTAGCCAAAGGATAAGAATGTGTAGAGATGGGTTTTGTATCTTAACAAAATGTGAGGAGAGAAAAAATTAAGTATTTCAGAGCAAAGGGAAAGTATCTGGTTTATTCAGGGGTGATTTAAGCAGGCAGTGGTTTCAGTGATACCATCTCTCATGAAGTCTGTCCAAGCCTGCCCTGCAAGCAGGCTGGCTGTGCCCTTGTGGGGCTGTCCCTGAACTAATGATGATCTAAACTGTTGGCAGGATTTACTGGCTTGTCTGTATGCTGTGTGATCTCAGCTTCTGAATGAGTTGATCCATCTGCCCGGTCCACGGCCGTAAGACCTGCCTGATAACTCACGATACTGCCAAACTGAAGATCTCTTCTCAGCGACCTTTCCGTTAGCTACTATACCCATCTACAGTGCTTTGTCCTTCTCCACATATATTTTATTTTTTACATGTTGGTGCCTAGTTTAGATGAGCCCTCTCCCAGTACTCTAGATATTCAACAGCACAGTGAACTTGAGGATGCTGATTCATCTAACACACAACCGAGCTGATGAATCATGTAAAACTAGTCAAAATATGTGTCTTTTTCCCACTTTAGAAACTTTTGCTTTCTTTTTAGGAATTTACTTCAGAGTCTGAAAACTTAAAATACTTTTTGTTTGTTTGTTTGTTTGTTTTCCTGAAAGGTGAACATTTTTTTGGCAGGAAACAGCTTCCCACCACCAGAAACTACCAATTCCTACCTGTCTCTTTTAGTCTCTTGCTACCAACTTCTCCATGCAATAAATTTTGGTAAACATTTTTTATTTGTTAAATACAAACTTTTGAAGAAAAAAATAGTAAAAATGAGCCATTTTCTAAGCTGTTCTGATGTTCTGTACTCATTTACAGATCTCTTATGTAAGGAAATGTCAAAAAGAAAGTGAGACTAGTTTAATGGACCATTATGCAGAACTCTTGAACTAAATACCCCTCTACATCCAATGTTGTAAAACTCATGTTTGGAATATCATAAATGTGAATTGGAATTTTAGACCCTGTCTACTTCAGTCCTAACATGAGTACCCTTAAAGCACTTACGAAATCTTATGTATAAACTCAGTACAAAATGATGGGTCTGAGGTTTCTCCATACTAAGAAGTCCTTGACCATGAGCTAAAATGGCCCGTGAACGACTTTTAAGAACCACTCTTGAGTGTACTGTGCAATTGGCAGCAGCACATGCTCATTATAACCCTTGCTTCTGTCTCTGTGTTGTTGTTGTGGTTTCTGAAAGGAGCTTCCCCCTCTCAGGGGAAAGATGATACGACAGTATCAGGAGATGACACAAAGGCAGCTCCACGTTATGTAAGTGTACACCATGGTTCTGAAATTGCACTCAAGTTCCTTTCCCCTCGGGGCAAAATCATAAAATGTGTAATAAAATATTGCTGTGAATATGTGTCTGCCTGAATTCATTGCTCTCCCTCTGACAAGTGAAATGGCTAATAGAACTTCATGACACTAGATCAATATAACTCACATCCTTTGGCTAGCTTTGTATTATAAATACCCATAGATAATATGAGTATTCTATAATTCTCCCTGTTTTGCTTCGTCTGCTTCCCCGCCACTTGTAGGCTCTGTGGGCAGTCATTGCCAAAGTATGAATCAGCATCTGGGTCCAGCCAGAGCCCCAGGATAATTCATGCTGCATATTACCTTCAGATGATCTTGAATTCTACAGTGACCCTAACCAATCTTTGTGCTGCCGGTGAAAAGAGCCACCACTTCAACTTAATAAGAGAAAAATACTTTTAGTTCTTTGTTGTTGTTGTTATTTTCATGCAAATGTTTGCTGCGTTTGGATTTAACAACAGCAACAAAATATCCCCTTCTTCCCTTATTTTAATAATGAAAATGAATTTGAGAAAGCTTTCATTTTTCTTTTGCTCTAGAAGCTGCTGAACATTTTGATTAAACTTTCAAGCAATTTTGCTAAAGTGACTGGTCCTGGAAGTTTTCAATCATTAAAATGAATGTTTCAGAAACTGTAGTATCTTCATACTTGGTATTTACACCAGGACTCTTATATAGTCTTATCACCAGAATTCACTTTAATGCATTTAGGGGATACAAGCATATTTTTCATCTGCATTTAGAGTTGTGTTCTGGTATGCCATAGTTTACTCTCCATTAATAGGGTTACACTGGATAATATGTCTGGGGCAACACTTGTGACAGCTCACCAAAAGGTCCTGTGAGGCATGGGTCCAAACTCAGCTAGGCTAATTAATTCACTATGAGGTAATATGTTCTTATTAACTCAGGCTACAGACAGTAAATTTGCAAATAAATTCTGGCTACATTCCATCAGGCAGTGCAACTTTTTAATTTAGATTCCTTTAAGTTCATTTTCTCTTAGATCTGTTTATCCCTAACCTATGCAGCTGAGGATAAACTTTGGTGCAGATTCATCAGAGTAGATCTCCTGATTTTCAGCTTTCTACATCACCTTGCTAGCTGCTTTTTCTCTGTGCTTGGTGTGAACTATTGCCTTGTGAGACCTTATACCCACGTACAGGGGAAGGGATGCAAGAAGACAGCCAGAGGCAGCTGAATGCCGTATGCCAGTGTATACACCTGCTTGGCTTAACCATGCTCTGGGTTGATTCTGTAAAGGTGAGTCATTATTTACATGGCAGGAGCAAGCCCAGGTCTAAATGAAGCTAGAGGAACTGTGCTTGAAATGACAGAGGGAGCTGAACGGAGCCACTGAAAATAGATGTCACAACGTTGTAGACTCTGTAGCCCTCTGGAGGCTGGTGACCTGCCTAGAATTACCAAACCTATCCATGGTGGAAATGAGATCTGTGCTCAGGAGCCCTTCCATCTCAGTCATCTCTTTCACCTCATTAGAGAGGCAAGTGTGGTCTTCAGGAGAAAGAAAAATTACTTTATAAGCACTAGAGGTTGGAATGTACCCCTGAATTACCCTTGCTACGCAACTTTAGGAGTCCAAGGAGGTAAAATGTATTGTGGGACTCTGTTAGCATTCTTTAAGAGCAGTTTCATTTCATGCTGGGGGAATCTAGTGACATGTTGTAGACAGGAGGAAAATGACATTTATTAGCACTAAAAGCTGTTTGTTATATGGCTGAAAATGTTTTGGCTCCACTGGAATTTAAACTTGTCTGACTGCTTGAAAAATGTTCAGGTTTAATGTAGCTGATTCAAACTTGCAGTCAAAGTTCTGTGTAAAACCCTCTTGTGGGATAAGGATCTTGGTTTACAGTGTCTTAAGAATGATTCTAACCACATGCCACATCAGAAGACGACGTAAAGGTGTCTGTTTCTGCAGAGATCAGATTGCCATGAGTATCAAAATTGCAAATAAATTTCAAATTTGATAAATAAGCATTATCCACCAAAGGGTTCTGTTGGGAATTAGTAGTTAGTCTTGCTTTTGTGCTATCTCTTTCATAAGATGAAGAACATTTCATTTCATTCAAAGAAAAAATAAAGCAGTGATTAAGGGAACAAACAGGAAATAGAAAGAAAACAGAAGAATTAGGCAAAGGATCTTTCAGAAAATGTTTATCTTGGTTTATATATTTTCATCCCATAGCTTGGAGGTTCTAAGTCCAGAAGCAATCACTGTGATCACCTAATCGGATTTCTTGCAGAACACAGGTCTGATAGCTCACTCTGTGAGTTCAGCATCAATTCCAGAAATGCTTGTTTGGGTTGAACCTATCCAGAGCAGGGAACTTGACTCTATTATTATTTTTTTTAATCTCCTGTGGAATCATTTTACCCCTCTGGTAAGTCCTTTTTAAAAGCTATAACCCCTAAGGCCAGACAGCGTTTTGTTTCCATCAATGTAAATCAGAACAGCCTCAGTGGAACCAATAGTTATTCCATATTCTCATTTGGGGAAATTCTGATCTCATGCTATCCTCAGTTAAGAGTAAAATGAATGGAATTAAACTCCGAATTACCCTGTTATGTGACCATGTCTCCCTCTTATGCCTGATCTCAGTGATTACAATCCCAATGACAGCAAAAAGAATTTTCCTTCTCCTCAAAAATACCTTGAACTGTGCTGTCGATGGCTGCAGTTGTTGCTGCATCCAGAATGTGGTGGCTTACATGTGCTTGTTCTGTGCCCTGTTTTGCCAATAAATTGCCTTTAGTTCTGATCAGGGATTGTTAAAGTTAAGATCAAGCAATGCTGTGTCTTTTGGAAACTGAACAGCAATTGTGTAGCAGGAAACCAAACAGAAGGCACCTTGCATAGAAGAGCATTCATCCATAAAAAATGTTATTTTTGCTTTAGAGAATATATAAAGCTAGGGCAAAGGGGGATCAAGATTCATTGGCTACTAAAGAAAATGTTTTCTTTTTTAGTCTGAGCAATCTGTTTTTTAACTGACAACCCTCAGAGAAAGGAGTGCGATGCAGGGCGAAGCAAACAGTCATCCCTCGTCCGCCAGGGGAGGAACAGCTCATTACCACAGGCAAAGCTAGAGTTCAGGCTTGCTTATTTTTGGCTTTAAGTTCCTCAGTTGTGGGAAACAGCTTTTCATTCTTGTACTTTTAATAAAATCTGCACATTGTTATTTGCCTCGCTCTGATGAGGGTCTGGATTGATGTTGTGATGTGATCTTTGCCAAATTTGTAACATTCTTTTTTATATATTTATTCTTCTTTCGACGAAGGCAAAGGATCTTATTTTGAAACCCCAAAGACTTTCCCAACATGTGGGGGATGAATAAATACTCAAAATGTCTACAACTGCTGTTACTGCTACAGCTGCCAGGTTTAGAAATGAACAAAGTATGTGTGCACATGCGCACATGCCTCTAAGTGTGAGAGGCAGAGAGAAACACATTGTGGGCACTCTTGGGGTCAGGAGAGATCTCTAATAAGAAACACATTTTACAGGCAGCAAGAGAATTATTTTTACCATACACATTTACAAGTCCTCAGGCAGTGAATTTTGTAGTACGGATATTTTTAAGGCTAATTATTTATAGCATGCAGGGCTTGAACCTGCAGCTTTTAATTTGGCAGATCTCCTGTTCACTTCCAGGGGTGCTCTGCAGAGCGTACGCAGTGGAGGGGCGGGAGGAACAGGATGGGTATGTGCTGGTTATGAGAGGTTGCAGACATCCTTGATATCTTCAATGAGAACAGAGCTTCTGTCTCCAGTGGCAGTTTTTACACGGATGTGGGAGGAAGAATTGTTCATAAAGCTATGCCGGTGACCAGTGCTGGGACGGGGTAGCTGGGAAGAAAAGAATGGCTCAGAGGAGGATTTCATTGCCATCATTACCATACAACTTTCCTGATTTTTAACTCAGTTTTTGGCATGGCACTTTAAAGCAGATTTTTATGGGGTATCCTGCACTAATTGTACGGTGCTCCCACACAAACCACACTGGGTCTGAGTGTTTTAGTCTTTAGATCTTAGCACTGTAATCCTGAATATTGTCCTCTTATACAGAAAGGGAGAGCAGGATGAATCTCTGTCAAATTTCCATCCAACACTAGATCTTTTTCATTGAGAAATGGAATTCCATCAGCACTTTTGATCAAGATTTGAGAGCTGCAGCATGGCAAGGGAAGGACAGGGAGCACCAAAGACATAAGCTTTCTGAGTTAGAAAACAATTTTTTTGCTGTACTAAGCATACTTAACATGAGTGAGTTCTCTTCAAGCTGGATGCTTCTAGGCAATTGAGAGGATGAGGATGTTGCTTATATCAACAACTTCACAGGGGTTTTGTTTTGCAAAATACAGTTTGATGACTTGAGAGCAGCTGGGTCCTTTTGTCTTTCAACAAGCCTTTAATAAGACAATTTTCACTGGCACAGGCTTGTGCTTACGATCTACAAATGAGGACATTTTTCTCCCTGTAAAATCAGTGTATATAGAATTTGTACCCACCCATGGAGGACTGCAAAAACCTCAGTTGACTTCTCTGTCCAGTCACAGCTAATCAAGCTAGGCTGTTTCTCTCTAGTCACTAACACTTAAAATAGATAAATAATGCCCATTAAATCAAAAATGTGGGCACCAGTTTGAGGCAATTTTTTATTGATGGGCAGCCTTGACTCTCATGCCTGTAACATCCATTTTCCATTCAGCACATTGAGATGAGGAGACTTGCTTTTGCTATAAGAAAAGCTACATCCCATCTACAGCCAAAGGAGCACACTGCTATGGTACCTGTAGGGACCTAGGTAGCCAGGGAAGCCCACTGCTTCTTTCTTTTTACCAGAAGATATGTAGAGTATATGGGAAATGACAATTATTTTATTTTATTTTATTTTATTTTATTTTATTTTATTTTGGAAGGAGTTGCCAGATGTTTTGTGGCATTCTGATTTGGGTTGTGTAGAGTTAGCGACTTCTCACATCTAACATATGAGTTTCTCAGTTTTCTTTTTCTTTTATTTCTATATTTTTCTTTTAAAATTCAAACACATTGAGCTTGCCAGCTCCTTTGCTTTGTCTATCAGAGGTATGAGGTCTAGAGGTGACCCCTTCTCTCTCCCAGAAGGCAGAGGCTGAATGGGAGACTGATTCTTGGGACCAAAGAGACTGTTTGCTGAGGATACAGCCAGTTAAAAAGGCAGCCTGCCAAGTAAGCGGACTCTCTGTGGGCTGTTGTATACCCAGGGCAGCTTGCTTTCTCTCTTCAAGTTGCTGGAGATAACAGGATGCTTCTGTGACTCAGGGTCAGGTTCCCACTGCCTGCATTCATGTTGCTATTGACCTAAGAGAGCTCTCCTGAAAGCTGGAGTTTCCTATGAAGATGTCGCTCCAACCGGTGACTTTTTCTCTTCTGTGCAAAGTGTAGACTTGGAAGGAGAAGAGCTTTTGGAATGATGAAACATATCATCTACCTATTCATAGCATTCCAAAGAACTGCTGGAGACTTGTTGGGAAAAAGAATTGGAAAGTCTGTGGAAATGGTTTTTGGGTCTAGAGGTAGAAAACTCTGCTAAAAACATGTTTTTCTCTAGTGACTGAGGCTCACCCAATCTTACACATTAGAACCTAGACATCCTAAAGAGCTTCAAAGCCATTCTGGGAAGGAAAAACTGAGACGTAAGCCTTGAATCCCCATAGGAGACTGTCAGAATTGTACTTGGTCTCCTCCTCCAGTCCTCTTGCTTTGCTCTGAACCAGCGTAAGCAGAGAAGGGAATGTCTGGAGTAATTGCAGGGTGGATGTCCCTGGATGCTACCACTTCTCTGCCGGTCTAATTTTGTTATTTTTATGGCTGACTGAAATGTGATCTCAGAAAATGTACCTAATTTTTTGAATTTCTAGCAGATGAAAATGTTGTAATCAATTAGTAACAGAAAACAGGGTACCAGGCAGAGTTAAACATTCATCCAAATGGGTAAAGACACCTTCTGTAGTGTTTTTTGTTTGTTTGTTTCTTTTGTTTTGTTTTTAAAGTTCTAAGCACCAGGTATAGCATGTCTGGTTAGTTAGTTATTAGAAATGTTGCCTCTGCACATTCTCTTTTCAGATTTGTAAACTGAGAACTTTGAATGAATGACCATCTAGGTTATGGCATTTTCTTGTAGCATTCAGTTCCCATTTTGTTATCAGTTCTGTTCCTGTAGCACCTACTGATTTTAATCTTGATTAAAATCCTTTTCCACCAGTGTCACGTTTTGTATACAGAATACAGCATGCTTGTAATCTCTTTAGGATCAAAAGAACTAATTGGAAAATCACACTATGCAATTTTACAAACGGGAAATGAAGGCACATGCCTTGGACCCCAGGGTGATTAATAAACAGCTGGAGCATTCCCCTCCTCTAACATTGTTGATCCTAAACAACTTGTGTCCTCAATTCAAAGTTGACTGGACATCAGTTTTCTTTCTTTCAGTTTCCAAGGAAAACTATGCAATTTTATGGTGAATGAGCTTCTGTTGTAAATGCTTTCTTTGGTTTTGATCCACATATCCAAGGAATAAGGGTTAAGCATGCTCAGAATTGACAGTTTTGAGGTCAGAAGAGAACTTCTTATAGTTGTGACCTGAAGCTATAAACTGATCTAGTTTTGCTCAGCTCTGGCCGTGGGGAAGGGTGTGGAGAGTGTTCCTTAAAAATGCCCACAAGCTTTGAGGAACTTGTTTCAGGTCATGAATTTATAATACAGCTGCAATGACATTTCATGACCAGTCAGATCTAGAGAGGTGTCTCAGCTGTGAAGAAGGCTGTAGTACATATAAGCAGAGTAATGCATATTTGAGCATTTTGCCATGACTTGGATGTGTAGCTCCTGAGATCTCTGCTAATATGCTAATATTATGTTAATTGCATCAAAATTATTATTATTATCCCCATAAAACTGGCTTGTTTTATTCTGGGCACTTGATATCGTACCCTCCACACCAACTCCCATGCTCCAAGAAACTTTGGCTGCACATGCTGCCAGAGGAAACTTCTCATAAACCACTCTGTGTTGGTTTATACACTGCAGATCCCACAGAATATATTAAAAAAAAAAGGTAGGTTCCATGTCTGAGATGCTACAGTGCAAATGAACCTCCAGGGAGATGAATATTTAAGCCTTTTACACAAACATCCAATAGTACTGTTCTGAAAGACGGTGGTAAGCAACAGCTGAGAAGGCTTGTTATGCCAGTAAAACCCGTTGTAGTGACTTTGTGCGTATGACTCGAGGTCTAGCTAGCAATCCAGTATTTGTCAGGAGTGACTGAGTGGAGGGCAACTTAGCATAGTACAGCTTTGGGGGAGATTTTCTTCAGACATTCTTAATAAAGTTGCTGCCTATGGAAGATCAGGCTCCCAGGTCAAATGCCATTAGGCTATAGTAGCATGAAGGTACTTGTGCACCAGATATGGAAGGGCTTGGCTAATCAGTTCTGTTTGCACAGGTATCCAGCCTCCAAACAGCAGACCTAACATTATCCAAGGAAGTAAAATAGTAAATGCAACCTCAAAGACTTTTCCTCTGCTTGGCACTGAACTGGGAACCCAGCAAGGTAAAAGCTCTGCAAACATTATCAAAGCAGGGCAGCAAGTGTGAGTGGTACAGTAATATCTGTTTGCAGATTCATTAATGTCAGACAAAGTGGGGAGGACCCCTGACCCAGCAGTAGCTATGCATGTGGCTGCTAACCCCTGCATCTAGGGATAGTGACAGAATACATGTGGGGCAAAAACTGAACTTAAAGCACTAAGGGTTACCGGTACCTTGGGGCTTCAGCATTGTCACGTGCCAGCCTAGTCTTCCCGACTCATCTCCTGTACCATACTCATCATATTCCAAAATATGTATTTTGGAAGGCAGATGACCAGTTGTTTCACTTTTTCTGAGAGATAAATGCACTAGTCATATAGGACAACAAGCCATGTTTATATTAGAAGGAATAGTGTGGATCAAATTCATCCAAAATAGGGCTGATAGTCTGGCTAAAGTGAAACAAAAACTCCATAATAATGTCACTGCATCACATTACTGTCTATCAGATGGGCAACTTTGTGTCTTCATCTGTGCTGCCCCAGACTCAGAAGGAGTTTCCTATAAACCTCCACAGAAAAACCCCGTTTCTGTCCTGAAAAACCTTACTGTGTCTTTATGGCACTGATCAGGCTGCTGGTGTGCCAAGATCTGTGCCTATCGTTCTCACATTTCCTGGGAATGCCATGTCTGTTTTGCCAGCTCACAGTCTTTGTTTACACTGGGATAATTTGCTTTTGGACTGATTTTTCTCAAAGGAATCCTGTCTTTCTACAGACTCCTCAGTATTGTGTCCCACATCCATTCAGCCCATATATTGACACTTACCTGAGATAACAAAATCAGGATATTTGTTGCCTCCATCTTTTTTCATCCATGGTGACAGACAAGCATAAATAATGTAAGGCCAGTAGTTAGTTGTGATGAATTGCATTAATATAACTGAAAAATAATTGAGCAAAGATTGCTTTTAATAGCAACCATAGCACCACCACCACTGGAGTAATACCTGAAACTACATGATACTAAAGTGCTTTGCAGAATTTCATGTCTTAACCTCTCTCAACCCATACCCATGCTAATCTGTGTATAGTCTGGTGGTCTGCCTGATCCTGCCTCAAAACACAGAGACCCAAATACTGATATTCCAGCAAAGCCCTCCCAGACAAAGCACAGTCGTGGGAGCTCATATCAGCAGACTGGATTGCAGGATTTGAGCCCTAGATTCCATGTTGTGCTTGGCCGTAAAGCATGCTGTGCACACCTAAGGTTCCCTAGAAACAATAAATACTGTCCATAAACTGGATTTGAGATGGAGACTACCCTGGATAATGGTGTGGCTTTCATAGAGACTGTATAACCCAGTTAAGTTCTGGTGCTAGAGGCACTGTCTACCAGGTGAGTGAAGTTTCCCAGAACGTGTGAAATGCTGACATAAATCCCCAAATGAACTGAAATGAGGCTTTGCAGCCCAGCCAAAGCCCTCCAGCCAGATTTCAGTAGTATAAACAAGACTGGGTCACCTCTTCCCTGTTTGAATTAGAGATGGTAATAGTCCTGGCAGCAGCTGATTGCATGCTATCAATCATTCAGTATGTTAATTTTTCTGAGTTGGCACCAGAAAGAAAGCAACCAAGGTCAGAAAGGAGCCCAGGTTGCTGCTCTGCCTGTGTCACACACCGGAGTGAACAGTTCAGCAACAGCTTCATGCCTCAATCAATGCAGCTGTTAAGCCGAAGAAAAGCAGGACTTTACCAAAAAACAGATGTGTTGCACATGAGCTCAGTTACGCCAGTTAATGACCCAGATAGAAAAGAAAACAAAGCATACACACATACACACACAAACAGGCGCAGTCGGTGTTTGAAACAGTATTTAAGAAGTACATGTATGGATGCTGAGACACACTGAGAAAGGGGGGCGGGGGGGAAATAAAATAATATACTGCATATGCCTGTAAAACTTTTTGAAGTGCCAGAATAGCCTTTTGGCATGTTTTGGCCCTTGAAGGCACCATGTATATATTATGTGTGCATGAACACACAATTACATAGGTGGTGCAGGGTGACAATGGTAGCATTGGGGCTAATTTGCATGAAATAGTGTTGAAATCCCAGAGTGATCAAAGTTATGTTCTTGCAGAGTTTTTCTATCAGCATTTTAGATGACTAAGGAAGGCCGTTTCCCAGTATCTGGATAGGAGATGACCTATCTTAGTATTTAGAAAATAGTTTCTAAAAATAGCAAAATTGACCACATTTTTATTCATCATTCTAATTGGGGACTGAGCTTTTAAGACTGCAAAGGGCCCATATGGTGGTGATTTTGAATGCCTTGGTATTTGAGTTTCTGAATGGGGATACTACAATGAGCCTGATTTCCAGGGCATGACTTCTCAGCTTCTTGAAAGTTGTTACATAGGATATGCTTTAAGTTGTATGCCCCTCTAAACTGCCAGTCATTTTTATTTTGAAGTGGCCACAGCATCTTCTTTAGGACCACTGACTGCTTTGTCAGGGGTAAAAAAATAATAAATGTAAATAAACAAAGAGCTTGCAGCTATTTCTGTTTAATACACCAGTCTTAGATCTACACAGTGGTATCCAAGAGTTGAGAATTAGAAACTAGTTGGGAGTTTTTTTTATTGCCCCCATGATTGCTTTTTCCACGTTTCTGGCAGAAATTACAATCTTTTTATTATAATTGATATCTGTTTAGTAATATCCGATTTCACCTTTCTAAGGCACCAAAAACAAGGATGGAAACTTCTCAAATCACAGCTGAAGATGTGGTCACTATAAGTAACCCAAAATCAGCATTTCTCACTCTTAGAAAAGTTTTTTTTTTTTTTTTTTTTTTTGGTGGGGGGAGGGTTAGTTATTTTCACTATCAAATTTGTTCTTTAACGTTGTGATCTGGCAACTCAGAAAACAAGTCTGTTGAGAAATGAAAATCATTTGCAGCTGCCTAGCAGTACAGAGCTATTTCATTGTCAATCTCTTAAAACTTAGCTTTGTCTCAACTTCAGCAAAACTTGATCAAATGTGAGATGCTTCAGACGAAATGTTCAAGGAAGCAGTGTTTACTGATGAAACTTTGTTTAGTTGGCAATTTGCAAACCAGCTTTAGTTATAGTCTTATATCTCTCGCATACAGATTTTTTTTTTTTTTCTTACAGATGTATTTGCATTGAGTTTGTCTTAAATAGATGTTATCAAGTATTTACTTGAAAAAACAATACGTTTTAAACTGTTTGGCCAAGGAGGCTTTTCCTCCCTTGTGATGCTGCCAGAAGGATTTATATAGGAGCTAAAATACATGTGGAAAGGGTCAGCCCTGGAATTTTGCTGTAATTGAAATTTTTTGATGCTGAAAAACAGCTGCCCATCAGTTTAAGCCAATCACTTGAGGGCCATTCCACACTTATCCATAACATGACTGAATCACTGAAACAGTAACTCATTAGAAAATTACTTCTTCATTTAGATTTTCCTCCTGATCTTTGGCATAGACCACCCTTGTAATTCTGAGAAGAGAGAATTCACCTCTGAACCTGATGGGTTAAGCTAAACTGGACCAGAATAACCGTCTCCAGCTCTGCCTGCATCACCACAATGCCCACCTCTGAAGCAGAAATTTCTGCTTTTTGACATTTCTGCTTCAGCTCCCAATGCAAGGTCAGAAGTAGACATTAGGATGAAGGACACAACAGGAAAAAAATGCTTTTTTTTTTTTTTTTTTTTTTCCTAATGTTTACCCTACTGTATTTGTTACAACATTTCTAAGTTACCACCAACAGTTAATGACATGGAATGGGAGCCAACCTCTCCATGTAGCCCTCTAGGCCAGCAGGATCTGTAGCCACTGTTTCACTGCTGATCACTAAAGCAATGCCTGTGAAGAGAACTAACTCTGCTGTGCTTATGCTGGGCAAGGGTTCAAGTACAGCTATGTTGACAGGCAGTGAAAGAAAGCACGGTTCAGTAGAAAAATGAGATCGGGAAGCCCAGGACTTTAATCAGATGATTAATTAGCAACAGAACTATTTTTACTACGTGCTTAAAAGAGTACTAAATCTTGGGTGGGTAATGTGAAAGCATGTAGTATTTTATGTTCCTGGTGGTTGCTTCTATGTGTTCCCAGTGAAAATCACCAAATGACTAATTGAGGAACCTGAGCATTATGCTGTTCACAGGGTAAAGTAATAGGTATTGAAAGACAATTAGGACTTTGCTTCTGAGTGATCTGAGGGCCCTCAGGCAGAAAACTTAGAGAAGACAAATGATGAATGACCAAGTACTGTATCTCAATAGGAAGAAGAGCCAGGCATCTGTGGGAATGGGCCTTCCAAAGAGCTAAATACTGACACAGCTGAGCAGTTTAAACTGCAGAGAAAGCCCAGAAAAACAGAGTGAGTGCTGTCTTTCTGAAGGGTGTCCTGGAGGTCTTAGCCTGTGGTATTCACTGCAGAGAAGGGGTCGTCAGGTCAATTGTGTTGTTGGTGTATTAAAAATGATCAGACAATTTAATGGCCGATAATAGCATTGTAGTTATGTCACTGAGATAAGGGTAACCAGATACCTGGCTCCAGGGCTTGAACAGGCAGTCTCACTTGAAGGATTGAATGGTCTTTAGAGGATTACAATAAGTCCTGCATGCTGAATGTTTCCATTTGTGACATTCAAGAGGCTGAGGAATGGACAAGAGACATGGGAACCCTCTCAGACCCTCTCTTGTGTGTTACCACCCTTCAAATGACATGTAGCATGTGTCAATGGTTGGCTGAAAACTCACATTGGGATTTTACTCCCAGCTCTACTACTGCCTCACTTTTGTCCCAGAGGAGAGGATTACTGTGTGTCTGGCAGCCTTGTATCCCCGTGGAGATCACCTTGCAGATGGGGTATGGATGCGACTCTACCCATGCCAGTGGAGCTTGCAGGGTGGCAGGGATGTGGAGCAGACGGTACTCCAGCATGGCCTCAGTAGCCTCACGTCTCTGGGGGTCAGAGGGGAGGCCCCCATGACTGGCTTGGCTGCCTGCCCCTGCCTTGTGCAGCAGCACAATGCTGGCTCAGGCCACCGCACCTCTGGGAGCTCAGTAAGGCTGTGGCAGGGTTTGCCCCTGTAGATAAACTCCGGGTTATTGTGAGGGGTGTTTGTGCGTGTGTGGGACACAGCACGTGTGATCTCCGGAATGAGGAGGGCATGAGGATGGGTGGCTCATGTACAGGCAGCTCTGAGTCATCCAGCACAAAACTTCAGGTGCCTTGAATTCACAGTGCAGGGAAGAGTCTATATATGTTGTGGAAGCTAGGCAGGAAAATCCCTATGAACAGCTGGATCTGCTGGAAGAAACCAAGGGTTTGACAGCACTGAGGACTCAAAGGATGCATAGCAACCAAAACCAGATTTTTTTTTATTTTTATTTTTATTTTTTTTTTGTATTTTACCTTCCAGTTTTAATGTTCATTCACCATCAGCCAGGATTATGTGATACAGCTACGTTAAATCCTCCTTGTGTTAGGGATTCATGAATCCTATGCAGTCTCCCAGTGGGTTTCTGCTGTGTGGAAAGTCTGCTGTATTATGTTAACCTAAGGGCCGGCTCCGTTAGGTTATTCTTGCTCATAACTTTGTCCATGCTCCCCTCAAATACCAGTCTGTGTTTGTGTTCTCTCACACCCAGCAAATAGCCAGCAGGCTGCATCCATGCATTTCTGCACTCTGCAAAAAATACCAGGCACAATTCAGAAAACTTGCTTACCAGAGATGTGTTTATGGTGCTGAAGTACAACTGTCCCCCATGTGCTCATCATCTCCCCCACAGACACATCATACAAACTTACGACATCCTCTTCACATGCTTCCCTTCACAAATTGCTTTACAAGGTAAATTTGCTTAGCACAACACAACTGCTTCTTTCTTGCAAGCCTACGCGTTCCTAGCCCATGAGTTGTACCATAAGTCCCATGAACATTCTGTGAACCTCCAGCTCCCGCATTCAGGGGAACAATAAAAACCTCAACATGTTTTTTAGGTTTTATGGTTACAGGAAAAAAATAACACACAAATATGATATAAAAAGCCCCCAGACCAGAAGGCAAATAAAAATAATCCCTGAAACATTACTGTTATAGCTGATAAATCCCGTGATTTTTAAGCTGCCTTCTTTAGGGAATCTGATGTATGGTTTTGAAACCGTAGGATTGGACACACTTGTGAGGAGCGCATATTTCACTGTACCCAGGTCTTACAGCACTCTTTCTTCTGAACCTCACACAGGCTCTTCATAGCACTCACAGTCACTTGGTTCCCCAAGATCTGCTATAGTATTAAAATGTCTGGGGTAAAAAACAGTCTTCTTTAGATTCAGCCTGCCTCAGACACAGCTCCAGTCATTACAAAGATCAGGGTGAGAAGCAGAGGCTCTAGGGAGCTGCAGAGGCTATGTCCAGTGTCTGCTGCTGCTTTGGCTTAATGAGGTCCATGAGATGCCAGAACAAATAGCCCTTCGCACTCAGATGCTGAGACAGCGTGTCCTGCCTTGAAGGAACTGTTCACACGAGGTGCTTCCCAGGGCTCCTGCTGGCTGCACTGCACCTTGCCCTCTTGCATGCATGGCATTCAACTCTGTGCTTGTAAGCCAAAGTCATGCTTAGTGTGGAGATGTGGCAGGACGCCCTTTCTGTGACAGTTCAGAGGTGTGCTGTCTGATTTGCTGACAGTGGTCTAAGCCTCCTGGCCTTGCTCTGCACTGGACCATGCAGCTTGCACTGTGTGTATGCACTCTTCATGGTGTGCAGCCCACACCCACCTCACCTGGCCTGGTGCACCTCAGGCACCTTCGCATCACTGCTCTCCCCACACCTTTGCTATACTCGGATGTCAGGGTGTTGCCTAAAGCCCTGACCCTGTTGGTCTCTCAAGTACCTGATAAGTACTCCAAATTTTTGTGACCCCTGTGACCCTCTCCTGCTCCCACTCAGGTCTCTTACAGCCGGAGAGGCTGGACATGGTGTCCTACTGCAGCTGCAGAGGCAAGAGGGATGTGAATGAAACCTCTCTTCTTAATCCAAAAGGGCATCCAGGATTTTTTTCTAAGGTCATGGATGTTTTGCAAGAGCTCTGAGTGATGCCAGAGACATACTTTGCAGTCAGGTCTTTGGGGAGTCAGCTGGCAGTTTGGGCTGAGTAAGGATGATGTGAATTGGCACTAGAGTTATGGATCTGACCCAGAGCATGTGAGGAGTCTGTGGGTTAGGCTGACCTTAACAAAGATCTGAACTTCATGTCTGGTCCACATGGGAACAAGTGTGGAAGAAAAAGGGAACCACTACCACGACCTGGCATGGGCTGGAGCAGGGGTGCCCTAGGGAGATTTCTCATTTTGGCTCCAGCAGAGACTTATAGAGGGCAAAGAAAAAACTCACACAGGCAGAACTGGTGTTCACAGGAGGATGCAGTCTGTCTGAGACCATCTCACTTCTTGTTTCCTCTTCTCTTTCCCCAGCACAGCTGTGGTCTCTGCACTCTCCTCGATGCCAGAATTCTGGTTTTGTAGCATCCTTGATACTAGAGCAAAACTGAGAATTAAAGAGGGAGCAGGGCACGGGCCTGGCAGCAGATCTGGGCTGGAAATGGTTTTCTCAGTTAGTGAGTATTTCCAAGGTACTGTAAAAAGCTTTTTGTCTTGACAGAGGCCAGAAAGTCAAAATCTGAAACATATTGGTGAATCAAAAATCTGGAAAAGAGAAGTAAGGTTGGGGTCAAGTGCAGCCTTTTTTTTAGATAATTTTCAAATGTTTTGTTTTCATTCAGGACATTTTTAGCTAGAATTTGGAAATTAAATGCTACTTTGAAAAGTAGAAGTTTGAGCAATTTGGGGGAGGATGAAACTTCATGCTGGAAACTTTACAAGAACAAACTCTTTCCTAGGGAGAAAAACAGTTTTATGAAATGGCTTTGCATTATGAAACCCTGACAGAACCTGATCCTCCCTGCCCGACAGCTGTCTCAGGAAAGGGATGGTGTTCAGCCCTCTACTTCCTCAAGTTCACCTCAAGGCAACACAGCTTGTCACAGGGCTCAGTTTTACCACTCCAGTCTGTCCCTAGGACGTTTTTTCCCCACTTGTGGAAGGGTTTTGTGTTGTTCGATAAACACTGAGCAGAACCATATGTGAGCTGGGGTGCATTATGCAATAAGGGAGGATGGGTAAGTATCTACTGTTCAACTTGTGAAAGATTTCCTTTTGGCCAAATCTCAAGAGATGGGATTGAATTACATTGTATTTGATTTCTGATTGACACTGAATGCTTTAAATTTACTGCCCATGTAGACACAGGTTTGTGTTTTTTCTTTTTCTGCTGAAGGAATTCTTATATCCCCTGAATTTTCTAGATCAACAAGAGCCTGCCAGTGCCAATTCTTGCTTTACAAGCAACTACTAGATCCTAAGGCTGACTTTACAGTATTATTTCCTTGTAAATGTCACATGCAATTTTGGTAGAATGCTCAGATGTATCCGATACTGATCGACTCACCAGTTCATTAGGGTGCAGTCAAATCAGACGCAGCTGAGATCCTTACCCCATACCCTTGGGGAATTCTATTGACAAGGCCTGGAGGCAAGCTTTGGAAATAACAGACATGAAAAAGTATAAATCCTATATTCAAGTTTTATAAGCTTCGTTATATAGTGACATTTCAATTACTCTGTGGGAGATTTGGATGAACCTACAGGAAAAAGGCAAATATGGGATTGGCTGAGACTTCTGGAGAGTTTTGCTTTGGCTATGTTCTGAATTTTTCCTTTTGATTAGAAATAGGAACTCCCTGATGCTGAAGGGGCAGCACTGGACCAATTTGTTTTGGTCATAAAAAACTCTAGGCCCTTTTCAATGACCACAGATTCCACTGAATTCCAGTAAGTTTTGAGGCTCTTTCCCTCAGTTACCTGTACAGCCACTCCCACAGAACAAACCTGAGCTACCCCCCTTTAATCAGAGAGGTGACTACCTTCATATTACCTGCCAAAACTCCTTATCCAGAGTTTAGTGGCTTTGAATGAGATCCAAAGCCCTGTGCCTTGTCACAGAGGCAACCAAAATGGGTTACTAGACAAATTATGAGCCTTAAACCTGTGAGCTTTCCTTTTGTGTTAATGTACTCCCTCCAAGGCAAGTATGAGCTCTTTGAAAGACTAGAGGGAAAGTGTTCTTTCTTTTTCTTTGAAAACACATATGGAAATGGGAAAAATACATTAGTGCTGTCATTATAGCAGTCTGCAGGATAAGCGTGCCCTGAGTCAAGACCAGATTCTGGCAGCCAGCAGCCAGAAAGGATTGATGTCTTATGGGGAAGTGTGTTTGCTGAAATCCTGCTTATAGTCACAACAAAGGAAATACGAAATATATCTGGTGACTTCTGAGGAGTCCGGAGCAAATAACAACAGTCCTGTACATACCTGAAAATTGGTTTGTATTTTTAAATATAGCTGTTTAGATGAGCAGTAAATGTCATTTACTGACTAGTTTCTTGCACAGACACGGCAGGTTGCAAGCAGTAGTCAGATCCAATGCTAACATCTCCATGGAGGTACAACTATTTCTGGGGAAACTAAGGCACCAAGGGAGTGATGTGCCTGAGGAAAGCTCTGGAACTGCGGGTGCTAGTTCCTCTTTTTGTATTCATATTGAACCTCATCTTGTTCTTTACAAGAAAAGCATTTCTGAAAATATGGAAGGATTCTATAGGGTCTTTGTTTTTCTTTAACCATTTCTCAAGGCTGTGGTACCAATCACAAATATAACAGAAATGAAGCAAACTGAAACCTCATAATAAAATAGCATGAGTTATTCCATGCACCCTGCATTCATTCATGAGAGAGCTCAGCAGATCAACAAAACAGATTTGATGGTATCATTGTCTATAGTACAAGAAGCTGTTTTTCTTTCCCAGTCCATGGTTCAAAGTACTTGACCTTTATTTTCACATCTTCTGTCTTTCAGGAGGGGCCGTACTAAATTCTCATTCCTCTCCAGTTGTAGGAGTCATGCTTACAGCTATTCAGTCTCCAATTGTGTGAAGCTGTCCCCAGAAACACAATTTCAGAACTGCCTTTTACTGAAGGGAACAATAAGGCTTAATATAGTAGTGCCTGCAGTGATATTATAGAGTTAGAGTCAGATCAGAGATTAGTACATTGTTTCTGCCATAGAGGATTTCTTGCTAGGACATTAATAGAAAAGGCTTTACCTAATCATATTGTTTCCAGGCTTGTTTTGTTTTGCCAGAGTGATATGCAAGTCCCGGACTGTCAAAAGGGAGCAAAGTTCAGCTTCCCATTTTCTGTTGCAGTTAAGTAATGAGTCTTGCAAAGTCTTCAGCTTAGCTTATAATGTGCTGTAAAGTAGTGGATACATGAATATACCACCTGATTTCTGAGCCCTTAAGAATCACTGAAGTACATTTCTGAGGATGAAAGCAAGAAGCCTCTATGAAGGAGGGAGACAATACCGGATGAGGTTTGCACATAAATTCCAGGATTTCATAAGCCATAAGCTAGATTTTTATTTTTTATATTAAAAAAAAAAAAAAGAAAAAAGAAAAAAGAAAGAAAAAACCACCAGATTTCACAATACTCACATTCTGATTTTGAGGGCTGGTGACCCTTTGGATCTGAAAGGATTTATTCCAGTGTCGTCTCTCTTGACTCTTAGTTCAGATATTTTCCTTCCTTTCCATATGTGACCCTCTTTTTCAAGGTCCTGCATATCTTGTACATTGGGAAACTAGTTTTTGGAAGCACACTCCTCTCCCCTTCTCCCTTTCTCTGCAGCTCTTACAGGAGGCAGGATATTTTCTTTGCAGCCCTTCTTTTTCACCCCTTTCTATACGGTTTTGGAAGCCTGTTGAAAGCATTTCTTTATTTCCCATCCGCTATCAATTGCCTCTTTCCCATGTTCTCTCTCTTTCTTATTGCATGCTGTGGACCCCTGCTTCAGGAACTAACTTTGGGAGCAACCTGTACTCCACTAAAACCATCTATTGCAAGCTAAATCCTCCTCAAAGACAAACATCACCATTCTTGCTGTGTTGCAGCTTGCTCTTTCCATGCCAAGGTTTGCTTCAGGAAATCCCCCAGATGAATTAAGAATACTTTTTCTCATTTGTTGGGACCTCTGCCCAGCACTGCTCACAGCGCACAACCCGTATGTGGTACTAGTTAGGTCAAGATATCACAGAAAATCTTATGCCTGGCTATTTGCTCTTCTAAGGGTTTATCAGACCAGCATATCCATAAAAAGGCACTATCACACACTCACACACACACTCTCTCTCTCACACAAACACACACTCTTTCTCTTTTTTAAACAGGAAATTCAACTCAGCATGTGGTGAGTAACCAAATCTCAGCAAAGACTTTCTTGCCTTTTTTTTTTTTTTTTTAAAAAAAAAAAAATCTGTTAAAAACAAAAAGAGGATGATAAAAAAAAAGAATCAGTGTTAAAATAAACTCTTGGGTGCAAATGTGTCATCACAATTGAAAAACCTGGGTATTTAATGGAGAGATTCAGGCCAGGGTTCATTAGTCACTGATTCAGTCCGAAAATTGAAGCTTTATGGTACCTGAAAGCTTTTCAGAAGTTTGGGGAAAGTTTTAAAACCAAAACAAACAAAGCAAGAACAACAACTAAACACATAAAAAAGCTGATATTCTACAAAGACAGGATGCAGGCTCATGGCATAAGCAGGCACAACTCCTTTCAAATTTGTTAGAGCTGTGCAAGGGGCTTGGCTTTGGCTCTGGAAATAATGCAGGTGTAGGTTAAACAAGACTTGATTCATTGTCTTTAAGGCCGAAGGGATTTTTAGAAATGTCTCAGTGGACTGTCTGTTTAGTGTACATCTGGGATACACTGTGATTCATCTACAAGGTCAGAGCTGTGGCAGAGTCAAAGTAAATTTTTTTTTAAGAGATTTTTTTTTTTTTTTTTTCCTCCGGAAAGTCTTCAAGAGGCAGAAGACCCACCAAGCCCTTTGGTTAGACTAGCCAAGGGTTAATTATCTTCCTGAATATGCACCATTCTACCCACTGATCCTTTTGATTGCCCTCTGTCCCCATGGTGTGGAAGTGGTTTTTGCATGCATGTCTCTCCTCTGACCCACTTGCTGTATCACCAGCTGTACCACTGCAACGTGAATGCTGCTTTTGTATCAGAGGTGATCAGAGCAGAATGACAGCTTTTAATAGCCACAGTGCTTCCAGCCTACTCGGTATCCAGCCTGAGGTGAGAGAAGGTAGGCCTGATATCCCCCTACATGCGGAAGGACCACAAAAACTGGAGCATGGTTATGGGAGCATGGTTAAGCAGTTCCAGCCTTTCATAGTTGAGAAAAAGCTACTAGAAGAAGCTTGACATAAAATAAAATCCTTTATTTTTGAAACTTGATGGTCCAGTGATCGTACTTTATTCCGTCTTGGCTGAGGAAGATGCTTGCCATGGCTAGTGAGAGGTTTGCTCAGCAAAAAGGAGCTGAACATCTACATCAGGGTTTGGCCCACAGATCTTACCAACAGAAGGGATTTCCTGAATGGGGAGCAACAAGAGCCATGTAGTTCGTACAAACTCCCTGCAAGAACATACAATGTTTCTGTTTGCAGCAAATCATTACCAGATGGTACAATGGAGGTAGGTGTATGCAAACCCACAGGGTGTAATAGCATGGATGAATAACACCTCTCTGCGGCACATTAAAAAGTCAAGGTGATGGCAAGCAGAGGTCTTGCTTCACACTTGCTGGTCATGCTCCATTCTGCCTTCACGGTGGACATGGGTTCTGTGCAATGGGGAATGTGTCATGGGAATTGCCATGCCACCCAGGGTCTGAGGCCTACATCATGTGCCTGGCAGAGGAGCGTCATAGCAAGGAGAATTAAATGTTGGTTGGTCTTCTGCTACTCTCAGCATGAAGGAGATTCCTCCGAGTTGGTTAACACAGCTCCGATTCATAACCTTGAATGGAAGGAGGCCAACAAGCACAGCATGCTATTCCTCCGAGTGAGATGTTCCAGCTAAGCTGAAACAAAAATTGCAACTGCTCCCTCACCCTGAACTACTTGGGGAGGCACTCTGAAGGCTTCATTAAAATACCATGCCATTTTAATGCCTTTTGTGGTAAAGAGTGAGTCAGCCACATCACCATGGATGTTAGCATGTTCCTGTGGTATTTTAGCAAATCCTGACTTCTCCTGTCTGGGTGGAAAACAGTTTGTGTGCCTTGTGAAAAGTTTTATTTTTATTTTTAATTTTATTTTTTAATGTAAAGGAAACACCACCCTTTCAGGATGGTGTGGGACAAAAAATCAGTATTTTTTTTTTTTCAAAATCATTCTTCGAGCAAACCCTAAAACAGAGTCATGTATTTTCTAGACCAACCACTTACCTGGGAGCTGGGGGTCACGTTCCTTTTCTTAGCCCAGTAGAACAGACTCCTGAACTTGAGGTTGTGATAGGAAAATGACAGTGCATGCATTTGTCAAATGCAGACTTTTTCTGCCCATGAACTTTCCAGGACCAAGGCCACCATATTTCTAGATTTGTTGATTTCTCATAATGGATTGACTAATAATTTAAATTCATTTGCATACGAATGACCTTCTGTGTATGTCTGTGAAGGAATGTGTGTCTCACACCTGGTGAGTTGTGTAAATTGCAAACTTTTTAATAGGGTTACTGCAGGCATGGTACTGCATAGCAGAGAGAAAACAGTACACAGCAGAGAGAAAACATGAGACTTGCAAGACAACTGTGAGCAGGGCTGCCCATAATAAGCTATTGTAGGAAAGTTCACAAGCTACAGCTATTTGTGAAACTTTACTCATATAAAGCAGGACTTGCAAAAGATCTTAAAATATTTCTTATGACTGGAAAGCATTGATCTTGCTGGACTGGAAGAGGGCACTCAGCCTAATTCACTGAGAAAACTGCTGATTAAATTATTAAGAGATTTTGTCTCCTGGCTCATTTACTTTCTCTAAAACCAAAGCTGCTTTGCCAATTACAGATGAATCTCAGTCAGCTCCCAGAAATGCAGAAAATCAGAATTGTCTTCTTCCAAATATCAATTTTATACAACAATAGAATTCCATTGATCTGAGAGGGATTTGGGGAAAGCTTTTAATGTCCCATATGGTTTTGGGATTCAAAGAATTTCCATGTAATGAAGTATTGTCTTCTGGACTTTTCCCTTTCTGCTTTATACTTAGCAGGCGGTATTATAACACTAGTGGCCTGGGGCAGTTTAAATTTCATATTAGAACTGTAGGATCTGGACTGAAATCCCAAAGGGGATTTTACCCCTTTTCTTTCCAGCATGTGTCAATGGAAACAATCCTCTGAAGGTCAAGAACAAGTGCTGTCCCTAAATATAGAATTCCTCTGGTTATCACAAAAGCAGCGTTCACCACAGGAAGGGACTGGACTTCTGAGAAGGGTGTAAGTTTTGATTTCATGAAGTTTGTTTTGCAGAAGGGTCGTGGACAGAGTCTTGGAGACTGGTAAGAATCAGTGAGATATTATCGGCCCACTGCAAAGTTTATGTTCCAAGGTTCCTGGCATGTAACTTGGGTCCTTATTTTCCATGCTACTGATTTTGATACTATGTTAAATAAAAACAAGGGTAAAGAAGACTTTTTATAATCATGTTTTCCATTGCAAATGTAAAGCAGATTATGCAGTTTGGTGCAAAAGGGGCAAGCATAGCTCATAAAATTTATTTGAGAAAGACCTGACTAAAAGCAAGTTTACCTCAGCTCTCTTGTCAGGAATATTATACTAGTGTAGCAGCACCTCTTTTTTATTATAAGGAACACAAAGAGCCAGTTGGCTTGATTGTCTGTGGATTGGCCACCTCTTAAATGTGCTGTACTCCTTGTCATGAGAAATCTTTAAAGGCTCCTGGTGCAAGCTGGTCTCATTTTTCTCTCTCTCTCTCTTTTTTTTTTTTTTTTTTTTTTTCTTTTCTTAACCCAAAGGTTGCTGTAATGAAAAAACAATGGGCAATGGGATAGTTTTTTGTTTGTTTGTTTGTTTGTTTGTTTGTTTCGAGGATTTTATATTTTATGATCTTTTTGAGTTCTTCAGTTAACATTCCCTAAAATAAAATAGTTCAAAATTCTTGTTTTCCTTGTTTGTCCTGCTTTTCTTTCCCATTTTTCTTCCTCTCTCCATCCCCTCCTGCTTTTTCATTTTATCTCCTCTCTTTCTCTCTCTCTTTTGGAAAAAATGAAAGGGGAAAATCTTCTAAGAGAAAATCTAGAAAATGAGAAACACGGGTTATAGGAGAGAGGCCTGGGTTCAGATCCTTACTCTGCAACACACCTCCAGGAGAACATGATCAACTGATTCTCTGGCTTAGATTTTAAGCATGAATTTGAGCGTGTATTTGAGCCCAAACTTGCCTAGTCTCCAAATGATCAGTAAGAAGGTTTAAGTGAATTTGTGATTAAATCAGGGAAGAAGATCCAGGTCAGCCTTTAGAGGAGGCCATTGTGTTTTGGCCAAGCTTCCCTCTATTTGTCACATACCTTGCAGCCTTCCTATGGCCACTGTATGGAAGATGCACTGATATAAATGATGCTCCTTCCTAGAAGGTCCCAGTGTGGTGCTTGCTCTGGCAGATAAGTGACAGATCTTGTGCTGATGCATCTACTGGGCTCCCAGTGCTTGCTCTGCATCAGGCTCAGGCCTTGCTCTCCTGTTCTGAGTAGTGATATAGGACTTCCTTGACTCAAAGCAGTATTTTTGAAGAAAAAATCAATACAAAACTGGAAGGTGGTGAGATACTGTGTTGAGAATGGCCATAAAGCAGCTACGACAGCTCACTGTTGTCAGGGGGAAAACACGGTGCTGCTGTTACCTAGAAGCCTGTGGGGAGCTGAGATAGTTCTTGTCAGTTCTCAGGGAGGTCCTGCAGACTGCATCTATCAGATCCTCATGTTTCCTTATGAAATGCAGATGCTGATACTTAGAACATCTGTCTCCACCAGTTACTGTTACATAGGTGCCATACAGCTAGCCCTGATCTGAATAACTTCACTGAAGCAACTGGAAGATGAGATGAGGCTTTCAGAAGCAGTTTAGCCAGACAGTAGCCAGATGACAATGGGAGGTAGCCCAGTTGCACAGCCCCTCCTTCCCTGTGTGTCTGTGATGAAGTGCAAGAGTCTGTTTGGAATTTCTTCCCAAGCCAAGGTCTCATCAGCTTCATTTTGTCAATGGAGCAAAACATTGAGTGGAGCAGCTTGAAAATTACCATCCTGTGGCAGCTGCATTACAGGGAGAAAGCACTGTGCAGCATGGGTGATGTACTCCAGCAGCCAAGGAAGGATTGTGCTGGTGGGTGCAAGCCAGCGGGGCCTGAAACCCCAACTCTGAGGAGTTCAGTCGATGCTGAGAAGAAAACTGACAGCAAGTGCAATGTTTTGTTTCCCTTTTCAACAGCATAAATTCCACTAGTGTCAATCTTTGCTGATCTGCTTGTGAAGGCCACTTGCATGGCACTGTAAGGACCAACATGCCCTTTGCTTTCTCTGTGTTGGGGTGAAGCCCAAGAGGTGCAGCAGCAGAGGAACTTCCACTGGTGCTGAGCACTTTGTGCTGTGTGTAGTGACAAACATGTCTCTCAGTAGTCTTTCTTTTCAGAACTGCTAAAATTCCCATCAAACCTTACTTTAAATGCTAAAATCAGCTTAAGAAAGTTAATCAGTTGTTTGAAAAATCATTGAGTCTGTCAACTTGATGGTTTGTGTAGTTATTCAAATTGTAAAGCTCCAAGAAACAGGGCTCATAAGAGAATTGGCAGCTGACCCTTAACTTCAAATATCATTGCTTTTATACTGCAATACAAATTATTTTCTGCTTTACAAACTTGTGTCATTCACTAAAGACCCTGTTGTGGGCTGGAGTTTTCAAATATATTAGTGATGAATTGTACTTGTTCTGCAAAAATCCAGTGCTCACTGATTTCTAGGCCTCAACAGCTGTCATCATTTTCCCAAGGTACATTAGAAAATACTCTCTTGAGTTGCTGAGAATCACAGACGTTTGTTCTGAAGGATAGGGTTGGTGGTCCTGGGCTGTACTTAAGGGTGCCTTGATGAAATTCTACATGGGGATCAGTTTCAGCAATGGCCAAACTTTGAAGAAAATCTTTTTCTTACAGTTGCCCATCAGCAAAAAATGCTAATTGATTTTTGAAGCCTCAGTCCCAACTGTAGAGAAAGGCAACAGGAGGCGGAAAAAGGTTTTGTTGTCTTTTCTGGTAGTTCATTTTGCAGTCTCCAATATCCATCTGCTTAGAGGGAGTAGGGGACATTCAGAAAGAACATCTGTGAATATCCCATGTCACTACACTTCCAAAGCCAATGGCAAAGGCCTTGGCAAGATCCAGGGTTTTCAAACATGAACCTTTTCTGAAAGTGTTTGGACAGATGGTTTGCTACTGTATGGAGCATCTTCAGGGAATTTACTCCTATTCTCAACGTTGCAATTACTGTAGGCTCAGGACTGGCTGTCTCCTGCTGAGTTTCTGAACAGTGTTTGTTTTTGCTTGATGAAATTCTGCCTTAGATTTTTTAGTGATTATATTATATTGTGTTCTGCCAGGCTTTGAAATGAGATCAAATTGCTTTTCCCTTAGCGTTTACTTACAAAACATATGTCAGCCAAATCTTGAAGTTCCTACTTGCTTACCAGTCACCCACCGAAGTCAATGGGACCTTTGCCTGAGTAACCACTGAGGGAAAATCAAGAAGGGGGAGATTTCTTGGCTGCAGAATAGCAGCTTGCAGTAGCAAATGTTTTGTTTTCTCTGAAAGAGGTAAACAGGTATGCTGACTTTCCCTTTGATGTGACAGTTTTAAGACAAGGATTGTCCATTTCCAGTTTGCCAAAGTGTTTATATTCCTGTTGATTTCAGTCTGAATCAAATCAAAACCCAAATTCAGAGGTGTTTTCAGTGATCTGGAGAATCGCTAACATTGTATCTGCTCACCAAAATTGACAGCTTCTGTTATTTTTGCTGACAACATAGGTGTGGAATTGGTAAAGGAATCAATTTCACTGAGTGGTTATGGAAATCTCTGGCCCCAGACACATCAATAATGCAGGTTTGGGCAAAAGTCTTTAAACTCTAGGTATTTCAGACAAAATATTTTGTGCACAGTAAATCAGTGTTTTAAATTAAATTCTTGAAACAGAAACTTTCACTCACCTCTAATAGGCACGATCCAAATCACATCCCAACATTTTGCCATTTAGAGCAAAGTTGAATATGACTGTTGAAATTGTAGCCCTTTGTGAGACAGTTTGCAGCATGGACCACTGGATCCCACAAAGAACATTTCTGAGAGATTTACGTTTAAAGAGTGGATGTAAAACCATATTTCTATCAGAACCACTTCTCCTTTTCATAACACCACACCAGGCAGTCTTGACTGCACACAAAGGAGGAAACTAATTGCTGAGAAAATAAATAGTACAAGACTATTTAGATTCTTGAAAAACAAACTTGGTGGTCTTTGCCCTGGTCTACAGAGGAAGAAGAATACTACATTTTCTTTCCTATTCCAAATATTTAGCAAATCCCTACACACTGCAGTCACTGTCCTACTGTCTGTACTAATTAAAGCAAATAGGACTGATTTAATTTTCATAACCATATATGATTGCTATGATGTCAATGGTAAAGGGAGTGTCTTAATGGACTCAAGTCTAGATGTTAGTAAATGCACAAGAAAGTATTGGAGTCTTTTAAACTGAAATTCAAGTCACTCTAACTTGTAATTAATTATTGCAATGATTTAATAATTGCAGAAGACAAGTTTATTTATGTATAATTTAAAAAAAAATCAGTTGAGTCTCGGGAAATGAGCCCTGATTTATTACAGAAAAGATGATTGTGTGTATATATGTATGTCTGTGTGTGTCCCTGACACCTTTTGAATTTATTGGCTGGCTTCCACCAGATTTGTCAGAGGAGTAAGGATATCTAAGATAAGTAAGCTTCTAAAAGTAGCTGACCAGGTGGAAGAAAACGATGCTGGGAGGACCTGACAGTGAGGAAAAGAGCAGAGTGAGAGTGTGCATTGTTAGAGATGAGAGGATCCATATGGGGGAAAAACCCTTACAGATGTTTCAGTTGCAATAAAATTTTAGATATCAAAGTCATTCATCCATGAGACACAAGTCTGAAGGAAACTGGCTTCATTGATTCTGGTGCACTTATTTTCACAGCATACATATTTTATCTGCATTCAAATATTTGGATAAGATTAAGAAAACATCCTTCTCTGGAAAACAAAACAAAACAAAACAAAACTTAAGCATATGGGTGATTATGCATTCTTGAAAAGAAAGCAGTATTTTGTGGAGACAGAGAGCTGAAGCAGGCTCTAAATAACTGGATTCAATAACAAGGTATTGTGGGTGATATTGGGTATCTTACATTCTTTGGGTTCATTACCTGCTTTAAATATGGGCTTAATGCATCTTACCTCCTTTGGAAAGTGTTTTGACTATAGCAAAGATACGGTCCTTGAGATAGGTGTAATTAAAATCTCTATATAAATTAAAATGATGTTTCTGCTGAGGCCTCAGACTGCAAGATCTTTGAGTCAGCTTTTTGTTGTTGTTGTTTAACGTGGACATAAGTGGCCACTTCAATTCATACCAAAATAATGTGTCACAAAGTGTCACAAAGACTGGGCTTCTGTTAATTCACTTTGTGCTACTTTTTGAGCAATAAAGTCAAAGACACTATGCAAGGCAAAGAAAAACATTTTTGTCGAGCTCTTAAGCAAGTAGTTTCAATATGTTGATGATGAAGATGACCATGTCCTGTGGGTGAATGTGCTGTATTGTCTTATAGACAGGAGCATGTTTTGAGCTTCACTACACTTCTGTTAGCTGGATCCACATTGGTAATAAGGCACATGAGATATTTCTGTCAGATATTAAAGAACAGGGAGGCTCAGGACTCTATGTTTTATGTCTCTCCAAGTCAGTCTAATATTTTTTTTTCTTTTGTTTGAATAAAACATTTGAGGAAAACTCTTTCCAGAGCTAACATTTCTGGAAGCTTTTAAGGACTGTATAAAGCTTTGATGACGTCATTAAAGACATTAAAGATGAGTTCGAGCAAGGGTTTCTGGAAAGGTTTAAATCGCACAGTGCTCTAATCAGCTGTAGAGAAAGAGTTTCTAGATGACTGCGTTGATTCTGCATGTCTCTTGAATGTGACAGAGTTTTATACCATGGCCAGAACCCAAATCTAATTTGCTTTGAACCTAAAGCTCAGCTTTTAGGTGGTAGAGAAGGGCTAAGGATGAATGTGCATGAAAGATGTACCAAGACTTTACCCCAGCTCTGATGAGGAAATCACCATGGCTGAGGGATAAAATTCACAAATGATTTCCTTGGTACGAAGCCTTATTTTTGTATAGAAAAACAATCAAACAGCATGTTCTGTAAACAAATTAATCAAATACTGGCCAGATTTCTCCCAGATTCATGTGGTTACATTAGGGTCAACTGGGGCCCAATTAACTTGTGTTAGCTTCCCAGGGTCATCAAATCTTGGCAATTTGCATCATTTCAATAAAAAAAGGGGTTTGAGTTCTGGTGCAGAGAGCAGCTGTGATTCCAGATCTTTAGCTATTTCTAGTTCCAAGGAGTGGTGTGCAAAAAAACGAATCATCTGACATCTCAGCAATGAGCACAGGGAAGTGCAAGTTATGTGTATCAGTAATTTGTGCAAGGGATCTAATTAGGAGCAGATGCTTAAACTTTCCTAATGTTTATATGAGGAGAACAAATTGCCCGTTGGCAGAAAAGGCCATCTGTAAAAATGGCCTTCCAGTCTCATAATTGGAAATGTTTTCATTATATTCCTAATTTGCATGTACAAAATAAATTGCAGCTATATATATTTAACCAGTAATGCAGCCTGAAATATGCAAGGCTTAAGGTCTGGACCATGTCACGCAGCAGTTCTGTAAGATTATTATATATTCAGCTGAGGATTAGAAGTCCATGAACCATTGTTTAGAAATATATATATATTTCATCAGAAAAATAACTCACAGAGGATCTTACAAAAGCACCATGAAAAAGAAATGTTGTTCTTCTCTGATTCTCTAGAAAAGTAGGAAGAATTTTCTTGTAAATAATTAATATTTTTCATATAATATTTGTTCCACTAATTGAGAGAAAATAAATGAGTCATTAAAGCATTGGTGTCATGTAAAGGAGTAATGTACTCGAGGTATGAAAACACATTCTCTCCCCTTGCAAAATCCAGCTTCTTTATAAAATAATGAATGCTAACATGTTTAGGGATCCCTTTGTATAAATTCTGTATGTCCCACACAGTGAAAGACCTGTCCATTCCCACAGATGTCAGCTGGGACATAAAAGCTTATTTTGGCAGTGCTTGCTGAGTCCTCCTGCCGTGGGCTAGAAGGCTTCCCTCCACCACCTGTGTGCTGCACTGATTGATGCAAAACCAGACCACAGACCGTAGGCTGGAGAAGCAATTATTTGTTTCTCAAAGTCAATCTACTGTAGCTCAAAACTGGCTTTACAGAAAGTTTAGGAGAGGGACCTTATGATTGCTTTGGGGTGGTTATCCTGGGGAAATCCTGATCCCACCTGCTGGGCAGCCTGGTGGTGCTCAGCTGCCTGCCCTTGCATGTCAAAGACTGAAAAAAACACAGTTGCCTTGAGCTCACCAGTAGTACTGCAACACTGCTGAACCTGCAAGGGAGTCATTGAG
This sequence comes from Oxyura jamaicensis, assembly GCF_011077185.1. NCBI lineage: Eukaryota > Metazoa > Chordata > Aves > Anseriformes > Anatidae > Oxyura > Oxyura jamaicensis. The sequence goes on from NC_048898.1 coordinate 18,627,639, forward strand.
TCTGATTTCTTGTACATCACAGGCCACTTCATTTTGCAAAATTACTCCTGGACAGAGTTCAATAATCTGTGTTAGCAAAAAGTGTCTCTTTCAGGGTGGGCTTCAGCTGTGATCTGAGTACTTCAAGAGATGGAGACATGCTCCAATTTTTTAGGTCATTTGCTTCAATGTCTAATGACAGACATTTTTTTTTTTTTTTTTTTTAAAAACCCTATGGGTACAGTTCTATCTGGAATTTGTATGGCTCTGATTTTCCAGTAACAATTCGTGTTACTGTTTTACATTCTAGTTTAAAAGAATCTGTTAGTGATTGATATATCCTCCATGTGAGGATACTTAGACACCAAAATCAAATCACCACTAAACGCTCTTTGTGGGAAGTTAAATATGTGGAGCTCTTCAGATCCCTTACTACAGAACAAGATCTTCGGAGGAGATGCTGGGAGCTGCAGCCTGTGGACTCTGATTCTGATGACATCTCTTGAGACTTGTGCATGACACTGTTTTCTTCAGCCCTTAAATCATATCAGTAGTTCATTTCTGCTTCCTTCCCAAACATCAAGCATCATTTTCTGACAGACATCTAAACTGACAGCAGTGACCCAGTACATGATTGCTACTACTACAGGCATCGGGAAGATCATTTCGCTCCTTCACATCTCCTCTGGTTGCACTTTGGGCCATGGTATTTTCTGTTTTGTTTATTTATTTGTTTGTTTTGTTGTTTGTTTGCTCGTGTTTTTTTGTTTGTTTGCTTGTTTTATTTTTTCTTCCTTTTTTTTTTTTTTTTTTTTTTTTTCCATAAAAGTATGCTTTGAGCTTTTGAGCTTTATCTGAGCTTGTCTGCTCCGGTGGTGTAGTCTGGCTGTGTAGTCCTTCTGTAAAGTCCCTGTTTTCCTATTGCCTTTTCTATTGCTCTGCTTGCCTCCCTTCTTTCTGTCTATGGAAAAAGCCAGAGATTTCCAAGATCTCAGAAGATATCTGGCACTCATTTCTCAAATAACTACATTTTCCCCAGGACTCCTCATCCAGCCCACTCACTGTCACAGACCCAGCTGGTCTTTTTACATTCTCCCATACTAGACTGGTGGTTCTCTGCTACTACTTACTTTCTGGGATAGGGAGTTACCCAGTTCTCCAACCATTTAGTATGTGCTTGTGTGGTACTAAAGTAGATGAAGGTCCCATTGTGTCAGACCTTCCCTTAAGAAGAACTAAGCAACAGGCTGGTCCTCAAGGAGTTTGCAATAAGGTACACAACAGTTTGGAAAGCACTTGCTTGCATCACCCAGAGAGATGAAGACATTGGTTTCCTGGGCAGACTCTGACATCTCTGACATTGGGAACATGGTTCCTGCTATTTGTCTGACCTTTGACTGCAGCTGTCAAAGAGTAAGTGGTTTTGCTGGGCAGTCTGCATTGTATGGAGTGTCCCCAAACAGCACCAGAAACGCTGCCAGCCCCAGGCATGGGTCATGATGGTCTGGGAGGTGGCAGAGATCCAGCCTGACCAGCAGCACTGAGGCGAGCCCAAGGCGTCACACATGGGCATTCAAGCATGAAGCTGCTCTCCTGTGGCTCCCTGTGCTTTCGGATCTGGTTGCCTTGTGGGGCTGATCAGTGCTTTTTCATAGATGCTGGCTGAGGAATACCTCAATGCACACCATCTGTGCATTTAACTGGTATTTTTAGTTAACCTTTTCCACATTATTTTACATTCCTCCATTTCCAAATCTGGTGTTGAGTTCCTCAGGATGTGTTGCTTCCAGGGATGAAGATCTGGCCCTTAATTACTTTTCTCACTCTTCACCCTTCTACAGCTCCTGGAAATGCTGAAGCAAAGGTTTCCAAATCCTCTGGAGAGATCTGTTTGCTCATTTCTCAACTAATTAAATTTTTTGTAGTTTTGACTGCAACACCTTTTTGCAACACCTTTTTTTTTTTTTTTTTTTAGTGGTGGTGGTGAGGAAGGAGCACAACAAGGAGGCTGATCCATTGAGTTTAAACCAGAGCGTCCAAAGCTAAAGCAATCTTCCTACCCTCCTATTCTTCAAAGTTTCCTGTTGACTTGTTTTTCTCCTTTCTTACTCAGGAGGAACTTCACTGAAATCAATGACATTTCATTGGGATGTTTAAACAGAGTGGATTTTTAACAAGGAGCATTGTCAGCTCTTGGAAGAGGTTGCTAAGCAATGTAGTAACTTGTGAACTCTCTGTCCTTTGAAGCGTTTGAATGAAAAACCATACACCTTGTGTTAGATGTGCCCTGTATCAGCCACGTGTTTGTGGGTCTAATGTGAAAATTCCTGGGGGAAACCCATGGCCAGCTTTGAGGAGTTCAGAGTAGACCATTATAAAATCCCACTTGGCCTTAAAATCTCTGGATAATTGTCACAGCATGGGTAGACATCCACAAGTAGAATTTGGCGTGAAAGATATCTGGCACAGAACGTGCAATTTTTACACTGCATTAACAGAAACTCTAAAATAAAAGGTGCTAGTTGTATACCAGCACCTCTAAATAGGTCCCAGTGTTACCTAATGCCATGTCATAGACAACCTGGCTATGGCCTGTCCACTTTGCAGGCATTAAGTTAGATTCTCTCAGCTGTCTAGCCTCATTTGTGCTTTTCTTTTCCATTTCAGTACATTGTGGTTCAATTTTGTCATGTGTTCCCGTTATTGTTTTAGGCAAAGGAAAGAGCTGGCTGTCTAAGGGTTTTCTGACCTCTCTAAGTGCAGACATAGCTGAAGAGTGCTAGCTGCTGAAAAGGCCAAGAAGATGAAGACAAGTCAGGGTTAAGTTCATAAATTGGTTGAATTTAAAGATCCCATATGTGGGGTTTATGGAACCATGTTTTTCATTTTTAAAAGATTTTTATTAAGTTTTCACAAAATACAAATGAAAAGTCATAAACAAAACCCAGGATCCTGCTCAGAGTTACCCTGAAATAAATCTGGAGTAACTGCTTTGGAGTCAGGCAATGACTCCAACTTTATGTTGTTGGGGCTAAAAGGAGAGCCTGACCCCATGAGTATATTCAAGCATGCACTTATAAAGTATGCAATGTTCTCTTAATAATTTAGGTTAAGAAATTTACAGGCTGCCATTCACTAAGGATTGAGTTTAACCAATGATGTTTTGATTTAAGTGCTCTTTTGGATTCAAGTGTCATAAGAATGGAATGTGTCCAATGACCCCCACAGACTTCCTTGTGCCTGTTATCAGCATCACAGCTTGTGGTCCCCAGGCACCAGGAGTTTGTCCTCATGACACCTCTGTCAAATAGGGAGACATTGTATTCTCTGGGGAAACTGAGGTACACAGTAGTGAGACACTTCCTCAAAGTCAAAGGGGAAGCTTGTTGTAGGGTGAGGGTAAAACTCTTACAGACTTCATCAGAGCCAAGATTTCACTTGGACTTCCCCAAGGCCCATAAGGCACTCAGTGGAGTGTTGGACTGCAGAGCAGTCACCAGAGCAGCCATGTTCAAGATGTAAGGTCAGGATTTTTAGTTGGTTGAATCAAAAGTATTGAAAAAACAATGTTATTCTTGCCTTTACACCTCTGCAGCTGTGTCTGTTCCATTTTAGAAAGAGGCTTTCTTAGGCCTTGGCATCAAAGGTTGCATGGGATACCTTGGGTGTAGACACTCCACTGGCTTTACAGGCCATCAAATCCCAGAACTGACCTTTTCGTCCTCACTGCTCTGGATTTGGTTAGCATTATTAGGTTAGCATTTGTTTCCCTTATTTCAAAATTGCATAAAGACTATCTTCTCATGAATCCTTGCAGTCTTTTCTGTGACACCGGGGGGATCTACAGTATATTGCGGAGGGGCACAAGTCCCCGTGGAGTTAAGTTACACATAGAAACTGAACTCCTGGCCCTGCTGCAATGAAGGGAAGACTTGGCAGCCGAGCAGGGATTTCACCCAGACACCAGCCCTTTCTTCTGAGCGCTCTACTCTGCAGGATGTACTCTTTCCATTAGCGTCTCACTCCAGGACTCCACAAGGACACTGTGAGAAAACCACTTTTTTCTTTTATATCAGATTTAGGGGCTGCAGTGCTCAAGCCATGAAAGCTCCACAGAGGCTGGGCAGTCAAATCCACGGAAATCAAATGAGAATTTGAGTAAAGCCCCTGGTTAATAAGTCATTCCCAAGTCCAATAAACATAACTGGAAATAAATTGCATCCATACATTTCACAGTTTGATTTACATTAAAATGAAAACACGGGAAAGACCTGCCATTGACAAGTTCAAACAATGCAAAATTCTGCGCAGTTTGTGTTTATTCAACCGTAATTTATAGCTTCAATATTCCATCGAGATACAAATAAATCAATAGTAGTACACTACTTGTGATTTATCTTGGAGCCCTTTAAAAAAACAGATGATTGTTTTTCTATGCTGGTAGTGCGGGTCTATCATAAAAATTGTGCTCTTTAAGGCCCAAGCAGAATGCCTTCTGACAAATGGCCTATTTTCACAGTTCAGACAGTTTTGCTTCTGTTCAAACCTCAATCTAGCCAAGTTTTTTATCTGAAGTGAAACTGTCACTCAGCTCTAGATTTAATCTCTGGATGTATTTTTGACAAACAGGGTTCAATTCTTGAACCTTTTAATACCAGCATCGTGCCAAGGAAATCAGCGTGGGAGCAGTGGAGGAGCATGTTCATGCACCACCTGGCTGACAGGAGCAGTGGTTCAGGGGTAGTAGCACTGTTATTCAATAAATATTACTGGATACAGAAGAGAAAGGAATTCTCCTGCTGTCCCTATGGCTTCTATGGTTCTTGGCAGCATTTCTGAGGTGAGTGAGTCATTAGCAGCTGCTCAGGAGAGGAGGGAAGGCAGAGCAGCAGAGTGCCATGGCTCCTAGCTGGGTTCCTCCACTCTTCCAGGGGCTCAGGGCTTTTTTCCCCAAGAATCTGAGGTTAGAGAAGAAACCTCAGAGCTTCACACGGTGTGCTGGCTTTGGGCTTGGATTAGGTGAGAAGGCTCATTTGCTATTTGCCAAAATGGAGATTATTAGAGTCAAAATATTAGGTTGGAAGGGACCTCCGGAGATCATTTAGTCGAACCTTTGAAGCAGAGATAACTTTTAAAAGTTAGATCGGGGTGCTCAGGGCCCAGACCAGGTGAGTCCTGAAGATCTCCAGGGATGGAGTCTCCATCACCAATCTGGGCTCCCTTCCAGAGCTTTTCCTGTGTGTTGTTCCTATAACAGGGACAGGAGAGATGGATTTACACATCTACCTCAAGTAGGAAAGTAACTGCAGAGGCAAAGAAAGGCTGAAAGCAGTTTGTCCACCCTAATAGGGCAGAATCTGACCTTTTAGGAAGGGGATTCCCTCTCCTGCCATTCAGCTTGGGGTAGGTACTGTCCTATTTTGGGGAGGAGGCAAGAATTCACTGGCCAGTCACTTCAGATCCACTGTCAGTAGCAATAGCCAACTTTATCAGCACTGGACTGACTTGGAGCCTGGGATTCCCTTAGGGCAGTGTTCCAGGTAAGACCAAATTTTTGGCATTTACACTTGGCATTTACCACCAGGATCAAGATACTGGCCCTGAGGTCCCTTCTGGGTTTCCCGCACCCATTGCTCCTCAGAGCACCTTGGCCCAGTTACCAGGCTACCAAGGATGCTGAGAACATAGCATGGCACTCAACATTATGCATCAGAACACTGCTTGTTTTTTAGCTGGATTAGGACCCTTCAAAACCCACTGCACATCTTCTGCTCCCTTAGGGCTGCACCACTGTCAGCCTCTGTGTGGTTTCCAAATGCAGGGCGGTGTTTTCCTGGGCAGTCCTTGGGGTTTGCCCTCAGTGCTCCTCTGCTTGCTGTGCAGCCTCCCCCAACACCTCTCCCTCCCCAGGGACCTGCCAGCATAGGAAAGGCGCAGGATTTCCTGCTGCCTTCCAACCCATTCAGATCCTTGAGGGCGTGAAGAAGCCTGTTTCTTCTATGTGCTTGTCTCAGTGCCAGTCAAAGCCCTTGGGACAGGGCTGGCCCCTGCATTCACACCTCTGCACTGGGTCTGCACACTCCGTGGCTGGTGGCTGGCTGGGACACAGGTGCTGCAGGCATGGGGTCTGGGCTCTGGAAGCCTGCCTGGGGCTGCTGGATGAAGGGGCTGTGGGGCTGCGGGATGGCCAGGTGAGCCTAGAGCAGCTGTTTGAACTGACAGCTTAGAAGGAAGGCTTTTTGGTTTACAAGAGCTTGGGTGTAGGGAAACTGAAGCAGAAATGAAGTCTAAGCCCGGGTCAGGTGTTCCTATACAGGACACAACTCCTTACACTGTACAGGTGGGAGCAGGACATGATCTGTGTTGAGCTTTGCTTTGCAGGAGAGCACTTGCATAAAAAAGAATGAGACCCTCTCCTGGATACATGATTTACCCCCAGTCAAGGCACTGCTCTGTGTTCAGACACCCCCAGACCATTTGTTTGCTGCCTTTCCCCACTCCTTATGGCTGAATGCCCCTGCAAGGGTCATCAATAGAGTTGACACCTGAATCTCTACATTGGAAGCCTAGGTCTCTAATGCACTAACAAGCACGTCTCTGTCTCACACCTAGCGTGGACACGTAGCCTTTTATTCGAATGTGCCAAAGGGGAGAAAAGTATTGAGAATCTGCAAAAACTGCAAAATCCACAAAAACTGCTCCCCAGCCCTGGCAGCTTATCCTGGTATCGCAGAACCGGGCTGTCTCTGCTTCACACACTGCCATCAGCAAGAGCAATGCCAAAATCCATTTTCAAGTGGGAAATCTGCAAGTGGCACATGAAGTGAAATGGCCCTTGCCTGTCATTACCACCTCCTGCTTCTGGGGGGTGATTTGGCTGGTGTTGCAACTATTTCTCCCAGATCATTTGTGATCATACAAAGCCATCTTTGTCCATGATGCTGTTCCCAGTGACTTAGCTTCATTTTACAAGTACTTCTTTGTTGATGCCACCACATTGACACTGACCTGAAGCTGGCTTGGGATTTGGGCACTTGTTGGACCTTCTTGTCATCATTCCTGGGTGCCTTGCAGCAGAAAATGTCTAGAAAGAGGTGGCACAGCCAAGGCTCAGCACAGAGCTGTGCCACCGGGCACTCTGCCCCTCTCCTGCAGGCAACCTCTCCAGGTTGCCGAGTGTTCACATTTCTCTCCCCCTGATTTCCTCGGATATTGTTGACATATTTCAGATTCCCCTTCAGTGTGGGAAAAGTGAATTTGGGCCTTGCTCAAGTCAGCTTAATCCAGGCCCTGCAGGCAGGGAAGGTGCCTCCAGCTGAGGTCACTTGTGGGACTGGTTAACCCAAACTTTCTTTTCTCTCTCCATGCCCCAAACCGTCACATAATTTCTTATACTGCGGTGGCATCCTGTGAGTATTTAATTAATAATTAACCAGTATTTTGCAAAAGTCTTTGAAAGTTACAAAGTTCTTTAATTAGCTATGAACCTGGCATCTTTTCATCACAACTTGCTGCAAAGTAGAAGGGAGTTACCAGTCTAATATTGATTTTTTTGCTTTAACTGGGGTTATTTGCATGATGCCAGATTCATGACAGATAGCAAGAGCTTGCCATTGGCAAAACTGCATTGTGCCTTTGTCTCATTAGAGTGCTTCATTAGGTGCCTACATTTAACTATCAGCAGACTCCTACAGAATATTAGTGGGATGTAACTGTATGCTATGTACTTCGAGTAAATCCACATGATCCTTGCTGAGCCGGGATCCAGAACCAATCCTGACAAGTAATTAATTCACTAATTTTACAGGTTTGATTTGTCTCTTGTTTCTGTGTCTTTGGTTCTGTAGAATTCTTTTATTTATTTATTTATTTATTTATCTTCCTCTTGTTCTTCTTGCTGTGCAGTATCCCTTCACTTCTAGTGCTGCCTCGCTGGGTGGACTTCATCCCTCTCCTCTCCATTTCACTCCTCCTCCATCTCCCTTTGTGATTCCAGTGCTGCTCCATGTACTACATCTTTTGGCAGAGAATTAATGGCATCTGTGTTTTGTGCTACTGAGTGCAGTCAACTCAGACTTACTTGGGAGCTGGCAATTTTGATGAAATGCTGTTTTTGGAACAAAATGTTTACAATAATTTCCTGGAGATCCCCTTCATCTACAGTCTGTCCAACTGCTTAATTCCAGCTGTGGCTAAATACGTAATGACTAATTAACTCTGACCATTGCAGATAGTTCCTACTCTCAAGTTTCATCTGATTATTTTATGGGGTTTACCTACATAAGCTTTGTATCCCTCTGAGGTGGGTGAGAGGTTATTTGCTGGGGTGCAGGAATGCAGATATTTTTGGTGAGGAACACAGCAGCTGCATCAATTTATTCGGCACTCAGTCCTTGGAAATAAAGGATATGGATCTAATCAAACCATAACACAGACTTCAGGGAGGCAGAGTACAAGGATTTTGCATCTTGTGTTACATCTTGGGTAGAACCTCGCATTCCTGCAGCACTCCTAAGACAATGTCATGAGATCCTCAGCGCAAATAAGAAAGACATCTGCTTTATCCCTGTCAGACAGGTGACTCTTCTGTAATGCAGCATCCTTGTGCAATACAGTGTCACTTTTGATCAGTGCTAAGGAAAAAGAGCTCTTGTTTTGTAGCTACGTTTACTTTACTTGTCCATTAAAAATACAGATCCAGCTCTGTTAATGGAATCCGACATGATCACAGCCGAAAGTAATATGCCTGCAGGCAAGCCAAAAAAAATATTTATAGCCCATCATTAAAACGATTTGGGAAACTAATATGTGTCCTGTGTATACATATCGTACTTACTTTTTCTCCACAACAGATGCTTATCATGGATTTTCTGTATGTCTGTTGCAACGAAAAAGAGGCAGAGAGAAAAATCCCAAACTGACATTATTTATTATATTGCCATTGAAAAAAGATCATGAAAGTAAGTTGTAAAAGCTATTGGGCAACATTAAACTTGTGCTGCTGAGTTCACAGGCTATCTCGGGGGAATCTGTGAACTCCTGCGCGCTCTGTGAGCTGGAATCTCTTGCACAGTTCTTGGGCACTGGCTTTGTTTTTGCAGTTTACAAATTAGTGGGCTTGAGGGTAAGATAAATTATGAATGGGGGGAGATTTCAGACCAGCAAAGACTGTGGGCCTTTGTGGTGAACTTCAGGACCATTGTTTCTTCTGTCATGGCTAAGATCTTTATAATAACAAAATCCTGATATGGGGACCAGCATTCGAATGGCCATCAGAGTGGATGTGTAAATAGAGCCATGTGAACCTCTCAACCAGATAGGGTTTTTCACTGCTAACTGTGGGCTTGGAGAGACTGAAACTTATAAATCGGTGTCAGATTTACAAAATCACTTTGCACAAATCCCTCCTCTCATGAAAAAAAAAAAAAAAAAAAAAGAAAATATCCCCTCTGGCATTTTCTGAGGTAAACCTTTTAGTTCCTCCATTATAAATTTCTGTGTAAATGTTTAATTTAGCTTAGTTTAAAACAAATGCCTTAAAAATATATCAAGATCGAAACAAAAGGTTGTTTGGGGTCAACCCAGCATGTTTTCTTTGTTTTGTTTTGTTTTTCTTTTCATCTCATCAAAAAATAAAATGAAAAAATATATTTTTTCAGGTGGATCCACATCACATTAAAAAAATGTCCTTAATTATCTCCTGGAACTGCAGGTGAACTAAAAGTCTGTTATTCACTGACTTTGTGTGCAATGCGGTCTCAGAATTAGTTCAGATAACACAGCAAAAAGGGACAAGTCCAATTGTCCATTGTGATTTCTTATTTTACAGAACAGAACAACTCTGCCCTTGAGGCAAGAGGCAGAGGGGAATTTGGGGCCGGGTTTCAAAGCATTTATCATTGATGGTTACAGCGGGGCAGCTAAGTGGGAGCTGAAAATCAGGCCAACCGAGTCATACGACAGGAAAAATGCTTATTGCATTAACAAAGGTATAAATCAGCGTGGGCCAAAGTGTGTGAAATCACTGAATTCCCAGGGAGTTAAAAACTTATTGTTTTGTTTCAATAAAGGCAACAGAAGCAAGGAAAGAGGATGGCTCTTCCGAGGTCACAGCCTCTGGTGTTGCTAGAAAACACGCAGGAGAAATGGTCCCACGCAGTTCCCCAGGGCTGCAGAGGGGCACCAAAGGACAGCTCACTTAATTCATTTTTTTTTTTTTTTTAAACTCTGCAAAAACAAATTTACATTTGGAAGGAATACAGAAAGCAGAGCTGCACGTTGAAGTGCTCTGAGGAGGTGCGCTCTCGCTGGAAACTATCTGCTGTGGATTAAATGGTCCCACCAGGGACCACAGGTTTGTGCTGGTGAGGTACCCAGGCTGTGTGATGTGGTCCTCACCCCTTGCCTGGATCCTCTACAGATTTAATTCGGTTGCTGTCTCTGGCTGTAGTTTGTTATCACATGCTTTCTGCCAGGAGCAAGAGTAATAGCCTATGATTTACGGACACGGCTGGTGGCCCACACTCTAAGGGGATAAAGACCATTTTACCATCACCGTGCACCACGGGGACCATGAAAGTCATGGAGAGCTTGGTTGGGGCTCTACACAGGGAGAGAGTTTTACTTTGCACCTGAACTGGTGACTTGAGCCCCCTAGAGAAATATGAGAAATACAGCACATCCTCTGCAAATTCAGAGCTGTTCCTATAGGCGAAGGATGTTCTTTCTCAGAACTTATAAGTAAATCTGCTGAATAGTTCATATTTATTAAAAATATAATTAAAATCTGGTTCCATTAACTGTGCAATACCTACACCAAATTTTGTTTTCCCCCAAATCTGCTAAAGATACATGACTCTCAAAATTCCTCATAGGATTCAGACTCATGGAAACAAGGCTCTGCAGCCTCCCAGCCCTGGCTGAGTGCTTTCCTCGAACTGCAGCACCTTCCAGAGCTGGTGAATAAGAACTGCACAAGCTGCAGCCCTCCAAGCAGTGTTTTATTGTGCAGTGGATTTGGCTGGTGAAAGCACGTACCAGCAGAAGCTGTGATTGTCTTTGCCACACAGCTCCCCTTCATGTGCTGGGGTGCACCAGCACTGACTGCCCTGACTGTGGAGGTGTGTTCATCACCAAATAAATTCTCAATTGCTAGATTTTGCTCCCTCTGCAAAAGCTGTGTACAGCATTCACTCTGTGGATATTAACAGGAAACCAGGAAGTACCCAACAGATTTCTTAGGCCAGTGTGATGCTGTAAATGGCATCACTTGGACCAACACTGGGACTGGGACCATGATCTATAGTGCTTGAAGGCGTAAGTCTGCCTCGTCTGAGAGGAGAGACGAAGCTTAATGCTTAGAAATTACCTCAGCTTCTTCTGGATTTAACCACTAGAGGGAACGACAGCCAAGTTTCTGTGTTTAGGCCGATGTCAGACTGCTGTGTGTACCTGGCATGACAGCCAGCTGCCAGCCCTGCATTGCAGCCAGGTGCCCTCAGCCTGCACTGGGCTGAACCCACCCAGGCACACAGAGCTTGTGGGAGGACTCAGGCTCTCGGGTTCCCTTTGCGTGTGAGAAGGTGCTAGCAAATAAAATCCCACCCACGGCGCCAGGGCCTTTTCATTAGTGAAGGCCAGGAGTCTTCCAAGAAGATTTTCTCTCCTGGCCGTCGCTGGATTTCTCCCTCGCTGTTTAAGAAAGCCTCAGTCATCCAGCCAGAGCAGCGGGATGGAGGAGAGATGTGGAGCAGGGAGATGAGGGGAGATGGTGGGGGAACATATGGGTGGAAGCACATCTGTTTCACCAGGATTGTGCCCTGATTTCAGTGATCCCAGGTCTTGCAGTATTTACAGGAAGGAATCTTCAGTGAAGAGATGTGTTGCATTTCCAGCAGAGTGAACAAACATCCACAATAACAGAAAGCAACCCTAAATGTCGTAAACATAGGAATAACCGAGTCTCAACACTGAGTGCATATCTAGATCCATGCTAATGGAGTAATGAAAGACAGCTTTTTACCGTATGCTTTCCATATATGATAAAGCGATCCATATGTTTTTGTGTCCCATAATTCCTTCCAAAGCAAACATCTTAAACACTGTAATATAGGTGCTATTTGAAACTCAAACTAGCCTAATAAGACAATTACAAGAATGCATAAGCCACATGCTAGGAAATAACAATTATGTAGCAACATAAAACATGTACAAATACATACTTATTTATGTTACTCAAACATGCTGCCACAAATGGCTTTTCAATTTCCTGGGTCACAAACCATTTTCTACATAATATTGTGACCAGATTTATTGATAAACATAATAAAATTTAATTGTTCCCCCCTCTTCCAGCCTAAATCGTTAGGCGCAGTTATGTTATCCTTTTCCACCTGTTTCTACCCACTCTGTAAGTCACAGAACTCTTGGAAAACACTCAATAAATGGTTGTCTCTCTGGCAAAGTGGAATGTATTTTTTGATATTTTAAAATGTAATATCTCACTGGCATTTTGCTTTCCTGGCAGGTATTGTCTCTGGAATGACATTTGCAGTGAATAAAAGGCTTTTAAGCTGATGTTAGAAGCGTGAAATGTCAGCTGTAAGTAGGAGTCCTTATTTGTTCCTGTTCTTTTGGGGGAAGGGCTTTGAAAAGAAACTTGATGGTTGCTTGATGGTAAAAGTTAGCCTCATCTTCCAGGGCTCCCGCTGGGGCAGGGACACCAGGCAACATCACAAGCTGCTTTCTGTCGTCTCTGCCAGAGAGGACTTTTCGGCAGGCTTTGGAAGCAAACCAACAAGACTTCCATGACACTATAGGAAGGGATTTGTGACATTGCTGAGAGGTGCAGTCGTTGCCACTGGGCTGGACTGGCTGGGGTGGCCGCTCCAGGAGCATCAGGGCAGAGATGGCCGTGGGGGTACACACCTCCTCTCATGAAAGCCAGCCTGGAGATGCATGTGCCCTGGCAGCCCTTCCCGATGAAGTGCAAAAGGGGAGAAAAGAGTGTTGAAATACAAGTCTTCCCTCTGGACATCCATGGCAAGGGAGCAAAACCACTGAAACGGAGGAGATCTGGCTGAGATGCAATGAGTTTTCTGCTTTATTTGCTGCTTTGATGCTTTGGGGTCGGTGTTCTGTATTTCCTCCAGTGAAAGCCAGTTACCTTGCCCCATTACAGCAGCTTTACACATCCATTTGGTGAGAGGAGAATGCTGCCTCGGGAGGCCATAAAGGAGCATGTAGCCTTCCCAGGATTTGTTGCATGGGTTCGAGGTTGCGGGGCTGCTAATTTTAAAGGGAGCAGTTAATAGCTGAAGCTAGCTCCTGCTGCCAGCATCACCTTGCAAAACAATTGTGAGTGTGTAATTAGGGAGCGTTAGGAGCGGGAGCACATATGGATGTCAGTGGGGTTGGGGCCCGCTTGCAGGGGGATGCATGGGGCTGCAGGTCTGGGGGCGGGATGACACATGGGGGCATGGTGGGGGAGGTAACTGGAACAGCAGGATTTGGGGGAATTAAATGAACGGGGAACCAGTTTCAGAGTGGCTGGATTGATTTCCAGAATTGTGTTGAATATGATACGCAGTTGGGAAGAAAAACAACAGGGTGGGATTTTAAAACACCAGGTCCTTTCCCCTGGATAGCTGCAAACCAAAGGGTTTTGGCTTTTCATTTTGAAAGGACATTTTTCATTTAGAAACAGGCATGATAAAAAGTCATGTTTACAAGAGTTAAAGATAACAAAAACAGAAGAACCCCCCGAATTTTAGCTGTAGCAAAAATGATATTTTCATGATAAATTTTTCTTTTGGTTTCAGTCTATGCCTGCTGCTCCCCCCATCATTTTCCCCTGCCCCTGGCTTCCCGGTTGTCTGCTGGCTGAGCCCCGCTCGGCTCCCTGCAGCCTCCAGCTGTGTTCGGCGCGGTTTGGCTCCAGGAGGAGCAGCCGTCACAAACCAGTGTGCCCTGTGTGCTCCACGCCTAACTTCAGCTATCTAAGAGTAAACATCTAGTGTGCTCTCGACTCCTTCAGCAGCCACCGAGGAGGGAGCAGCTTCTGCAGACTGCAGTGGGAGGCCTGCTGGACATGCCCACATGTCCCCGCGGGCTGTGCTCAGTGTTCAGGCCTTGCGCAGGGGTAAAGCAGCGGGGAATTCAGCGTAAGTAGACTCACTGGGCACACTGTAGTTACAAAAAAAGCAAATCTTTTTTTCCTGAAGCAGACCACAGTGACTCTGAAGGCATTTGCTTTCTTCCCATGCAAGAGGAGGCTGATGTAGAGACACGTGAGCTCTCCAGCCTGTTAATAATAACAAACTAACAAACCCCCTCTCCTAAGTTTGCTGTTCTACATAGTCATGACCAAGTGCTGCCTTGTGCAGGAAGCTGAGCAACACACAGGCTCCAGAAATGTTTCCATGAAGATTTTAATCTGCGTAATCTAAGGAGCTTTCTTACAATAAGCCATTGAACCCAGCTCATCTGGTCCCGTCCTTGTGTTTAGAGCAACTCTTCCTTCGCATGTGCGTGGGGTGCTGTGTCTGGCTGGCCAGACACCCTGTTTGCTGTGTCGTGTCACAGCCTGTCTGTGGCAGGACCGGCGCTCCTGGCGTTCAGAGGGGGACAACAAATGGGTCCCACTTGCCCCACACAGGTGGGGTTCACTGCCCCCCAGCCCAGGCACCGAGCTGGAGGTATGGCTCTTGCTGGAGTCGTGTGGGACAAAGCTCTACCAAGCATCCCAGTGTGGTGGGACAGGCAGGGTAGACAGGAATCCCTCCGACATCTCCAGGTGACTTCTGGTCTGAATGAGGATCCTGGCTGGCAGCCCCACATCTGCACACCCTTGTGAGCAGGGCCAAAAATCAGCGATGGGTTCAGGGTTCAGCCATGGTGAAGGCACGGGGGAGGGAGGGGGATGGGGGAAGTTGCTCCTCTCCTCTGCTGCTTCAGCTCTGGGAGTGTGTCATCACTTCCAAAAGTGCAAGCCAGAAAGTAAAAATGAAAGACAAAAGTTTTGAATGAAATAAAGCATTCCATTCAGATTTGGTCAAATCTGAAAGACTTTTTATATTAAAAAAAAAAAAAAAAAAAAAAAAAGGAAAAGCACATTTTGTAACAGCCATTTCTCATTCAAACCAACAGTGTTTGACTTTTGCAAGAACAGATTTAATTTCCCTTGACAGCAGTAATTTGGAGACGAGTTTGTGAAACATATTGGCATTGTTGATTCTTCTATTTGTTTTCCTTTAAAAGAAAAGGTTTTAAAGTTAGGAATTTTTTAGGTTTAAAAATTTTTAAAAATGGGTGAAAAAGCGCTTCTCTTTTCTTTTAATGTCAAACAAGCAGGCTGTGTTTGCAGACCACATACCAGCCCAGACCCTTGACAGTGTATAAGCTCCCTCAGTCAAGTGAGAAGACCTGACTGTGAGACCAATAAATTCACAAATCAAAACTATCCTTCCTGAGACTGAAAGAAGTTTATTGCTGGAAAACAAAGTCATACACTGGTTTTCTTTCATACCACCATGATAAAGTCCTTGAGACAATGAGGTATTTATTCCAGGTTTCCTTGGTTTAAGAAAACTTTCAATGCACAGAGTGGAGCACTGTTTATATTAAGCTGAGGCAATAATGGGCTTAGATAAGGTATTTTCCCCAAATAGGCATGATCTGTAGCTCTCAGGGCTGCAGAGAGGGGACAGGGCCTGAATCACCCAGCCCTGATATGAACAGCGACCTCCTGGCTGTGCAGCCACGGGGCCAGTCCCCGCACGGCATGCCGCAGGCTGGGGTGACACTCTGCATCCCCATTGTCCCCGCGGGCTGGGGCTACACCTCACTGGCTGGCGGCCTTTGTTCAGTACAGGAAGATGACCGCACGGCTGTCCTTGCTCCACGGCTCCACAGTTTAAAAAAAGCCTTCCCTCATGAGTCACAGCGCGTGCTCGCCAGCCAACTGTGCTCGGCTTCCAAGCTGTTTACTACATTGCTCCTGGCTTTACCTCCACCCTCCTTTTTGTTCTTTTTAAGGAAAGCTGGGCAAAAATGGGATGTTTCCAAAATTTGGTGGTAAAAATAAATAGTTGTGTTTTTTTTTTTCTTTTTTCCCCAGCAGGTCCTATTTCGAGGGCCACATGTTATCCGCAAACTCTGATGCTGCTCAGATGTGGCTAGCATGGTGACAGGAGCAGCGAGAGCCTGCTCTCCAGGCAAACTGTGGTGTAACAGAGCCGGTAGCATTCTGTGTGGAAGACAGGGCAGGACAAATGAGAGAGCAATGAAGTACAACATTTCAAACAAGCAATTTGTGTTTGGAGCTATGCAGATTGAGCTCTTTGGAAAAGTCAGAAACTAGCAAAGTAAAAGACTAAACATTTGAGGGTGAAACAGAACATTTCTGCTGGGACTTTTTGCAACACATCATACTTTTTCAATTATAAAAATACGGTGACATGAGATTCCTACAGGGATTTCAAAAATGAAAAGTCATTTTGAACTGAAAGTCCCAAGTGGCCTGTTCAGAAAGGAATTAATTGGAGCGTTTCTTTTTTCTCAATGTCTTTTGTAGAGTTCTTTCTTCTCTACAAATGACCGTGACATCTAAATTAAAACAAATTTGTAAAGCAGTTTGTGGTCTCCAAACCTACATTTTTCTTTAAAAAGAGGGTCAAACCCTTTTTTTTTTTTTTTTTTTTTTTTTTTTTTTTAAAATCTGCACTCAAGCTCTGCCTTGTGCAAGGAATGGCCAAAACCTCAGCTCGGCCCATCCTTGAAGTGTTCCTGGACTGACAGACAGGCTTGTATGGCCAGCCTTGGCTGTGACTTGGCTGATGCTGCAGAAGGGGAGCGCTGAGGCTGCTCTCATTCTGAAGTGAATTCTAATATTGCCGAAATCAGGGCAAAACATCCTCTTGTCATGTGATGGGGTCCAGATCTCAGTCTCCTGTGGTGTTGGGAGCACGTCTGTTTCCAGGCTGGCTGATGGTTTTATTGCAAGCTAGGATATCACCTGACCATTGTTAAATGTGCCTGGAGGCACAGAAGTCAGGGACTGAGTGTCTGGGCGGTGGAGTCCTCACTCAGCTCTGGTCCTCCAGCTCCTCAGGTGGATGCTCCTCACAAAGAAGGGAGAGGAGATATCATTATATTATACAATTACTGTAATTATTCTCCAGTGACAGTCAACTTTGGCCTTCCATAAGGCAAATGAGAGGAAGAGGGATTCATTACGATTTTCCATACATACTTCATCAGAAAAAGCTACTGTGCTGCATCCCAGCTGGTTCCTTTCCCTGAAGTCACCCATAGCCACGCTGGTGGCCCAGGGACCTTTCTGGTGGCCTTCTCCTCCCTTTGCTCCCAGCGGGGCAGTGCCTGACGTGCAGCCCCGCAGCTGCCTCCCTGCCCGAGGGGCACAGAGATGCTCGGCCCCACCTCCCGGGAGGCTCTGCAGTGCCCGACCGCAGGCAGAGAGATGACCTTCTCAACTGGAAAAGAGAGGGGAAACTTTCCATCCCATTGTGGTTATTTATTCACTTTTGACTGAAAGCCAAACTTTTCCAATGAAAGTAAACAGTGTTCATGAAAAGTTTCTAATAATTGCAAGCTGTGTTTTCAGTAAAACCCCAGTATTGACAGTTTTCTGTCCGTCCTATTCTAGGCTTTTCAAAGGAGGAGAACTAGAAAGCCTATATGCTGCCTTCTGGTAGGAATTTTCTCCATTTAAGTCAAATCTGTGAAAAATGGAGCAACTGTTGAGTTTCTTTGATTATCTCTATTTCCCACCCGTCTGTGAAATAGCGCTGGACCCGAGGTGAATCCAACACTGTGTGGTTGTGGGCCAAGCAGACCAGCTTGCTATCTCTGTCCCAAAAGCCTCAGCCTGCCGGTAATCTGCTGATAAATGGTGGGCTTCGTGCTGGCCGGGAAGGGGGGGGGTAAATCTTGGCTGAGCTCTGGCACCCCGTGCTGGCCCCAAGATGTCAGTCTGTGTGCAGAGCAGGGAGGACACAGCTTTACTGGAAATATCACCCTTTCCGCTCCAGAAGTCTCCTGTTTTTAGCAGCGGCTGTACAGATGAGAAGAATATTTGCCTATTTTTGCCTGCTTGCCCCATGACAACCATCTAAATCTCTGTGGGACGCGCCAGACGTGCCGATGTCAGCGTCGCCAGTTCCCGAGGTTTGTCTCAGGCTCCCTGCCCAAATCCTGGGGCTTGGGCTCACCCTCTCCAAGGCTGGACAATGCTTGGCCTTGATGGCCCTCACGGTGCCAGACCTGGAGCCTCTGCTCACTTCCCGCTGGGAGCTCTCCCAGCAAAACCCCTGCTCGCTCAGGAGCAGAGCGCCGTGTGCCGAATTACCTTTGTCTGCAGCCGAGACCGGGGTTCCTGCGTTTGTGCTGACCTTGTTCCTGTCTCCTGCCTGTCCCTCAGCTGCCTGTCTCTGCCGGTTTCCTTCTCTTCCGGAGGGCTGGGCACCAGAGCGCACACACCGCAGCCCTTGCTGCCCTCCTGGGACATGCCATGGGACCGTGTGGTGCCACTGCCACCTGCTCCTGTCCCCAGGGCTCCTGCTGGCATGGACACAGGGGACACGGGCAGATGGGGATAACCCAGATGGGCAAAGGCCTCACTCTGCACCTGCACTCCCCCCATGTGCTCTCCCAGGGGAGCAAGCCACCTCACACCCCGCTTCAGGCTGTGAGGTGGCAGAGGTGGTCCCCCTCCAGGCACCTCTTGCTGACACACTTGCTGCCCCTTTCCCTCACTCAGTGGGGTTTAGAGGAAGAATGGTTGTTTTGCTCAACTCCCTGCCCTCATGTGCACAGGCCACAAGATGGTTGAGGGCCGGCAGCCACAGGGATTTGTGTGCAGGGGGGCTGCCTTGTGTCTTGGCAGGGGGCTTTTCTGCCGCACATGCTGGCCTCGCAGCACTGGCTTTACCTGTCTTGGACTTCAGACAAGCTGCTTCCAGCAGTGTCTGTGACCACTGCAGGTCATGCTTACATCTGGGTTTATTCCCTTCTCTTCCTCCCCTTTACCAAACTTCCCCCCAGCCCCCCCCCATATCTCTCATTTTTAAATCTATGCAGAGAGGGGCTCAAAACCTCTGGAAAGCAGCTGCTCAGGGCTACCTGCTTCTGGCAGGTCTGAGCCCTGCGATGAAGCCCGGTTGTGGGTCGCATCCTGCCCAGCAGCCTCCCTTTTGGTCCTGGCTCTGAGACATGGCCCAGGTGCCAGCCAGGCTGCCAGCAACGCTCACCCAGCGCTCATGCCGCCTGGCTACAGGTTTTCATGGCTGTTGAGTACTGTTGAGTGGCTGCTGTGGTACACACAAAATGCGGATTCACAGAGGGATGTGCAATGGGTAGCTGGGGAAAAAAGGGGGATTTTATAGTCAAGGATCCTCACCAAGCAATGAACAGGACTTGAAGATTGTATAGTAGCTGTGAAAAGTCAATTTTCAGTTCCAAGTTGTTTTGTTTTTGTTTTGTTTTGTTTTGCTTTGTTTTATAAGGAAAAATATGACATAACAGAGATATCTCAGTGATTTATTTGTGCAGTCAAAAATGCTTTGATTTTGGAAAGCAAATGACAAATGCAAGGTGAAATTCACTGCAATCCCACAATTACCAGCCATCCCTCAGATGAAGTATGCCTGTGTGAAACATTCATTAACTTTCCTGTAATCATGATCTGATTGGAAGCGGGTCAGGCAAACAAGAAGGACTAATTTTGGGCAAAGACATAATTTTCTGTGAGTAATTAGGATATGTACTCATGGGTAAAGCATTTTGCCAATGTTAGCTGCTGTACAAACATACTCATAACTGCTATTAATGGAATAAGGAAATATTTTGACAGACAGCAGTCAAGATGAGCTTTTCCAAGCCACAGTGTTTTCTATAGAGGAATATGAATATGTCAGGACCATCTATACATTCATGAATAAAAGATAGCTGGTGTTTTAGCCAGCTGAAATGATGTCCATGGGGCTGCAGTCTTCCCACATACCACATTTTATTTTATTTTAGTGTAAACTCAGTTTTTCTTCCACAAGAAGAACATTTCTTCTGAACACCATGACTCTAACTCCTGAACACAGAGAGTTGACTCCTGGAGAAGTGCTGCTGAAAAAGGGAAGAAAATGAGGTGTCTACACAACTGAATCTTACCAAAACCAAAGACCTTGCATGCTATACTCCTGCTAGCATGGGCTCTGTAATGCTCACTTTACCAGGGCAATGCTATGTTTGCCTTCTCAAGCAGCTACTCTCTGCATTGCGGTGCCCAGGGACTGGTCCCACTAGAGTGGTGGCACCATCACTTGTGAGTGCTCACTGCTCCTCCTGGCCACAGAGCGGAGATGGAGTTTTCGCATCCCTGTGAGACACAAGGAGCTCGCAAGGGAAAGCATTTTGTGCAGAACGCTTCTCTGAAAGCTTTTTTTTTTTTTTTTTTTTTTGGGGGGGGGGGGCGGGGGGTGGAGGGGACTTGAATTGCACAAAATGAAAAGATGTCCAGCTACATAATGCCTTGTTTGCATTTTCAAAAACTGGTGTATGAGTTTGAAACTGCCTTTTGTAAGAAGAGTTCCGAAAAAAAAAAAAGTTTGAAATGAAGAAGAAATTTCCTTATGATTTGTTTGAAAAAATATTTTAAGTCTTGAAGTTGGGGGAAGCAGAAGAATTTCCCTCTTCCTTCCCTTCTTTTTCATTTTCTTTCTTTCAGAGAAACATTTTGCCTAAATCACTGAGAATTGCTAAAATGCTCCTCTGGCCTAAAATTTCCATCTCAGCTGGAACAAGGAGACCATTGCTGGAGATGGGCTGCATGCTGCAAGGCAGTGCAAGAAGGGTGGGCACAGGAGTAACTGACAACAAATTTATGAGGTCCCACCTTATAAATTTACGTGAAAGGCAATAAAAGTGGTTTTCAGGGTGTATCTGTATGTATATACTTCAATATGTGATAAAGCCACAAAAGCCCCATTTCCTCTGTCAGCGCAAGAGCTTGCTGAACCACAAAGATGCTGGAAAGGTGCAGAGGTCAAAACCAGCATAGAGGGGTTTTAAATAGCCCTTAAATCCCTAGCTGGGATCGTGAAACTCCTGCCGGGGTGCCTAGAGAAGAAGCCTACTTATCTCCCCACTATGGTGACCTGCTGATAAAGTCCAGCTGCTGTGAACAAGAAGCCACAAAATAATTGTATATCAAAAAATTCCCCAGACCTCGATAAAACGGTGGCCAGGAGGAGCCTGGCGCAGATGGGATGTTCTTCATCATTCTGCTTCAAATGCTGAAAAAAGTCTTTTTGAATAACAGTAGCAGTGTTTTTTGGGTGGGATAGCGCTCGTGCAGATGGAGCCACCTATCTTTCTAGGTTTCCTCTCCCAGAGAGGAGCTATGGCTGGAGCAGCCATGGCTGCTGCTGCAAAGGCAGGCTGACAGCAGTCGGAGAACCCCTTCTCCTGCCCCTTCCCCTCTGCTGTGGGTTAGCTGCTTGCTGCGAGGAGCCAGATTTGTTCTATTAAAAGTGTGTTCCCGGGCGGAGGGAAGTTCTCATGCACTCTGCCCCGGGCTGCCTGACCCGTGCTGGCTGCGGTGCGAGCAGCCTTGTGCTCAGCCCGGCCGGGTGATCAGCAGCAGACCACAGCGGGTGCCTGCCCTGCTCCCCCCGCTGAATGATGTGGGGAAAGGAGGGCTTGGAGCTGCCAGGGCAGAGCCACTGTCCTGGTTCCTCACTTCACCCCTCTCCTGCCCCTCAGCAGGCCCGTCCTGCTGTACTGATAGTGTCAGCAGCACCGGGAGGTCTCACACGTCCTCAGAGAGGTGATACCTGAGGTGCTTCCCAGCCCTGGTGCAGGCAGGTGGCCCCTGGGGGAACGTGGGGCTGGAGAGCTCCCCTTGTCTGCAGCGTGCACTGCCAGGTGCTGGCTGAAAGGGGCCAGCATCCCAAACCCCCTGGGACAATATGGGACTGGGCTCCGGAAGAAAGCACCTGGCTGTGATATTTTAAACAGAAAGAAAAACTTTCAATCACTGGGTTGCCCTCTAACAAGAAATTAATAAAGCTCCCACTTAAAAGGCAGCAAAACTTCACATCCAACCATGTCCAGGCCAGGAGGGCAGCAGGAAGGGAAGCAGAGTGACCTCCATGTGCTGCGGGATGCTGTGGCAGTGAGAAGCTCCTCCACTTCCCTGCATCTTCTCATAGTAAAGCAGGAGGATTTGCCAGTTTTTGAAGCCAAAATATTTTGATAGTAAAACGTCTCAAGTTCTCACACAATTTCAACAACATCTGGTTTCTGGGAGTGACTTTTCAGGGTGTATTACAAAAGGCAGACCCGGTTTCTTCCCAGGGAAAGTCCTTATCAGGGAGACGCCTCTCCGACGAATTTCCTGCGCAGGGACATATCCTGAGGAGGAGGAGGTTTGATTTTCCCCTTGTTTGCAACATCAGATTTAGAAAGAGAAAGAGATTTTTCTGTCTGCCAGCATTTCAGTGTCCCTTCACTTGAAGAAATCCTGCCAGACCATTTCCAAGAGCACCCTCTGATTCAGACACCTGGAGAGAAATACTCTCTCCAGTTAGAAGGTGTTTGAACAGCCCACAAGGTGCCTTGTGGTGAAGGTCACCTAGAAGGGGAGCCAGGCAGGGTTCTTGGTCCCAGTTTCCACACAGCCCAT
Organism: Oxyura jamaicensis; assembly: GCF_011077185.1. Lineage (NCBI taxonomy): Eukaryota > Metazoa > Chordata > Aves > Anseriformes > Anatidae > Oxyura > Oxyura jamaicensis. Next base: position 18,650,314 of record NC_048898.1, read on the forward strand.
CAGTTTTTAGTCTCAGTCCAGAAGGGCACACTGAGAAATTAAGGATGGTTGGACAGTGAGTATGTGGCAGAGCAGAGGCTGGCATTCAGCATTCAGACCACCAGCCAAATTTCTGGTCCACCTCTCCTCCTTCATACCCTTAAACATGACTGCATTTTTCTCTTTTAAGTACAACTGGATTTCATTATTCATCAGATAAATACTCTCTAAAGGAAGAGCTAACTTTGAGTGGGAATCCCAGGATGTGACACTTTTACCATAAAGTTAATGGGCAAAATTCCTGGGCACTTCTCATTATTCCTACAAGTCCTCAAAGCCCATTTTACTCCCAAGGACAGCAGCATCTGCACCTGGGTGAGATGAAAGCACCTGCTCAGGGCCTGGTGGAAGGAGCTGCTGTGGCTGCAGGGATTTGGGTGACTCCCAATGCCTGGGCCTTTCACAAAGGGCAAGATAATGCTTCCTCAAGAGGGGACCTCTTCACTGGCTCATTTGGTGGACGTCACCCTTAACAGCCCACCCATTACCCCCCTACCAGCACCTTGCACACTGCTGCAAACTACACCTTGGTCTGAGGGTACAGATATGAATCCCAGAGCACTTAAATGACATTTGTGCATCCCTTGAATGAAAACCAGTGCATCCTGTACCCAATAGTTTTATTTGTCAAATCAAGTGAGAGTGTGACAGCCCAAGCAAATTCCTGCCTGTTAGCTAGGAACACAGTTACTCCTGAAGTTCTTTATAAACTTCTTTTGGCAGAGGTACAAAACACAGAGAAGTTACTGAGGCACATTCCCCACAGCTGCTGTAATCTTTACAAACTGATTTCTTATTGCACCAAGGGAATAAAAATAATGATATTCGCAATAATAACAATGATGACGATGATGACATAGTTATTACATTTTCATCAGAGGATCCCTAAGCACCTTATAAACTATATATATATAGCTATGTTTCAGAATAAATAATCCTGCAAGACATATAAGTATTACACTTTATTTTGTATGGTCCCATTAGGTAGAACAAATCCTAACTTACAGACTACTTTAACTTTAAACTTTCTTCTAATCATAATGTTAAAAATTGAAATAGCCTTCCACCTGATGCTTTTCCCTATAAAAATTTCCATCTTGAAATATTTTGAAAAAAATCTGGAGATGAATCAGAAAGCACAAGAATACATGGAAATCCCCTCAGCCCTTCTTATGTTGTTTTCAGCAACTCTACTTGAGGTGTGAAAAACTGGAAATTTCTTATTTTGGAAACACTGCTACCATGCTGAATACAAGTAACAAAGTACTCAAATACAGTCCTTTGCAGATCTTTTATTTTATCCAGAAAATATTTCTATTTAGGAAAGAGACCTATTGAAAAGTTTTTATTTTTTACAAAATATGGAGATGATTCCTGCTTACCCCCTCCACTTTGGGCAAAATCCTTTCCTAATTAGAAAACAAAAAAACTTTCATAATTAATTCACCTCACCTTCAAATCCCTCATTTTTCCTACTATCTCTTTGTAAATGATTAGGTAGGATAACGTTTCTTATTTTGTCATGAATTTGTTTGTCCCTTATCGGTCCTTTAAGCTGATGCTACAATGGAGTACATACACAATCAAGCAGTTTACTAACCAAAGACATACTATTCAAATTAAATACTCATTAATATAGCTTGAAGCATGTGCTAAAGTACTTGTAGAGTCTGGGTTATTAGTTTTCTCTGTTGGATTGTTTACGTATTACATATTTTATTGAAGAGAATTAAAAAACCCAAACCCTTTAAAAGCAAGAAAAAATGGTTGCAGAGAAGAGACACCATCCCTCCAAAACCTTCTTATGAAAAGTAGCAAGTGCTATAAAGCCACAGACAATAAGTTAACCTGGCCAATTGAAACTAGTAATTACATATTTCCCTTTAAATGACTTGCCCAAGGTCACACTGCAAATCAATGGCAGATTCAATAACTTAGCCCAAGAGTCCTGAAACCCAATATCCTGCTCTCACCACTAGAAACCACTGCTCAACTGGCTTCCAATCTGTGAATGATACATTACGTAAGGAGAAAAATGATCAGTGTTTTTTTTCCTTGTGTGCTCTGAGCATATAGAGAATTTCTATTTTCCTCAGTCCAGGATAGTAAATACCTAGGCACATTTTCTGTAAAAAATATCTTGAAAAGTTTTCAGAAGCTGCTGGGTCTGCTGGCTGAAAATAACACCTGGGGCTGCTCTGAGAGTTACTAAGGTTATATACACTCTTTTCCTTACTTGAAGAGTAACTCCTATGGCCAAGCTGATAACTATCCAAGTAGCAGTAACAACCAGAAGATATATATTTTTTTTCCAATGAGAAAATTTCTCAAATATTTTTTCCTATCTGCTGGCAATGTCTTGATATTCAGCTAGATACAGATTTATTTCTATTTTTTCAAAGACTCAACTATTCTTACATTTCAAAATTCTTTTTTCCCGTTATTTTCTTACCAATAGTTGCAATAGAATGAACAAGATTGAGGGGCTATAATTTCATTTTCTCCCTTTTTCTCTACTCTGTATGTTCCAAAGTAGAAATATGTCCAATGAGGATAAAGTTGTAAAAACGAAAGAAGTATGTAAAAATGTATTTATTTTTAATGTTTTCAAACAAAACATGAATGTGAAAGCACTAACCTCTGGATTTCCCCTTAGAATTTTAAAAGAAAAAGAAATAATTCTGCATGAGGAATTCACGCAGTGTCCAGAAAGGAAAGTCACTGAGTTTGTCCCCTTGGGACCCCTTCAAGCAGCAATGGGGAGGAGGCATCCAAAGCCTGTAGGGGAAAGCCAGGACTGGCTCTGCAGCATTTCGCATTCAGGGAGCTGAACAGCAGTGCATCCTGCCTATGATTCCTCCCACTAAGCCTGGGAGACCGCAATCTCCTTCTGTACCACCGAGGCTGGTTGGAGACACAGTGCTGAATTTGCTGCATGCTCCATCAGTTTCAAATCCAGAACATGGGCTTATCCTTCTTTGCCTCCTCTGGATGCATGCTGCAAGGTCACCATCAATTTTCCTGCCATCCCTGCTCTTGTGGCAGCCTCCCACAGCAGGTGTTCCTTGAGCCACCCGCTCTGAGCACACCAGCTCATTTGTCAGTCCTGACCTCAAGCGGCAAAAGCTTTTCCCTGCCCTTCAGAGAGCACATGTGCAGGAACTGTAATTAGAATAGATTTTATTGTCAGGCAGAAAAGGGCCCCACTCGATTCTCCAAACACATGGTCCCCACAGCCCTGGCCACTAACAAGGTTATGAGGACACTCTTAGGAGACTACTTAAAAGTAGGCTGGTATCATGCTTGGATGGTGCACTTCTGTGTACCCTTTCCAGTCTTGACCCCCAAAATGGCATAAACCTCATGCCTGTGAGGTAGCAGTGAGCTAGGTCTGTGTTATCTCTGATTCACAACCAAACAAAACACTCCTCCACCCTTCAGGATGTCTTCTCATAACCTTAAAAGAGTCTCAGGGGAAGGAGTTATGGGGCCTCCTGAAACCCTCAACTACCCTGAAGGATCCCAGGTTCTGCCAAAGTTTAGTTTCCTAGAGGTGAAAGCAGTGTCTAACTACACACACAAACCAGACAACATGGGTAATGGCAATATGGGAAGGTCAGGCCAACCCGTGCCTTGTGGGGAAGGAGAGTGCTTTCCCAACCTCTCCAGGCAGCATGAGGAAGGAAGTATGATGCTCCTTGTTTGAATGGATGCAACAAGGAGCCATGACTGATGATGCTTCTCCAAAAGGATTGTTTATTGTGCATACTTGACTTGCAACATTTTGTTCTGGCCTGATTTTAAGGCAGCAAACACATGGGCCTAAGACACATAGGTGCAAGATGTCTTGCAACCAGGAACCTCAGATCACCATCACCTTCTTAAACTTTTGGCTATGCTGAGAACTATCATATTAGAGCTACAAATGGGTAGCATAGCCCCGGAGAAGCAGCTGAAGTGGGTACAACACAGCAAGAAAGCCACAGGTAGCTCATACAGTCTGTATGAGTCAACATCACTGATTTCTTCACACCAAGCTCACCCACACCTTGGCTGGGTGAGGGTCATCTGGGTCTTGGCAAGTCGTCAGAGGAAGACATCTCCAGGCCATTTAGTGTAACAGATAATCTTCAGTGTACACCAGTGCCAGATATATTGGAGAACTGAAGCAATCCATGGTTGATCTGGTAAACATGGCATTTATTTTGTGTGTCTTCTCTCTGCAAATAGATGCAAGCCCTGAAGAAGAGAGCTGATTGCACTTTTTACCTTACAAGACTGGCTACATAAGCAATAGCATCAACCATTATCAACTCTTTATATAGCGTCATTTTAAGAGCAGCCATTCCAGTGCACTGCATGCTATTTTCCGTAAAGCATGAGGAGGTGATGGCAGGGCCAGTTAAGTCTTCAGATGATAGGAAGTAATGCAGAGCAGCCAGGCTCTGGGCATGGCTCTTTGCCAATGCATATATTTTGTTGGTTTTCAGAACAGCAGGAGTCTGGGAAGCAGAGCAGAATTTTGGTCCCTCATCTAAGACTCAGATGTATGCAGATTTGCTCTCTTAAGTAGAATGATGAAGTCTGTTCTTTCTCAGTCTGGCTCTAGGATTTAAGCTTGTTGTTATCACAGTCCCATAAAACTCAAACCCAAATCTAGCCCTTGGATAACTTGGGTAAACTTCCAACGGATGGCAGAATGGTCCAAGAATTCTTAAAGGAAGCTGTGAGAAAAAGAGTTGAGATAAAGATGTACCAATAAAGATGTACCCAAACCCTGGTCTTCGGAACTGAGGCTTTGCTCCCTTTTAAGTCTGTCCTTCCACAAGAAAGAACTGCAGCCAGACAGCCAAGTTGCACCAGTGTAGAAATCCTGGCTGGGAGTGGACGATCAGATTCCTGGGTGACACTTTGTGGCTTCAGAGCTTGGGGGTGCTCTGATCTGGACTGTCAGAGACCTAACTAAGATCCTGTGATCTAGTACCTAATCTTTGCCACAAGGTCATCTGGAGCTGGAATTCTCTTCTTCAGGCTGATTTCTTGTTTGAAATAAAATCAGGTATGTTTACTCCATAAAGTACAATGGAAAACTCTGAAACTTAAACAGACCTATGGCCTCTGTATGTGCTCTCTAATGTGCTACCCATTACAAGCAGGAACACCACAGACAGCTCTCCTCCCATCACAACCCGTCCAGCTTGTGTTAGATGGGCAGGACAGCTCACCCCAGGAATGCACTATTTAAACTTTTCCAGATAAATAACACCAAGGACAAATTAGCTGAAGTTTCATTAGCTGGGCCCTTCAGTGATATCACTGGGAGACATCACCTGATAAGAGGCCACTTTGCAACCTGATCCTGTGTTTCTCTATCATGTGCCTAGGCGATGCTTGGAGAACACAAATCTGTTAGCAGGCAATTTACTCATGCCTTGCCAGGTCCATTTGCAAGCTTCTCTTTTTCACTGTGAATTATTGTAACATCAAACATGCCACCTGCTCCTCCCTGGGAAAAAGCCAGGGTAGGGTATGCAGCCAGCAGAGCTGTCTGATCCATCAATCTTGCTTATGGCAATGGTGTCCTAAAAGATGTAAAAACTGGGAGATGAATGCCTCCAAGTAGGATGTGAGCCTCTCAACCCGCTTATGGAATATTTTTCTTTGTTCTCTTATAATTACACCTCATTGCCTATCTCAAGAGGCAAAAAGCCTGTCCACACCCCAGGCACTTCACTCCAGCAAGCCATGACCAGAAAGTGAATTCTCAAAAATGACTCCAGGGGTAGGAAAGAAATGCAATCAAGCACACTGAGGATAGACACAGACTGCCAATAACACAAGACATTTAATGCTTGCGGTTCATACTTGCTTATTTTACCTCAGCATCATCATTTAGGTCCCTCTTCTGCAAAACAGCAGAAAAAAAGAAAACCTTGCCTCAGGTTGCACTACTTCTCATAGCCAGAGGAAGGCACAAGCCATTTTTACAACCAAACAGTAATTTTACCGGAAGAAAAAAAAAAAAAAAACAAACTGATGAAAAGATTGAGAGGTTTTGAAGTTGGAACCTCTGAAATGAAATATTCTTCATTGTCATTTCAATAAATATCAACTTCCAACAATTGCTCAGGCTCGATGCCTGCAGCATAGTGTGATATTAGACTATCCTGCACACATTCTTTTCACTTTGATGAAAATTAACATTTATAAAAGAAGCAGCCAAAGTATTTCTTTGGTCAGAATTGTGTTCCAGCAGGGTGGCAAGCTGGAAACAATAGCAAAAGGTGATGCTGTTTATTAAACAAGAGAAAAAAAACTCCAACCACATATTTAGATAAATTACAGTTCCTTGGTTTAAGATTTATTGTTTCCAGGAAGAAAAACTGAGTTTTTCCCAGGCTTGTTTTTGCTACTGACACTGCATTGTTTCACATTATCTTTGGAGAGATTTCTCCCTTTCACCCTTTGTGATGCATGGGAGTTATACCAAGCACCATCTTCTGCAGAGTAGCTGGATCCCTCTTACAACGGGCTCCTGCTCCTTTCCTGAAGGAAAATCTGCTCTCCTACAGCTCCACACCAAGTCTCAGAGATTTGAAAACAGATCTCTGTTCACCTGCCTGTAGCAAACATCCCACATATGCAGAAAGGAATCAGCTCTCTAGTAGAAATAAAAGAGCAGAGGCAACAAATATTACATAGCCACATCTAGCTAGCTGGAGTAGAAATCTCCCTGGGCTGCAACCTTTCTGCCATGAGCACCTTGCTATACTGCAAACAGAATTTTAACTGCAGCATTTTTTAAATTTTCTGTCCCGCACAAACAGTAGTCCCACATCAAGTTAGCTATGCAAACAAGGCTTGCTATGAAATCCCAAGGGCCATCAAACAGGGTATCTTACCCATGTAAGGGTGGAGAGCTGGTTTCCAAGCTGGAAAGTTCTTGCAGAGAACAGACACACAGACTCCCTCTCAAGCCTAGAGTATTTGTTGCTGTTGAAATATGCTAGTAAATTCTTCTAATAGAGGAATAGTTATACAGGCTGTCCTGTAAGAAAAGCAGGGAAAACCATCAAGAAAACTCAAGGACTTAATCACCCTCCCACTTCACCCTCCCATCATGAAACCAATGACAATGTCCTCTCTTTTATAAGTGAGCACAATTAGCTCTGTAAATAGTTCAGCTGGCACAGCTCATCTGTGCTGTAGTGGAGAGCTGCTGATTTACCCCCGCTGAAAAGTTGGTGCCCAGAGTTACTAGCCCTGTAGCTGATTAAGTTGTGTTTCAGGGAGTAGATGTGGGGTAGTTTTTTTTTTTTCTTCTTCTTCCTGGTGGGGTTGGGAAGTTCATTTTTAGAACAAACTGATTATTCTGCTTTCATTAGAAGTCATTTGCTCTGCAGAAATCTTTATAACTCTCTTTATCTTTTGCTAGGTGGAGAGCAGAAGCACTTCAATCTATTATTATTCCTTACAAATAACCTTGTGTAAAGGAATTTCTATAAGGAAACAAAGGATCAGGAATGCTCAGTTCTTTACATTTTCAGCATGAACTTGCATCTCACCCTCTGTTGGTATTTTTTTTTTTTGGTCTCCTCTGGAATGTTGTGAAGCTGTGTAAGAAAAGTCTGGATGAAGTGAATGTTGTAAGAAAGAGAATAATTCTTTTACAGCTGGATCCTGCTTCCTCTGTGTTAATTGATGCAGAATAGAAACAAATGTGGAAGCTAAAATACAAGAAAAAATAGCTGACTGACCTCACGCCCAGACAATACCATGCTAATTATTTCACATAAATCAGAGCATAAGAAAGTTTGGCATGCTCTGTTCAGTCTATAGGAATAATTTGTTACAGTATAGGAGAGAAAAATTAGCCAAATTGGAACACCAGTTCACACAGGAGTGAACTCATTGACTAAATGCAGTTGTGTCTTTGTATGAACTGAATTGGACCACATTGTTCACAACTCTGTGGTCATCACTGCTAAAACAAAGTGCATCCTTCAACACACAGTCTGTGGGATGCTTTGCTAAGCAGTTGTGCCTCTTGCAAAATTAAAACCTTCACTCAAGCGTAGGCTCGAGACTTGGTGGCAGCAGGGTCTCCTCAAACGGGTCCAGCATTTTGTGGCTCTACTCACCAAGGGAATACTGAGCAAATTGTCTTCTTGGGCACTCTGACTTGTCAGCACTGAGACACCCACAAAGTGCTTAGCAAAGCATGTCATGTAAAATGGCCACCCAAGGGGTAGGATCCCACAGGATGGTACAAGCAGAGAGGAGATCAATTGCGGACCGAGGATCTGCAATATGTTCCTGTTTCCCTCATCTTTACCTTAAAAGGAGAAGCATATAAATCTTGTGTTAGTGAAGTTTGGCCACCGAACCACAGAGATGTCACTTCTCTTTGTTCTGTTCCTTGCAGGTAACCTGGTGCTTTTGCAGAATGGGGGGAAATGGAAGCAAGAGGCTACAGCAGGGTTTCACAGTCCAAAATCCAGTGTTTGCTTTTTGTGAAAGGAACAAATATTTGCAACCATCAGCATTTTAACCTCAAATGATTTCATTTAAGAATCCAAAATTGCAGAGGGAACATTTCACTCTGGCTTTGCTGATGCACTCCGGTTTATGTAACTCTTCCCCCGGCTGCGGATTGCTGTTGCTGGTAGCTTTCATCTTTCCCAGCTGATCTTTTTCCCAGTGTCATGTTGATTTATTTGTCTTCATTGGGATTCTGATAACATTTCACCAATAAATTAGTTTTAAATTAAACTCTCTGTTGTGACTTTTATGTTGGGTCCAGTGCATGTGCTGGAAAGGAAATTTCATTTCAGAGATACTTTATTCTTCTTTTTATTGCCCTCTTCAGCTACAGGTTCACCAGCTGTTACATTTATTTTACTTTGGGTGAAAGTTGTAAAAGCATTCTGGAAATTATGGATAAAAATTGCCACTAGCGAAAATGAGGAACAGAAAAATAAAAACCGACAAAAAAGCCACAAAACAACAATTCTGACTTGTCTCAAAACATAAACAGTTTTACATAAAACTGAGGATTCAGCTTAGTATGGGAATATGAACCTGTGCCTTGTCTATGGGGTATCTACCACGGGAATAAAGCCCTACAGTGCCTGTCCCTCCAGGTCTCCCTATCTCCCTGCTGCTAGGCCTGTACAAATGCCAGAAAGCAGCACCAGGACAGCCTGGGGCAGGCCTTGAACCACGCTGTCTGTCTTTATCCATTTATTGAGGTACGTCACCGCCACCCTGCAGCTCCCGCGTGATGCCAGCCTGGCTGGGCCCCTTGCCCACTAGCCGTGGTCCCAACAGCCTGACCGGCAAGGACACCCTGCCCGCAGCCCTGTCCCTGCTTCTCCTCCACTCCCATGGCAGCCTCCATGGTTAAGCTGAGAGTGTTTTCCCACCTGCTGGGGAATCCTGCGGGCAGACGCGCAGTAACCCAAGAAAAACTGTTTTCCTTCACAGAAAAGAGGCCTGAGACCCACTTCTGCTCTGTCTGTGCCAGGTGAGGCTGTGTTCACTTCCCAGCAGCACCGTGCCAGCCACCTCTGTGTTTTATTGCAAGGCAGGAAATTGTTTCTCGTGTGGGTGGCAGCAGGACGTGCATGGCCCTGTGCGCTGCGGGCACAGCCACCTGGCCCAGGGCAGGCTCCCCAAGCTGGCCTGGGATCTCTCGGTTTTGGCAGCATTCTCAGGTGCTGAGAGGAGGTGAAAAATGCATGTTTGGCTTAACTGAGTTCCAAAATGCTGGATTTTACGGTATGGAATATAAAAGCGGCAAACACTGTTTCTGCTGTAGTTTATTTTTGTAGCAGATGCCGTTCATTCTCCTCTCGCCTCATCTTTTCAGCGTGTTGTGGGTAGTGGTGATGTATAGTCTTCTTGATGAAGCACTTATCTGGGGCTTGTTACTGTAATGACAGAGCCCTCCATACTCTTTCAAGGTTTTATTATCAGAACCACTGCTTTGCTGCAAGCTGATATTCATAAATCATCATTTTCTCATAAAACCAAAGGGGAAAAAAGAGATCTGAAAACCTGCCACCTCCTTTACTGTGTGATTCCTCACGTGGTCCAGCTGCCTGACCAAAGGCAGAGTCACATCAGCTGTGCCTGATTTGTATTCCATTATATTTATATATATAATGGAATATAATTCATACTCCAGGAGGTATAAAAGAATCTCCCGGGTTTGAAGGGTGAGCCCAGCTTTCAGGCTGAAGGCTGAAACCTGGCAGTGCTGTGGCTGGTGAGGGGGTTTTGTGCAAAGCCAGTGCCAAAAAAGTTTGGAAATTCAGTCAGCAAGAAATCATGAAGTCTTGTGCCAAGACCAGTCTCAAGCTCTCTGGTGGTATCTTCAGATAAGATCTTGTTTGCTGACCTGTACAATGTCTCGCTCCGTAATGACTGAACTCTGTGCTGCCAGAGCCTTGTGCGCAGGAGCTGCCTGCCCAAATCGCACCTTCAGCCCTCAGCTGCAGCTTCCTATTCCCAAGGGACAACCTGAAGAACACCTGCCTTGGCTTCCAGAGCAGGAAGGTCAGCCAGGAGGTGTCTGGCCATGCCCCTTCCCGTCAAGGTGCTGGAGGAAGCCCAGGGAGGAGACACACCTTGGTGCCTCTTGTGTCAGTCAGTCCCTGGCCTCAGAGGAGAGAGCTTTCATGTATTTTCCTCTATAGCTTCTTGCTATTTTTGGAGAGGAAATCCAGAGGAACTCTTAATAGCAGCATGGATGAAAAACAAACCTCTTTGCCTTAGTCCCCAGGATAAACATTTCCAGCACCAGATGAAAATGAGGGCCCCTGAGGCTCCCGTCCCATGTCCGTGTCCCAGCACCCACAAACAGGACATCCTCTCCAGCTCTGCCGGTGGTGGCATTTCCCAGAGCAGATTCCCCCCTTGTGTCCAAACTGCTTCTCACCACCTTGCCCGCACAAACCACCTCTCTGCCATCTGGGACTTCTCAAGCCCGCTCCTTCCCGCTCACTGCCCTAGCCCTTGGGCCCCCCGCTGAGTTGAAGGGTCACATCCCCCTGGGGCAGGCGGGCCTGGTGTCACCTCCCTGCTGCTAACCCCATGTCATGGAGCAGCCCCCGCCGTGCCGCTGCGCCCACCTCCCCCTGCTGTGGGGCAGCAGCTTCCTCCCACCCCTTCCGCTGGGCAGTGTTTTCCCAACAGATCATGCAAAGAAATCAGCCCGCATCCCCCACTGGCTTTGGCCGGCCAGGAGAGTGGCTCTGGGATTTCTCTCTCTGTCACAGGAGTTGTGCAACTCTGCGTGTTTCTCGTGTTTTATGGCTCCTGGTCTCCTCTCCCAGCTGGCAGTCTTAGTGAAGTCTCAGTGCTATGCAGCTCTTCTTCGCTGGTGGGGCTCTATTGGGGTGTCTCTGCTGCAGGATCTGCAGGGATCTGCAGGGATCCCACTTGTTTCAGGGACGCTCTCCTTCCCAGACTAACATTAGGTCAGTCTTATTAGGTCTTTGTTAAATCTTTGGATGTAGTTCACTTCCAAGTGACAGTGTTTGGTCTGATATTTTTGGATGTTAGTTATTTTAAGATTTAGGGAGGTTTTTTTTTGTTGTTGTTGTTGTTGTTTTCTTGTTTTTGGCAAACGAATTTATCCCACTGTACAAACAAGGAGGAATCAGAGCTATTTATGAATTTGGGATAAACACAGCAAACTGTTTTCCTGAAAAAAGAAATGAGTCTCTTTAAATGTTAAACAATATTTCTTTTCAACTTTTTCTAAACAGAAACATTCTTTTGCATCTGAACTGCATTTTCATTTATGAATTGACATTAGTTTCAGAAAGATTTTTCAAAAGCTTGCACAAAACAACCCAAATGAGCCATTTCTAGTTCCAGTCAGAGTCCTTGTGATTTTTACTTTTGGTTCCCTACCAGAACCCAACAGAGCCCTTGGTGCTTGGATTTGCAAACCACTATGGTGTGAAGAGCTGTTCCCACTCTTTGCCACCACAGCTTTCCTGGCATTGGCACCCACTGTTTTGTTGACTCTTCCTTGGCAGATGGCAGAGGGACAACATCCATGGCTGCATTGACCAAGTCCTCCATTGAGGCTGCTGCCAGCTACAGTGTTCCTGGGAAAGGAATTCATTGATTTTTTATCTCCTGGGCCAGTGCTGCTGGTTTTTGTTTGTTTGTTTGTTTGTTTGTTTTTCCTGACATGCCTCTTGAATCTCTGTGTTTTTTTTGTTTGTTTGTTTGTTTTTGTTTTTGTTTTTGTTTTGTTTTGTTTTTTATCTCCTTTTTTATTCCTGTAATTTTTGTCTGTCTCTGTGCCAGGATTTCATAGGCAGAGTTACACCAAACAGGTGAAGACCACTCCCGAATCAAACCCGCTATTGGTTTTTTTCATTTTGCTTTTCAGTATGTGGACCACTACAAGATTTCTAAATGAACTATATCCCTGCATAGCAGATTTGGGCCTCTTCCAACAGGTTAGTTCTTACTTATGTTTCTTGGAGCCCTTGCAAATTGTACTTCTTAAACCTCTCAGGGATTCCTAGTCCCCAGATAGAAACCAATGGTTAGTTTAGTGCATTGATGATGAATGAACTGAGGGTGATATTTGACTGAAGAAGTACAAGGAAAGAAAAAGGGGAGGAGAAAGAATGAACCACCCTGCTACTCCAGCATCACTAAGAGCTCTGCTGCCTCAGGTTCTTCAGCAATGCCTCTTAAATACATGCTGGATCAGATCAAAACACAAAAATTTAAAGGAACTGGCCAAGTAATTTATTCTTGATCCATTCAGCCCTCTTCAAGTCAATGGGATTAATGACTGCAAATCCTTACAGCCAACGGGATTAACATGTGTGCATTCACTCTAGGGGAAATCTGGTGATTGGTTGAGCTTTCCTTGATGTCACACTATTCCCTGTTTGCAATTAGATAGGAAGATTTTTAATTGCAAACTAATTTATTCAGCTATTGTCTGTGCACAAAGTTTCAATGACTTTTGACTAAATGGAACATTTTAATGGTCTGCATTATTTCATTGTTGAGATGTTTCAAACAAAGGAACTATTGGAACAGATTTCTTAAAGGACTTAGTTTCTAATTAATTGCAAATCACAAACTAACAAATTACCAGACCATTCATCTCATACCCAGAGGGATAAGTGCTGCCAATTTGAGGAGGAGACTATATTTTTCAAACATAACAAAGAGGCTGAATTCCTGTTTTCAGTGCAAAACGGAACTGTGCCTTAACTGTGAGATCCAAACTCGTGCCTGTATTAGAACAGTCCTAATTTAACTATAAAATTGAATTATACACTGATGATACTTTTCAATCTGATTCCCTTGCAGAGATTTCCATCATTTCCCTAATACTATCTTTGGCCGTCACCTGGCTGCATATGTTCTGATGATTGCTGCCATTTCTCCTCTTCATTAGTTTCCTGACGCCCTTAGTTTTTGGCACTGATTTACAGCATTCAAGACAGGAAAGCAGTCTGAGTACCTTAACTCAGTGTCACTTGCAGACCAGTGCAGTGATAGGACAAAACACATCACAGCCTCACAGGAAATAGCAGGGCCCCCACAAAACTGCTTGTTCGCCAGATGTGCTAGACCCGAGCAGTTAAGAAAACAAAAGGTGGCACTGAAATAAATTAGCAGAAAAATTCCAGCTCTGAAATTTAACAAGAAAAGAAAAAGAAAAAGAAAAAGAAAAAGAAAAAGAAAAAAAAAAAAGCAAACATGTTAAGTTATAAAGTTAAGAGAGATACATGGGGGCATGTCAAAAAGAAAAAAAAGGGGGGGGGAAAGACAGCTTCAATTTATTGATTAAATTTAGCCTGTGTTTTTTGAACATTCTTCTTATGACATGAAAAATAACAAGTGTTAAATAAATTATAATAAGTTATGCATGACTGTGTGGAGTAATTGTGGATTCGAGAAGGTGGATGATTTGGGCAGGGTTTTCATTGTCTTTCTTTTTACCACCCCTGGACGGTGGTATTCATTTCTGGACCCTCCTGCATGCAGTTGGGTGTGAAAGGCACCATCCTGTGAAGTACAGAGGATGGCTGGGAAGTGCCAGGGAAGTCAAAGCAGTGAAAGCTGAGCGATTCAGCCCACTGGGAGGGTTAGGATCTCAGGGAATCCCAGCTCCTCTCACAGGATCAAAGGAGTAATGGCAACGTGAGATGCTGCAGCAGGGTGAGGGTCTGCCCTGGGCCCATACGTGACCATGGACACACTGCTCCCTGCCACGTGCTGTTTCCCTCCCTGCTCTTGTCCAGACAAGCTCCTCAGAATAAGAATTTCTTGGCTGGGTCCACCTGTGCCAACCTCCTGGTGCTTCACCTGAGTCCCTCAGTGGTCCCAGCAGGGCAGGCTGGTGGCCTGGCAGAGCACGGCAGCAGTCCTGGCCAGGCCACAGCCCCAACCCTCTTGTTGCAACTACGAAAGATAGAGACTGAAACATACCCAGGCTTTCCCCTAGTATGGATTTGGCATGCTGAGTGGACCTGGGTCCATGAAAGTGGACATAGACTCTGTGCTTACACAGTAACAAACACTGTGTTTTTATTGCTTCTAAAACCTCCCTGTGCTAATGTAAGAAAATCAGCAGTTATTCATTTTTCTCATTATGGCTTTCTTACCTCCCCAGAAGCAGAAATCTGATAGCTAGGAATATTCAACAGGGGGAGCAGGGCTGTTTAGGCTGATCATTGCTACGTGTAAAATCATTGCTATTAAAGCACTAACCAAGTTACTGCTTTATAGTGTCACAGATCACACACCCACACCCTCAGCTACTGAGCCTCAAGACTGCAGGGCATCAGGCAGGGAAGGATCTCCAGAGAATGAGGTCTCTTTGGGCCAAAACTAGCGTATCTTTCCCTTTCCTAGAATGTGATTACCTAACCTGAGACTGAGCCTCTTCAGTGAAGGACAATTTTCTGCTCTGCTGCACTGATGGATGGAAAGCTTTCCCTAGGCTCCAGCCAAAACAAGTTTTTGATGCAGATTAAGCTGATCTCTCCTTGTCCTTACTTTCATCCAGAACAATTGCTTGCTGTCATATTTATTAGAGTTTTGTGTGCATTTAGGAACCATTCTTGTCTCCCCTTCATCTTCTCTAGACTAAACATATGCAATTCTTTCTTCCTCTCTGGCTATAGTTTCCATATTTTTGATCATCCTTGTGATCTCCTCCAGATTATTTCCAGTTTATCTACCTCTTTATTAATGTATGGTGCCCAAAACCTTCCAGCTGAGACCTGCACACCAAAGTGCAGAGGAAAATAATTGCTTTCTTAAACAAGATGACTCCAGATACAGCTTGGAGAGGTATATATATTTTTTCCAGGGCATTGCACTTTCAACACAAATCCAGTCTGCCATTTGCTGTGCCCCTCAGACCTTCTTCTGCCATCCTACCACTTACACATTTCTTCCAGCTTTACAGTTGGGAATTTGATTTCTCCCTGCTGAAAGTAGCAGTTATCCTAACACTTACTTAACCAGGGTGGCTGTGGACCATTTTTCCAGTTTATCCAGATCATTTCTGCACTTTGATCCTCTGACTGTGATTCTCTTGTAGCCTCTCCAAGTTTAACGATAACCGCAGATTTCATCATCTGCATCATTAGTGAAAAGAATGGAAACAGGCCCAGAAATGATCCCAGAGGACTCCCACTTGAACAACTTCCTATTTGATAGGAACAATTGATAAGTATGTTTTTGGAGTGAAGTTCATCCAGTTGTGCACCCGTCCTGTTGTGATTACATTTCAGCTCATACCTAATACGACCATGTCAGGAGGTTAGGATAAATCACATCCACTTGCTCTTCTTTATTCGCTACACCAGTTACTCTGTTAAAAAGGGAAATTAGGCTGGTTTGACATGATCTGTTCTTGACAAACTCAAGTGGACTGCTTTTTATCACCATCCCATCTTCTAGGTATTTAAATACTGATTGTTTAATAACTCATTCCAGATTTTTTGGAAATCAGGGTGAGTGGTTTATAGCTTCCTGGGGTCTCATTACTCCCTTTTAAAGATCAGTACTATATTCACCTTTCTCCTGTGCTCTAGGGCTAATCCCATTCCATGTGACTCCTTTACAATAACTGATTTACAATAATTGTTAGCAATTCACAGATTACTTCATTTTATTCCTTGAATAAGTTCAGGTGAACTTTATGAGCCCCTGCAGACTTGTACGCAGTTGGCTCATCCAACTATTCTTTAACTTGGTCTTTTCCTGTTTTGGTCTGCAGTCCTACCTCGTTTTAAAAATAAGTTAGGTAGTTAGGTAATTAGTTGGTCACAAACAGTTTTTTTTTGTTTGTTTGTTTGTTTGTTTGTTTTTAAATGAGGGCTGGATCAAGAGATGTGCCAGGCTTCTCCACATCATTTGTTATTTGCTCTCTTTTCCTGTTTAGTACTGGATCAAGACTTTCCTTTTTCTTCCTCTAATTAAAATGTATTTATAGAACTTTTCCCTGTTCCCGTTTATGTCCTTTCCTAGTTAAAACTCCTTTTGTGCTGTAGCTGCTCTGATTCTATCCTCAGTTGTTCATCTTATTCCCTTATATTACCTATGTGCTTGAAGTCTCCTTTTTGTAGTATCCCCTTTATTACTGTCCCAGAAAACTACTCATGTAACTGCAATTGTTTTTCTATGTGCCTGATGGTCTTCTGCACAAGGGTAGCTTGTTCTAATGTCTTTGACATGCCCATCTTTTAGGATCTGCTACCTCTTTTCTTCCTGCTGAAAACCTTGATTATCTACATGAGAGACCCTAGCTAGCAAGCCCTAGCAGCCTTATTTGCAGGGCTTTACTTTACTGGAATAGCAGATAGTGGTTAGCTGGCATTTCACAGGCACTGTCCTCCAAATTGCCATATCATTAGAATTTAAATACCCCCCCCCCCTTTTTTTTTTTTTCCCAATCAGACCAAGGATAGTTCATTTCTCATCCTCCTCTGCTTTTTCAAACAGAAAGTTATGCCAATACACTTCAGGAGCTCTCTGGCTGGTGTCTTTCCCCATTGCTTTTCCTGCCCAGTTTTGGGTAACTAAAGTCTTCTGTTGCCACCATAGCTCACTGTTTGGATATCTTGTACAAGTTCTCATAAAAAGCTTCTTCTTCTTCCTATTACTGATTAGATGGCCTGTAGCAGATTTCTGTCCTGAGCCTCCCCAAGGTCAGTTGTGTCATGGCAGATGAACAAAGGCTTCCAGTTCTTGCCGTTCCCCTGGCTCCCTGTGTTTGCCTACGGTGGTCAGCACATTGCTCCTGTATTTACATTTTTGTCTGCTTTATAACTGATGTTTCTGATTCTCAGACTGCAGCTAAAGACAACACATTTTTCAGTTAGCTGAAGGCTTCTGCAACCTGACCTCTCAGAGTCTGCTTAAGAGGCCATGGTCAGATTGTTTAATGGTTTAGGATAATTCCCCAATACCCCAATTAGGTTTAATCTCACAGGCATTCCTCCATAACTTGGTAGGGCTGGTTTGGACCAATGTGCAATTCAGCCTGAATGAATTGATCACAGTTTGACCCAATGACTTCTTGAAACCGTAACAAGATGTGCATACTCCTGGAGTGGGATGTAACATGGTTGTTGGCAAAACCAAAGAGCAATCCACCCATCCACCCCAATGTGTAGTAGTTCCATCTTAAAGAAAAATGCCCTGGGACATCATGATAGGTGAAGACTAGATACCCATCATTGTATGCTGTCTCCCAGTGCTCTGTTGGGACATTAGCTCTTTTTAATCTCAGAGAACTCCATGACTCCCTCACCTTGTTCTCAGTCTTTCTGGAAAGCCACTTCCAGGTCATCACCAAGCTCACGGGGACACTGAATTCTCTGTTGGCAGGACTTCAGTGTGACTTCAAAGGTGTGTTTATGGTCCTCGTGTTTCAGACATGACTGTACAAAATGGTTCTGCTGTAAATTCTTCTAGGGCTTGAATTTGCTCTTATTGCACTTGGGGACAGAGTGACATAATCAGTGAAGGATCAGGCTGGGGGAAGTAGAGTTAAGCACATTGCCCTTGAAGACTTGGAGCTGAGACTGTAGTTCTTGTTTGGCCTGGTGCATTGTTCGTGACCCATCCCATTGTTCTGAGGTTAATGCTTATTCATTTCCTCTTCACTTCTGTTTTCAAATATTATTTTTTGTTTTAATCGTGCCTTTTTATTTTAAAGAAACAATAAAAATAAACTGCCTTGGGCCAAAGAATATGGATCAACACAATCAAGTCACTGGACTCGTTTCAATCTCAGCACTGACACAAACACAAATTTCAAGGTGAAAGCTTTGTCTAAAAGCTTTGCAATTAATAGCTTTAGTCCAGCTGTAACTTCTGAGAATGCAAATGCTCCTAGCAGGAATTCAGCAAAACCATTTTTTAGAGGGAAGAAGAATACTTTTGAGAGGAGACCTAAGATATTCAGGGGTCTTCCTCTTTGTGAGGTTAACATTGCACATCCCAAAGTACCTGTAAACAATTAGTTTTATTTCACACTATGAAACGACATTGAATCTCTCAGTAATTGAAACTCACAAGGAAAATGGGGCTCTTCTGTTCTGCTGTATGTCACATCTCAGTAGTGGAAATGAAGTTTATGCTGGGAAGGAACTGGAAGTGGTAGAGGAAGAAGGAAAGACTTTTGTTTTCATAATTAAGAGAGAAGCTCAGTGATATAAAGAAATTTTTGTCAAACTCCTCTTTCCCTCTGAAAGAGGGAACTTAAAGGAAGTGTTATAATGGAACAGACAAGGTGGCTCTGCCAGATGAAAGTGTGGTCCAGGCATGTGCTCTTCTCCCTTAAGAGGCTGAAATACAGTCTCTTTGTAAAGCAGCTGCAGTTACTTAACAGTAAAGCTGAAAATTAGCAGAATTAATAGGTATTTAAACAATGCCAGGGCACTTTGGTTAAACATAAAAGACTGGAAGGGCCATGCAAATTATGCTTCAGTTATTGCAATTCCACTGAGAGTGTAAAACAATGTGATGTGATCTCCTGCTGGGTAGAGGCAAAACATATCTGAAAGCTTCTGTTTTGAATTATGATGGCACGTTTATGGAAAACAGACAATGTTGATACCACAAAAATGTGATGGGTACCATTAACAGTGAGCATCGCACAGCAAACCATAAACTCTTAGTGCCTTCAAAATGTAAAAAAAATCAAGTCAGTGGATTTGTTTATGGAAGGAATTAAAAGCACGTAAAAAAAATAATTGTGTTCTTTTACCCCTTACACAGTGTGCCAAGAGCTCTTTAAATAGAAGCTGAAAAAGCTATTTATGCTTTTCACAATGAATAAAACATATGCCCTTCTGTACCGAATATAATGATAGTAAAATTATACTACAAATAGAGACAGGAGATGCTGTCAAAAGACTTTCCTTTAAGTTATTTCCGGAGACATATTAAACAAAGCGGTACTTGTTCTAATTTTTGAATAAAGTGACATGGAGTCACCTTGATCCTTCAGCCACAGGGTCCTAGTCCAGGCAGGTAAGTAATGGCTGACTCCATTACTGATGTGGGCAAGCAAAACTTCCATGTGCAGAGGCCTAAAAAAGCTGGATCAGTTTACATTCAAGAGATTAATAAGTGGAGACATGATAAACGTATGAAGAGAGTGGGTGGGATAGATAAGGGAAAGAAGAATTAATATTCACATTGTCTTTAAAACAAGAGCACAGAGAGATTTGGAGAAACTCAGCAGCTGCAAAAGTAATAGTGATAAGGGGAAGCACTTTTTCACACAATATGGCAACTAGACAAGGGAGTCCCTAGTTACAGGATGTTTTTGAGGTTAGGAGTTTATCGGGATTTATGTAGAGAGCTTGAACACGCCAAGTCATCACTGTGAATGCTAAAGAGAGCCAGGAACCAGAGCAGCTTCCTGCAGTAGATCAGGAGCATTGTGTCTCCCAGAAGTGGGCCATCACCCATCTCCTCCTGTCTGCTGCAGGGCCCCTGTCCAGAGTCCCTGTGGTGGGACAGGCTTTGGCATTTCCCCTTTTCTACTTCATCTGGTCTGGTGGGATCGGTCTGGGCCTTGCTGGATTCCAGCTGCAGAGTGGCTGGTGCTGGAGTAAGCCCCTGGCAGGGTCAGGGGCTGTGTGGGCCATGAGGAGCACAGTCTCCTTCATTTCCCTAGGAAATTATAACTTTCTGAAATGAGAAAAAAAATGGGGTTCCACTCCTTTCCTAAATGTCACTGATGCAGGTGCTGATGAAGATCTCTCCAATCTGTGCCCTTGACTGTCCATACTGACCACAGTCACAGAAGTGGGGCTGCCAGGGGAGCTGTACAGAGCAAGAGAGATTCCCTTGCTCCAGGGAAGACTCACAAGGATTTTGCATTCCGGGAATCCATGACCCATTTCCATGACATTGCCCTGGAGTTTGGGGTTGGGAAGCAATCCTTCACTCTGAAATCCCTTATCTTGAGAGAGAATGTAATATTTATGAGATTTTCCCTGTTTACTGGACATGCTGATAAGCAGCTCTGGGACCGAGGAGCTGTCAGAGTGTCTCCTTTTTTCTTCCTAAGGGATAACTAATTAAAAAATAAATAAATCGTTAGTTGAACTCTCAGCAACTGTTTTAAAAAATTCATGCAGTGTTGGAAAGGTCAATGTCCAAAGTAGTTTGGGATTCAGATCCCAGCGGGTCTGATGGCTGCCCTATTTCCCCAGGGAAAAGCTAAGTGGGACACCTGAGGGGAGGAGGCGCTGGCCATTAATCCAGGAGACAGCAGCTGGCCAAGTCTGATGATCTTCAGTAGAAACAAAACACGTGGCGTAGCGTGTGGTTCTTTAAAACCCAGGTTTTCTGCCTGGCCTGCCAGCCTGAAGAATTGCTTGCTTTTGCAGGGGGAAGTTTTAATAATAAAATGGATGTTAAGGTCAGGGAATAGGTTGATGCTTTAGCCATCCAGCTGGGAGACCTAAGGATGCCTCACAGGAATTAGCGGGAAAGGAGGATTTTGATAGATTTTGTGTGAAACAGATGAAAAATAATTGCTTTTGGAGAAAGGTCACATGAAAAACAAATGCAGGCAGTCATCTTCATTACTGATGTGTCTTTTCTGTGTAGAAACATAGGTGGGGAAGGAAAGAGCTCTGATTTTGAGTAATGAGCAGTTAGAAGGACTCCGTGATGGGGCAACATGTGTTCCTGAACCTAGTACAACTGCTGTAGGTGAACGTTTACTTTCATTTGATGAAAGAAATGTTGTCACAGTATAAATCGGCAACATCATTCTCCTCTCCTTATTCTCCATTCATTTCATTTGAATTGCTACCGTTTGTATTGGGAAAAGCAAGCTAAGTACATCAGAAGAAGAAAAATGTATCATGTACTGGAATTAGATAATTTTATTTATATATATGGTAACATATAATTTAATCTATAATTTAATCTTAATATATATATATAAATATAAAGATTAAAAGCTGTAAAAGTATTGTGATGAATGGTCCAGCAAGTGTGTTCTTTTTCTTAAGCTGCTGTCCTAGTAAAGCTCATCAGAGTTTTCCATCATCCCAGTGAAGTCAGAGCAACCCATTGACTGTGGTTTAACAGCACATTGGCTGTAGCAGCAGTCTGTGGATATGTTTTCTGCCTCGCAAGAATGGAGGGTAATTTGAGTGATCTTAGTCATCTTTCTTTGGAGCAAAGCTGATTTAAGTTGCTTTGTATTTGCTGTGGGGTTTGAGGTCCACAACAGTGCTGCACAGGGCACCCCATCTGTACAGGACAAGCTGTTCTCCACCAGCTGCTGGGGACACCCTGCAGCTCAGGGTTTTCTGTCTCCAAGTGCCAGGCTTTCAGCACAACCCACCTGCTCTACAGCAAACAAGTAGGCACTTATTAAAACAAGTTATTTCCTGACCATGCGAAGTGATGCAGCCTGTTCTATGGGATTTCTGTGTTTCATCTGTACAAAGACAACCTACATAACAGTTTCCCATGATCTCATGTTTCCATGCATTGCCTGAAATGCCTCACAGACCCTCGTCTCTTCTCCAGCAGTCCCTGAACTGCTGGGGAGCCAAAAGCAGCACATGCCATGGTCCATTTTGAGCCATGTGGTGCTGACTGGCTCTCTGGGAGATGTCTGCTGCTTGGCCAGCTGGCAGATCAAACAGGACAGTTAATTACTGCACTCACCCTGCAGCTCTTCCCTCAGTCAGGACAATAACTGGGGTTTCCTTCCTCCACCCAGGCTCTAGTTTTCACTACTTTATAGGGATGCTTTATTTTTGATGTCTCTCCCGTTTTGTTAAATGTGACTGAAAGTGACCAGTGGATTCAGAAAATGTAGGGAAGGAGAAATTGCAGAGAGAACTGACAACATATGAAACATGATTGGCTGCAAAAATTCATGTCCTCAGTAAACTACTACCCAAACACATTGGGTTTGTGCACACAACTTTCCCCTGGGAGAGAATGCGAGGGAAGAAACCCCACATCGGGTAAATGGGCCACACAGATTCATGGGCAACTGGAAGGCTTTCAGGTTTCCTCATGATGAAGACAAGGAGAATTGTGCTGAACTTTGGGCTTGTCAGTATGATGCTTGTCATCAGCCCTAAATTAACTTGAATGCAAGCACACACATTCAAGAAATGAACAAGATATAACTGTTGTACGTGGCATTTAAGTGAAACATTTTATTCCCTTTTGGAGCTGTTAATGGGCAGATGACTTAGACCTGAAATACTGTTAATTGGTGATTGACAGACACAAAAGGGTAAATGACTGCTATTACCATCTGTAAGACAACATGAACAGAAGATGGATAAGGCTTGGATACTGATCAAACCTGTGAGAAAAGATCTAGGGCTCTACGGGAGAACTGTATTAAAAACAAACAAAACAAAACAAAACAAAACAAAACCAAAAAATAGCTGTTTGCTCCCTTGTTTCTGATTCCTGTTGACTGTGGGCTACTGGCCATTTCTCACTGAGCAATGAGTATCACAGCCTGGCTGGTGGCATTTCTACGTGCAGTTGACAGATACGTGGCGCTACCACCATAATACCTCCTTGCGCTCATGTACAATTGACCTGAGTAATAGGAGTTTGCTACAGAAATTCTACAGACAAGAAGAAAGGCTTATTCCAAGGACTTTGGAAGAAAAATACATATTCTTTCTGTATAGAAGAACCTGTGGTATTCAAACCACATGCTGATGAGCATGATACAAATTCCTGGAGGAGTCGATATTGCCCTTATTCTGCTGGTAAAAGAACTGTTATTTTCTATTTATACATTTTTGTTCAGCACATCCCTTTAAGAACAGCCTTACATGGCTGACTCTTGAAATAATTAGAATTAACAAATGATAGCATTGCTTCTTTTATTGCCATAACTTCTAGGAGCCAGGTTCATACAAAAGCCCATTGTGGCTATCTCTTTTCATTAGTCAGGCAGAATATGGCCAAGTTCTGCTTTCAGTTACAGCCACATAAATCTGAAGTACCTACATATTCCCTGCCAGTAGTGCTTGTGGCGTACACTGGAGTAACCGTTCGATAGTATTAGTTTCCCAGAAAAAGCAAAGCGATAATTCATCCATGTGACTTAGGAGGGCAGGTTCCAAATATGTTGCAAGCACAGCTAAAAAAAGGAACATGAAATTAGTAGGAAAAAACATAAGGAAATATATATATATATATAATAATTTTAAGATTTCCAGTTTTGAACATAACTATGTGTTTCATGTACACATACTGAAAAGATCTGCTTGCAATCAACTCCTCTGTCACTTACTGCTCGAGTGCCGGATCCAGAGAGTCTGCTGCTCAGAGATGATATGTGGGGAGCAATGCAGAATGAGGAAGTGGATCCAAAAGCATCCAAAACCTAGGAGCCCTGGGGAGAAGGCTTGTCAGACAGCTGTTTGGCCTGGGAGGTTCTTGGGCACTTGGGTGGGGGAAGCCTGAGAGGGACAGGGAAAGAGGGAGCCAGCAAGAGATATGGCTAATTTCTTATCTTTCTGGGGTGTTAGGCTGCACCCCAGCCCAGGTAGAGCAGCTGTGGCCTTGGCAATTGGCACACGTTGATGTTGTATATGGGAGGTGACAGGGCTTGGGAGCCGGCCGACAGCGGGCCGGTGCCTGCAGGCTTCGAGGCTGCAACACCTGCCAGCACTGAGGCAGGGGACAGGAGGCAGCGCTCACTCCCCGCTTCGCAGCCACCACCTAAGTGCCAGCACACGGTCCTGAGGTCCCTTTCTGACAAAGCGCAGGTGCTGTGAGGCTGTCCAGAAGCCTGTCCAGGAGCTGGTCCAGGAGTTGTTTGAGATGGAAGCGATCCCTCCAACCCACAGGGACACTCGCAGGGAAGTCTCCAGGCCCCGTCTGAGCCAGGAGGACACGCGCCAATTTGGCATTTAGCACATATAAATACATGTGCGACCCGTGTTTATATTAATTACAAATATTAGAGGGTTGAAAATATGTGGCTTGATACCAAAATGGAGGGTAGCTAAAGCAGCAGCTTTGGAACTATCTGCACACAGAAATGTAAACCAGCCAGCAAGAAAAACTATAGCCGACCAAGAGAGATGTTTGAGAAGGAAAGTTTCCCATGGATTTGCAAGAGTTACAGCTGGAAAAGACATGATGTTCCCTCTCGTTGCCAACAGTTAGCAGTTCTGCAGTGTGTTACACGCCTACAGCACGTGCGCTGTGCTGCGCAGGGGAGCACAGGGCAGACTGTCGTTTTGTTTGGTAGCATCAGGTGCATTGCCTCCACGCATGGGAGGCTGGAGGTGACAGCTTGGAGTCCGAAGCTTGGCATCAGTTACAAATAAAATCATTTTCTTCTCTGTCCCTTTGTTTGCTGTTTCTGATTTGATCCTGCTTTCTGCTGACACACTACTCATTCCTTATGGAGCTCAGCTGCACTAACTCATAAAGTCTTCCTTGACTGCTCAGGATGGTGGTGTCTGAGTCACATACTGCTGTTCCCATCTTGATCGGAAGGTTGAAATGTTTATAGCTGAAGTATACCAGCCCTCCAGAGGACTATCGATTCCCTTCTGGAAGTGTGAAGGGGAAAAGCCTGTTATACGCAGTCAATGTGTTTGAGAAGGCCACCTGCAACATCCCCTTCAAAAAAATAAAAGAAAGCAACAGTAAAAAAAAAAAAAAAAAAAAAAAAAAAAAAAAAGGCGGGTGCTTTGGGTTGTATTCTAATACTCTTGCTCCCCTGGCTGAGACCAGGAATGCATGGGAGCAGGGAGAGCTCAAATATGTATTGAGCTCATTTTTCCCGTTGTATTCTCCAAGAGGAATTTTTTTCCCTGTCTACTGCTGAAAAAAAAAAAAAATAACCCAAGGAGGACCCTCACTCCTGTTGGCCCCTGTAGACTGAGTGGGATCGGTACAGAAGCAGCACACGGCTCCTGATGGAGGGAAGCCACTTGTGAGGGAGAGGCCAGCACAGGACTTCAGCTCTATAAAATAGGCTGCTAGGAAAGTGGATAGAGAAGACAGCAGTTTCTTCTGAAAAAGGGATTTTAGGGAAGCTCAACTGGGTGGGACAGTGTATTAATGTGGCTTAGTGCTTAGTCCTTGCATTGCTGTGGTGCCTGGGGCTGCTAAACAGCTGTACAAGCAGGGAACAAAAGAGTGATTTCTGCTCCACAGAAGCTGGCATGAGAGCTGCCAATGCTGTGTACAGGGTGAGGATAAGGAAGGTTGTGCATTTTCTCCATGCAGAGATCACCAGGAGACCACAAAATCTCACTGTTTTGTTTCAAGTCCTCCAGTGGTCCTTGATTACGAAGACCTCCCAAAAAGAAACAATTCAGTCTGATCCACCAGAGAAAGACTCCTTGGGAAAGGGGCCAGAAGGCCTGCCTGGTTGGCCCGACATGAACCAGAGCATGGCAGGGAAGCCAGGGAGCCGTCATGGAGAAGTCTGGCTCCCCTCCTCCCTCCCCAGGGTGGCATCCACACGTGCTTTGTGCAGGCAAAATCTCTGAGACAAGAATGTGATATGATGGGAATCCCTGCTCAGTAAGGGAAATGAAGTGTTTCAGCAACTCCTGGCTTGCCAATATAGGCAAGGACCTTCTGAGAGCACCAAAAGGTGTTTCCCAGTGGCAAGTGGTCAGCCCATTTTCAAGATCTTGCCTCCAAGCAGAAAAATGCTAGCTGACAAAGTGGACTTCTGATATGAGTTTCTAAGTCATCTATTTATTCCCCTATCCTCATATTTTGTGAACTGGATGAAAAATTTCAGATCAAAGTCCCCCTTATTTCTTTTCAGAATAGAAATATCATCCTTGTCTAAAATTTATCTCCACAGCATGGAGAATATCAGCATGGCTGGTTCAAGTACAGAAAAAAACATTTCAGTCATATCATGGTCACGTCAAAGAATGCCTCAGGCTTCTTTAACTACATAGAACATTGCTTGCACGGTGTACACTACAGGGACTCAGATATATGGAGATGAAGGCTCAATATAGAATAGACCATTAGCATCCTTGGGTGGAGGCCTGTGATTTGTAGCCAAGACTTGTAAAACAAATCTCTGGAGCTGAGGTGTTGGGAAACATACTTGGAAATGTATTTTGAAGACTCCCTTGACTATAACAAAAGCAACAGTGGCAAGGATTATATGTTGGTTTATTTTATTCCAAGGTTTGTCGTTTTCACAGCTTGACTGGGGGTCACTAAATTTCTCAAACAGCATTAACACTCATTCGTCATACATGTTTATAGTAAGTGACAAAGCAAGGCTGGCGACAAGGAGCAGCTTTTTGATGACCAGGGCATTGTAGTTACATATGGAGGGAACTTGGAGAAATTTCACACCAGACATATGAGAGTCAGGGCAAGATGCTGTAGGGTACTGAAGATCCTTTGCCCCAGCAGAAATGACAAGGTGCTGAGAAAATCAGCGTCTTGAAGGTTTAGACTGATAGGTATTTCTAGCTTTCCTATTTTATTACAGGAAACATCACAGATTCTAGAATTAGACTCTGAAATAATTTATTTCTGCATTTTAGAATTCCCTGTTTATTCTCTTTTTGTATCCTTCCTTTATTGATTATATTCTCCTATCAATAGAGTATGCATTTTATTTTGAAACATTTTTGCAAGTGTTTCATTCCAGTAAATATTCTCAGTAAATAAAAACTCAGCACAGAACCATTTTCATTCAGTTTTACCTTCCAATTTTTTGACTGGATTTGGCCTTTGAGTATCTGAAATTGTGAGTATTTAGTATTCTCTGTCTTACCTTCTTGTAAAAAAAAATAATTAAAAAACAAAACAAAACACACACACACACACACAAAAAAAAAAAAAAAAAAAAAAAAACTAAACCAACCCATCAAACAAAAACCATGAGGAGATAAAAGAAAGAATCCTTTGCTTCTTCCTCATTTTACACATTTCTTACTCTTTTTCTACCACAGTAGTCCCAGCTCAGAAAAGTGGTAAATAAATATGTAGATAATAGGTAGAGATAGGTAAATAAATAAAGGTAGATAAATAAATAAGGGGGGAGACATGAAAACTGGCATTTTTCTTCCATTTCTCTCCTTTCCATTTCCTTTATGTATGGGAAAAATGAGAGGCATATGAGCTTTTGTCCTTCTCCCTCCCTCTCAGAAAGATCAGAGAAATTTAAAAACAAAGTGAAAATCAAAACCTGGGACTGAAAGTCAACAGAACTATTTGGATTATTTTCCTTCACATATTTTTTGGCAGAAAAATGTATTACTTGGCAGGAGAAAACTTTGCCTTGTTTCAGTTACTGGTCAGCACTATTCATTAGCAACGTGTTAGGAGTTAGGCACTGCTTGTGTAGACCAGATTATGTCCATGTTGGCTAATTAGTCCCATCTCACTAAACCTCTTGGGAATCTTCAGATTTTAACTTAAAACAATGGGATTTTCTATCCAAATAAGGGAGAAAGAGGAAATGAAAGACCTGGCGCTGCTCCGTGCAGCTCTGCCCAAGGCGCCTCCTCCTGCTCTCTCTTCTCCACTGCACCAAGGGCAGCCCGTGGCCCTGGGTACAGCCAGAGCTGATAACCCATCAACGTGTGTTTTCGCAGTGAACACGGATTTATACCCGTCACATAGCAGGTGACAGACAAAATCTCTGTGAAACCTCTTCCTTCAGGAGTCAGCCTCCACAGGAGACCCCGGCTTGGCCAGCATCATGAGCCCTCAGCTGGTGGTTCATGCTGCTGTTGCTGAGCACAGAGCAGCCCAGAATTCATGTACCAGAATCTCAAAGCAACGTGGGCATTTCCCCTGTATGCTGCTCACACAATAGGGGAGAGAATTTACAAATCCCTGAGTAAGAACTCAGACTGGCTATCCTCAGTGCAACACATCTTTTTAAGCAGAAGTACTCAGAGGTACTTAGGGGAAAATTATCCTGTGCTACATCATCTTCTGCTGGTCCCTCTTGTCCAAGGGCTCCCAGATAAGGAAGATGCCAGTGTGAAGGAAAACTGGTGTTCAGAGGAGAGATCACATTAAGTCCCACCACTTCTCTGCTCCAGATTTCCAGGCCTCAGTGGGGTGTACCATACCCATAGGACCACATCACCTCTGCTTCCCAACATTCATTGTAGCATCATATTTCTTTATGGCCCAGCTCACTGAAACTCCCTTTTCCAACTCCTTCACTGTAAAAGGGTGACAAGGAGGATTGCCAGCCCCATGACTGGCGCAGGATTAAACGTGTGCACAATTTGATGAAAAGACAAAGTGTGAAGAATGCTGACTGTTGTCAGCAAAGGGAATGGGGACCAGGTAGAATACCACCTACAACTTCTGCATTTACTGCAGCCTGGGATAGGGAGCTGGGCTGTTGGGTCATTCTTTTCACTGGCATGCCATAAAGAACTAGAGTCATTTTGAAATACATCAGAGATATGATGCTGGTAGTGATGGACAAAACAAACATCAAAGTTAATAACTTACTGTTGAGCTAGTCACGTCAAATTCCACCCTGCTTCAGCTAGCTTTCCAGTAAAATAGGTTTCTGGTTTTAAAGATGAGGATTAGCAGCAGCAGATTTAGGGCTTAAAATAAAGTATGTATTTTAGATTTATTTAAGGGCCTTTGACTTCTAAACACTTTGCTTTAATATATCGCTTTCTGGGCTGACATGGCTTTCATTTTTCATCACTACTTTACATTCCAGTGTTCAAATGGTTTACGCAGCAGAAACCTGAGGTTTTAAAAAGCTGAAATTCTTCTGCCACTGCTGTTCAGGCAAAGCTTTCTTTTCTTCTCTGCCTGTAGCAGGTTCTTAGCAGAGAGAACATTAATTCAGAACAATTCAGTTTTCCATCTTTTAAGAAGCAAGACACAGTAATGGCTTAATCCTGATTATACACAGCCATTTGTGAGGACTGACTTCCAGATGTTCTTTTTTTTTTTTTTTTTTTTTTTTTTTTCCTTTTTAAATGTGAATGTTACTCATTTCTTTGGACTTGGTGCTAGGAAAGAAAAAAATAATCTCTGAAATCCTCAGGATAATAGCATTGATTAACTTCAATTCAGCTGAAGTCAGAAAGCCACCCTGAAGTCCTAAGTATTTGCTGGACACATCCAATTCGGGCTGTAGCAATGGAAAATTTTCTGTCCTAAATCCTGCCCTGGAGGGAATTTCTACTTGGAGAAGAGAATGTTCAGTCTTTACTTTTCCTTGGACTCTCTTTAGGAGTTGCTAGGTATGGTGTGGTCAGGGCTCTAGGATCTGGTTTACATCCAGCTGACTTTGACCTTTCTGAAGGCAGTGGCTATAACACCAGCCAAGGTTTTGTGGTTAAAGGTCAGTTAAGATTACTCCTTAAGTTCCAAAGAATTTGAGGGGAAAAATGGGGAAGAAGACAATGACAGCGTATAAAAGCTAAATATGAATTTGGTAGCAAATGCTCTTTAAATACCAGATTTTAGACCCCTATATCTTCCAGTCAACTGTCCAAGTCACGCAATCCCCACAACAGGCTTTTCCTGTAAAACACTGCTTTCTGGCCCAGTGATGCAAGTTGGCTTTTGAGACATGAGTTTCTCTCCCTAGTCTGTTTCCAAGAGAAAGTGTCATTTTAATTGAATTTTGGTGCTATCTTTGCACATATTATTCTAATCAGCCTGCCGAGAGGGTTCTCTATGTGGAGCAACCAGGAGGTTCATGCTGAGGCTTTGCTGTGTGGATCCAAGGGATAAATTGGAGTTCATGCAGCTGACTTGCAAGCAAGCTCACTAATAAAATTTAACTCTTAAAGACGACAGCTTGGTCCTGACAACTCTGATTGCCTTGGCACAATGTTGTGGAAATGCAATTATAAGACTGAACTGCTCTCAATTTGTTCCAGATAGAGAGAGAAATAAAAAAAAGTTTTTTTTTTTTTTTTTTTTAATTAAAAATAAATAAGTAAGCCTGATTTTGAGAGCTTCTTGCCAGATTATTGTTTAGCTCAGTGTTATCTTTTCATCTGCATCATGCTGAACCCAGATACACAGTTCAAGAGATTTCCTCCCCTTCAGCAGGTGAAGATGTCCTGTTGTCTGCAGTCATGGGCTGGCCAGACAGGTCCCAGTGAGTGCTGCCTGTGAGGATGTCCCACCAACAAAGCTGCCAAAGCTTTCCGAGGGCTGTACAGTTATGCTTGCAGTCATGGTTTTCCACACAGAAGTTCAACAGAGCTGTATAAGAACTCAATGTTATACAGTAAAAAATATGGGGCTTGTGATTGTACAGTACATGAAGGTCTCTGCCTGCCCATTTTCACCTCCTGGGCAGCTCTTTGAGCTGCTGGGATGATGGGAAGGGCTGGTGTGCCTCTGGTACATCAAAACACCGTGCAAAGGAGCACCAACAGCGGCGTCACGTGTCTGAATCCCATCTCTGCTCCAAAGGTCTGTGCAGCATCTACACCTCGTCTCAGCTCCTGCCAGCAACGTTCTCTCTCTCAGTCTATGTCAAGTATTAATTACTGCTCCTATGCTGCCTGCAAAGATCACTTACCACACTGGGAAAAAAATGCCAAATATTATTACAGCCTCAGTATGGGTGATTGGGCCGAGCTCCCCAGCAAAGCAGTGACTGCAGGCAGAGTTTGGGATTGTGGGGAGCAAAGCAAAGCAAAGCAAAACAGGAGGTGCTTTCAAGCAGCTGAATAAAGACGCACGACAAGCCCACATGACAAAAGCACTGTTGAAGTAATGCAACCTGAGCCCTGCGCTAGCTACAGCAATGCATCATATTCATCACCCAGGAGGAAAGGGCCAGCAGGGAGCCCAGGGGACGGCATGGGCAGTGTGGATAATCATGGAGGCCTGCTGGTAGATGGAAAACATCTGTTTTGTGTTTGAGTTAAGAAGGGATATTTAACTCTATTACCCAGATTTGTATCTGTCCTTTACTTATTCAGATTTATTAGCATAGGCTTGCAACACCAAGGTTATACAAGGCTGGGACATCTCAGTGTGTTGGGAGCCACGGACAGTTGCAATTAAAGGCAGCAAAATTGCAACAAACACCTGCAGGTCTCTCAGTGTTACGAGCACTATATCCGCACTCGTGAGTCTGAAGGACAGTATGTACTGGTGCCCACTGGTGTAAACCCGGGTGATGTGTCCAGAGTGGCTGCCTGTGTGGGGTGCCCCTGTGGGGACATGCACGTGTTTGTGCCTGGCAGTGGAGGTGGACAAGGGGATGTGTCCAGGTGAGGCTCGCATGTCTGCCTGACAGTAGCTGAGGGACTATTCTATCTCTGCCTGCTTGAAAGGACTTGGTCTGGGAGTAGGGACACTGCCAGGTTTCTTGGGCGATCATCTGCACTGTAGAAATAGAGAACAGTGAAAGCAAATAGGTCACAAACCACCCCTAGGCTGAAAATATTACCCAGCACTGTCCCAGGAATCCCCATGAGGACTGAAGACACAAAACAATGGTGCCACTGATTTGTGAGAAGCTCCCCACTCTGATTAATCAGCAATGGTCTCAAAGATTGTCAGTCAGCCAGTTCCTGGCAGGTGTAAGCCTATGTTTAACATTGCTCAACCCTAATTGTTTTTTTAAATGAGATAGGGACCCTTTTTCCTTTCAATCGCATTTAATTCCTCCAAGATATTACCTATAATTCATCATGTTTATAACGTCTGAAAATAACTTCCCTCCCATAGAGTTCAATAAATAACACTTTTCCTAAATAGCTCATTCACGGTGTAAAAACACCTTCTTCCTCGTATTTTTCACTTCATAGAATGAAACCATATGAGGTGGTTAAGATTTACATGGTCAGCTCTGGCAAACTTTTTGTATTTATTTGGGTTGCAAGATATAAATCAGGGCTGGGCCTTTCTCCAAGAACAAGTTATTTGTTATCTTGCGACGTGTGTTTTTGGGTCAAAATTTGATAAGGTGTTTTTAGCATTATTGCATCGGGTAGGTAAGGTTTACATTGCTCTGTGCCAGCTTTCATGTTTGACTGCAGAATACTTATATGCCTTATACTGCGTTTTATCACAACCGTTCACTGGAAAATTGAATTCTCCCAACTCAGAAATAACATGTGTACTGTGAATCACAGTTTTCTTCCAGAACAGTCCCCTTCAACTAAATATGCCATAAACATAAGTGTGATCAGGATTAGGTATTTAACTAGGACATTGAACTAGAGGTGACATTTAGTTTTTTCCTTAGCTTCACATTTGTGGACTGGGTGACATGGAAGTCCTCGATCCCCCTTTTCCATCACTTCTGCTCACCTATGAGATCTTCATAAAATAATAAAGTCCAAACTCGGGTAAGTCATATCTACCTTCATAGAGTCCTAAGTTTGGCCCTTGATCTTGTATCTATTTAAATCTATATGGACCTCCTCAGCTAAGGTTTATTCCTCAGAAATGTCTCTCATGGGAACATCATGAAAAATACTAACAGATCACAGAGGCTTTTTGCTTAGTCCATGACTTGCAGCAGAACAACGATAGGGTAACTTGTGCAAAATAACCAGGTGTTCTTATTAATTACAAACAGAGATACTCAAAATCTTCATTAAAAATATATATATATCTAACTTAAACAAGGTCTTGTTCGGGATTTTCCCAGAAGGAATTAATGGCAAAATACTTCTAATGTCAATATGATATATGATGACACATCAAAGCAAAAATGAGCTATATTTTGATCAAAACCTGACATTTATAACCCCACTTTCTCAGAGTTTTTCATTCCAAATCTGACATTTTTACTCTTCATGTTGTCATCAACATATCAGTTTGTTTTGTGGCACATAACTTCTCCACCACATGAAATCCCAGAATAATTTCCTGTCAGAATTTAGCTCAAGATCTAGTCTGAGCTCAAGGTCTGCATCTGAAGTGAAGGGAAGCCAAACTCCAGTATCACTTGGGCTTGGTCTTTCAGCTGTGTAAGAGGTTTGTTATCTGATCCCTTTTTCACATAACAAAGAACTTTCCCTCCCTAGCAGAAATATTCTCAGTCCTCTTTCTCACTTTCTTCACCTTCAGTTTCACTTTGTATTAGTTTGGTAATTATCTCTGGAAGAAAACCCTTGAAGTTGTCCTTGTGCTTAAGTATCTTTGATATGCCGATGTCTCCCTTTCTGTCCCATATTCCTACTCCTGCTCTGGGCAGCTTAGTTTTTTGACTCCCTGATAGCAGCCATGAGGGCATATGTCAGTGATCAAAAGTGGTGAGAGGAGAAGAATGCAAAAAAGAAAGAAGAAAAATTCCTAGAAGGAGTTTGGTTTGGCAAACTATTCAAAGGCTTGTATCTGATCAGTCATAACCTCCCCTCTATCACTAACATGTTTCACTACAATTTACATTCAAATGGTGTTAAATGAAGGCTTTTATCTTGGCTGCCCACCCCCCCAAGAATGTCCTTTCCTGCCACTTTCACCTCATGCTACTTGTACAGAAACCCAAGGCGAGATCAAAACCCCCACGCTTGATGGCTGTGTTTTAACGTGGTGTATAAAACCCCCTTACTTGTAGGCACCATTGTTAATTGATGGGCTGTGCGGGCGAAGCGGACAGGCACAATAAGGGGAGAAATATTACTACAAGGAAAACACAGGTCACTGCAAAGGATTATGCTTTATGGTCCAGAGGCTGAAGCTGTGAAACATTTGTTATACTTTATGGAGAAGAGGCTAGAGTTGAGAGGTATTTATTAACATATAGTTACAAAAAGCTAGCCCCAACAATAATTCAGAGATTGTCTGACGGGATGTGGGTTTGGTTAGGAAAGGGATTCCTAGGGCCTCATCCTGACCGAGCAGGTCATCATCTCTCTACCCTGTGCATTAGCCCACTCCTGTGGCTGATTCCTGTGTAAGCCAACAGATGGATGCTGCTGATCCCAGTGGGACCTGAATCAGCCCCCCGCACTGTACAGAAGTTCTACACATTTGACACAGTACCAGAAATCCATCAGCATGTGGTAATTAATGATGTGTACTAATGATGTAAACAAACCAGAAAGGGTGGGTGTTTCTAGGAGAGGGGAGGTGTTAATGTGTAAATAAAGTCCTAGCTATTTATGTGTTTTTTCATTGCTTTCACTGGCCCCCAGACCTATGAAGAACTGAACTTTTATATCTGCTTAAGCTAAGTGGAAGGAAACCCAGGAAACCAAAGATAGGAAATTCAGTAAAGTCCTTGCTCTCTGTTGGAGATTTTCCTTCTTTTTGCAATATTAAGTAATTTCTCAGATCTTAGAAAATGTGATCCTTGTGTGGTATGATCAGACACACTTAGTTATCAGTTGTTTTTTGCTTCTATGGTATTCACCAACTCCGGGTCTTGCAGGATACACAGGAATTTCATTGAAAGGGACCTATGGGTTCTACGGGTTTGTAGTCCTCTGGTCTTTGTTTCCATCTTTGTGATAACAAAATACCCCGGACCAGCAAATATTTAGATGACTGCACTGCTTGGAGGTAGGGGGAAACATTATCCACCCTGCACAGATGGGGAATTGAAACACACGCTAGATGAAGTGATTTAGCCAAAGGAAGGAAGTCTGTGACTGCTCAGTGAGGAATTGAACGCAGGTTTTCCTAGTCCCAGCACGGTGTCCTCTGCCCCAGACAATCCTTCTCATGCCAAGTGCTGCAGCGCTAGCTCTGTCATTAGGCAGCAAAACCCTCTGCACTAAAGACTCTTTACTAACATCATGTCATAAGGATGGCACAGTGTTACATTCCTAAATAAAAGCCTACAAAGACCTCAGGAGAGGAGAAAGGCAAGAGGAAAAAGTAGAGCTGGACTTAACACATGTTGATTTCAGCATGAATCAGGCTAGGATCCAACTCTAGAAATTATCACACAATATTATTTTGAGCAAAGGTTGTTAATGAGACCACATGTGGGTTGGGGAGGACAGAGCATGTGCACCATAAAGCAGACCTAGGGTTGTATAGATGTAGCATGCTTTT
Organism: Oxyura jamaicensis; assembly: GCF_011077185.1. Taxonomy (NCBI): domain Eukaryota; kingdom Metazoa; phylum Chordata; class Aves; order Anseriformes; family Anatidae; genus Oxyura; species Oxyura jamaicensis. The sequence goes on from NC_048898.1 coordinate 18,685,861, forward strand.
CAGATTATTCTCCATTAGCCAGAGAATTACTATTCTACTCACTACCCAAATGGAGCACTGAAGTATGAAATAAAAGCCACTATCCGCCCAGTCAGCATCTGGGTCACAAAAGTGTTTTGGTGTGGGTGGGTAGCTGTGAAATATTTCTAGGTTTTATTGCCAAGAAGAGTTTAAAACCTCACCGGAAGCCAAAAATTGCAGTAAGGATAAACGAAACAAAGAAGAGGGTCAAAAGACCCCCAAATGAAAACTGTTAACAGCAGAATGTCGATAACTTAAATGAGAGAGGAGGCAGTGTCCAGCAACGCTTTAAAGGTTCCCAGCACTTTTGAATGGGCTTTGCAGATCAGCCCATTGGCTTGTAGTAATAAATCTGGGATGAGGTTGGACATGTAGGAGGTGGAGGCAAATCTGGATATCATATAGAAGTACTAGAATAATGATAGAGACTTGTAAAAGCCAGGTGCAGGGACAAGCATGCTGCTTTCCGAGGACACAGAGATCATGAGATGTGTTGACAGCTCTCTCTGGCAGTGACTTTCCTCTTGTACATCAACTGCAGTGCCTGAGCCTGGGAGCCACGCTGGTTGAATGACATACAAATATTAAGCAATAAATCAAAATGCTCATGCCTTTAGTGTGACAAATGATGTTCCAGCTTAAAAATAACAACAACAAAAAACCTACAGACAATGTATAGGTAATGAACAATTATTATTATTATTTTTTTTTTTTTTCTGAAACACTTGTGGTAGACTGAGGTGCTGTAGTGGCTATACTTTGAGGGCTGGAGCTGCTGTTCTAATGTGAGAAGTGTCAGCTTGGAAATACCATATTTCTTTTGCAATGTCCATTTAAGTCTTAGCAGAAGCTGCTTAGCTTTCTCACTGGTATCACACATAAACCTTGCATTGGAGAAGTTTTTGGTTAGTTTCTGCCTGAACCAAAAACAAACAAACAAACAAACAAAAACTTAAAACATCTTGTAATATTTTATTTTATTTTCAGTTTCTCAAAAAAATTGACACCATTTGATGAAAAACCAAACCTGACTTTTCACAACCACCAGGAAATCTAAAGCACGCAAACTTCTAAAACCCCTGTTTTCTCCCACAGCTGCAGAAGACAGCACTGCCCTGCAACACGAGGAATCATTTGCCTGGTGTCCACAGGCAAAATCTCCCTGGTTCCTCTCTGCTGTTTTGTTGGCTGCCTCCTTTCAGCCCAGGGCTGCACTCCTGGTGCTGAATATTTTATATGTTGTGAGAGACAAGTCATTGAGTACTACTGTAGGCATGAAAGTGTGATGGATATATATATATATATGCATATATAAACACCTCTCCAGCATTCTCTTCCCCCATCAAAGCAGGATTTTCTTTACTGTTTCTTAGGAGAAAAGCCCTATGACTTAAATTGTCACAAGGAGCCTTGCAAAAGCAGCTGTTAGTTGCTTAGTTTGCTGTTAGTCCTGGGGGACACAGGAGCTGTCTTTTATACCTTATATGTTCTTGCTGAGGGTTTCACACCTGTGTATTAGATAACCAGCTTAGACATTGTGGTTCAAAGAAAGCCCCTACTTGAAACAAAAGATGTAAAGTCCCCAGAAGGTTTGTCAGGCAGCTCAACGCACCGATGTATTCCCCTGGCTTTCTTTCTCCTTTCCTGTTCTTTGTGTGTATTTATCTGCTTTTCTCTGGCGCCCACGTGGCTGTGCAGCACTGCACATCCCTGCGGGTGAAATGAAAGGCGGTCCAGCAGGAGGAGCGACAACTGGAGGTGACCCCTGAGGATGCAGACAGCCTCCCTGCTTCGCAGCAGAGCCACGTGGGATGATCTAATGCAGCTCCAACATGTGTAATATGCATTGTCTGTATTTTTAAGTGTGCTTTATTTAGGTCCAGGCAGCCAGAGAAGGGAAATGAGTTTTGACAAACAATAGGAAAACATAGACATCTAAAAACAGATTATTTCCCACTCCTGGGCTGTACTGTGCCACTCCATGCTCCAGCCAAAGCTGAGGATTTTCATGTGAAGGCAAAATGATGGATGTAACATCACCACTGTTTATGACCCACCTATTTTTCCTTTGACACATCTGTGATATGGAGGCCCTTCACTCTTCAGAAATGAACTTCAACTTCTTTCCTAACACAGTGCTTGATTTTGTGGGATATCTTTTGTGCAGATTGAATTCCCAGTTGTTCTCAGCACTGCTACAGAATTAAATTCCACCCGTAACAGATGAAAATAATGAGGTGTGGGCAGGACTGGAGCTCAAAGAGGGAAGGAAGAGAATGGGTTAGGGGATAGGGGACAGACTTTCACATGGGATGAGCGAACAGATGGAGGTTCAGAGACTTGGGTAGAAAGGATGGCTGTCTAGGAGACAAAGGAATGTAAATGTTGTTGATCTCAACTTTCTTGAGTACAGCGAGGAGAAGAGACCAGGAGAAGGTACAGAGAGTAAATAAGTACTAGATAAAAAGGTCAGCAGAGAGACAGGGGACAGTGCCTATATGAGGCCTCCTAGGCTGGTGCATGACAGCAGGGGTGGGTTACAGACCAGTTCTGAAATGATCTTTTTCTTTTTCTTTCTTTTTTTTTTTTTTTTTTTCAGTCAAATGATCACCACCCATCCATCCATCTCTTTTAAAGATATTTCATATGGCCTGCCAACCACAGGTGACAGAGGGGTCAGTGGAGCAAGTGATCCACGATCCCACACCACACGACAAACAGAAGTGTGGTCTGGCCCTATGTTGGACCTATGCCCATGAAGGAGAGGAGCAGCATGAAGCATTCAGGCTGCGGATCCCATGGGGCTTCATAACTTGTCAGACCAACAGTGTTTTAACTTTTGGCCAAACTAGTCAACCATTTATCATTAATGAAAAAAAATCCCATGGAATGTCTCTTGATTGTCCTTTTTATTTATTTATTTATTTATTTGGTTGTTTTTTTTTTGTTTTTTTTTTTTTTTTTCTATGCGAAAAACACAGAACTAGTGCGTAAATCAGCACCTCCACCATTAATCTTTGGTCCTTCCTTAACTGCAAATCTCTGTGCGAGTTGAATTTGTGGAATTTCCAGGGCTCCCATGGCTTCATAAGAAAGCCACGCTCCCATGGCTTCATAAGAAAATAATTTTTTTTTTTAGCCTTGAGAACAAAGATCCCCTGCTGAGAACCTAGTCAGCACCCTGCAAAGATGGGCTTGGCAAGGGGAGAGTATGGGTGTGGGAAGAAAGGAGCACAGGGTGTGGTAGATCTCTAGCCAAACAGCTTTGTATCTGGCAGACTCGGGTGGCTTAAGCTAGACCTTTAACCTGGGTCTCTAACTCTTTCCCTGTGTGAAGAGGGAGCTGGCCGTGGAATGCTGCACTTGGCTGGCTTCTCCCATCTTCTCCTATCAGCCCTTTGAGAACTTTTATTAAGGAGATTTAGGAAACCTGAGGTTTTATAACAACACAACAAAAGGGAAGCAGTGCAGTTCTAGAGTGCAAGTCCTTCTGGATAAGTCAATCCACGACTTTGTAACACAAAGAACATGAAAGGCCTCTGAGAACTGGGCCTCACTGTAATAAAGCTTTCTTTAGGAAATGTTTTGGCACGGGGTTTATCTGTTCGCTGCACTACACCATTTTGATCTGAAAGAAGTGAAGTAATTGCATTTAGTCTGCTTTTCTCTGTGGGTAATGAAGCCTCCTGCTTATTTCCAATGCTTGAAAGTGGCCAAACAAATACGTGGGCATTTGTGTTGCAAAACAGTTCTGTGCTGTTACTAATCCCACCAAAAAGGCACAGGGAGATTCACAGAGAAATGTTTCTTGGCTGGTGGAGGCCTGCTTGTGCCTGCTTCTCATTTCTGAGTAAGTCAAAGGAGTGATCACTCACTTGCCTTTTACTCGTGCCAGAGTCTACTGGAATCCAACAATCCAGCATCCCAAAGGGAGCCAGGGGCCCAGTTGCCAGGCCTGCGTGGCTAATAGAGGAAAAGCCATGTGAAAGGCCCTCCTGGGGACCCAGGGAGAGGGCTATTGAGGGAAGGGGTGTCAGGGCCTGCTCTCTGTTACGTTGGGCTGGCTTTCTGTTATCTTGCTACTTGGTGAGGTCAGTGGCTCTCATGGGTTCCTGCTCAGTAGCTCTGACACTGATTGTCTGTGTATTCAGTAGGGCTGAAATTATAGCTATCACATGTGCTCAACAGACCTGTGTATGAGCATTAAAAGTTTCTGGAGAAGGCTGGGGCTTTTTAATCCAAGAATACGGCAAATTTGGAACCTCCATATCTTGAGTTTATAGTTGGCAGTCAGAATAGCTCCTTGCCCTCTACAAAGGAAGGTTCACATGGCTCTTTATGCCTTGTCCAGACACAGGACATATCTTCAGAGGTGCCATCCATGAACTCCTGGTTCATCTGGACTGGGCTAGGTCTGCCAGGCACAGGGCTGGGGTATTTGATTATTTGTTGCTATTGATTGTCAGGTTTCAGGTCTGAAACATAAGCAGCGCAGCCTGAAACTCTGTATGTGGAAAAGCTGTTCTCATACAGTGGGCAAGTACAGGAACACTGCTGTTTTGTGTTCCTATTGCTGAGTGTGCAATTGGGAATATCTCGGTGCTGAGTAGATAGCCCATCATCAAGAGAGAAGCAGTGCAGGGTGGGCTTTTTGGAGCTGCAGCTGTAGATCCTTGAGCAACTGCTAATTGCCACCAACAGCAAAAGGATTAAGCCCAGAGCAGGGACCCTCTGCAGAAAGCTGAGACAGACCCTGGGTACCAGAGGGCTGCAGGGCAGTGCTGCCTGCAAAGACGAGTGATGGACCATGGCAGAGGGCAGCTACCCCTTGGACTTTTGTACCAGGGACTGAGTCCTGGGCTCTGGTCAGTGGTACTGCAAGGAAAGGGGCTCACTGCTTTTTTCCTACAAGCAATGGATGCTTCTGACTCTTCAACCCCTATCAAAGCTCAGCGCTTGTGAACAGGCAAGTGCTGCCTATTAAAGGCACCCGGAGTAGCTGTGTAATGAGCACAAAATGCCGCAGCGGGGGCCCATCACTGGTGGTTATTAGCTTTAAGAGGGACCTTACCCCCTCTCCCTCTTGTGTTCAATCCCAGCCCTTGCTGCCAACAGCTCCTCACATATAACAAGAGCCCTGTGCTTGCCAAGGAGAGCCCACCCCCAGGGGGAGGAGGAAAACGTGTGGAGAAGGAGTAGCGAAGAGCATTATCATCATTTATACAGCAATGGGAGACTGGCAGCCAAGCGCTGTTGGCAGTAAAGCTTTCAGCTGCTCCAGGAAGATTGAGAGTTTTCTCGTAATGATTCCCAGACATCTGCTTCACAGCAATTTCTCGGACTTGTTCCCTCTTTGCATTGCTTTCGGCCTCTGTTTCATGCCGTCCTGCTGAGCAGTGACTAGCAGAGTGGGCATAAGGATGGACTCCCCAAACAAGAACTCGGGGGGACACACCATGCCCCATGTACATAGTTTCTGGGGAAACAAGGGCAGATGTTCACCTCCCCCGCCCCCCCCCCCCCCCAGCCTATTTCCATCCCTGGAGCTGGGACCTTGGGTCATCTCTCTGTCCTCCCTGCCTGATGGTCACTCACCTTCCCTGTCCTGGGGGGCTGCCTGTCTGTCCATCTCTTCATTCTCCATGCAGTGCAGGCAGGACAGATGGCAGAGAGGCTGCCCTGCATTTGCAGTCCTGGGAGGGGTGGAGGAGAGCTGCTGCCTTCCATTGGTGATGGAAGCATTGCAGCAGTGATGCCACAGATACCCATGTGTGACACAGCAACCTGTCACCATGGAGAGCCAAGGTGGGGCCGTGCAGAGTGGGGTGAGGAGGAGGTAGCCAAGCTAGGCATCACCAGGCACACAGCCACAGCCACCTTTCACTACTGGCCTTTTGTTTTTAAGGAACTGGGGCAAAGTTGAGAAGACTCACCCCCTCCTCCCGCACCGGGAAACAAACACAGCCATCTCTGTCCAAAAATCTGCAGCTCAGGCTCATCTCTAGCCGAGACAGGAGTGACGTGAGATTCCCCGAGCTGCAGCAGGCTGGATGCAGCAGATGGACTCCAGTTAACGAAGGCAAGGAGGAGGGGGAGGTGTAGGGCCTCCAAAACACAATGGGAAGGGCTCTGGAGAAAACTTTGTGGCTAGGACTCTGAGAGCAGATTTTTTTTGGGGGGGATGGGGGGGGAGTTATTTAAATATAATTGTTTAAATGCAGCTTGTATAACAAGCGGATAACAAGCTGAGCTGGATGAGGGAATTGTGCTTTTCATGAGCCACCTGGAAAATGACATTAATTCCCTTGTCTCTTGTTTTTCTGGGTGGGGATGCAAAGCCAGAAACTTCTCTGTGGCAAGGACACAAATGCAGGCATGCAAACCCACTTCTGGTCACACGCAAATGGACTGCAGTGACTTCAGTGCAGTTGTCCTGTCTTTTCACCAACACCACTAAGAGCAGACTTTGGCCCAGTGTCACCTTTGCACTACAAAGTGCTAAGTGGGTGACGATGCTTTGGCAAGGACAAAAGCCCTGCCTGGGGACCACCAGGCATGTGGCACTATGCAACGTGGGCAGGGGGATTCTGGTCCTGCCAACATGCACAGAGAGGATCCCAGAGCATCCTGGAGGGGAGGCTGCCTTGTGGGTGGCTCTGTGTCTCACTCAGCCCCGACTTGCATCCAGCCAGCACCAGGTGGGAGGATGGTCCTGGGAATCAGCCTGAGGCCACCAGGCAATTCAGTAGACAATGGCAGCCCCCCTTTTAGGGGTAGGGAGAGGGCAGCCAGGATCAGGGGTCAGAGGGCTCTGCTGCTGTCTGATCCTACAGCCAGATGTTCTTGACTGGAGATGGCAGCAGGGCGACTGCCAAAAGCCTTCATGGGGGAGGGGATGTCATTTGGGAAATAGTCTTCCTTCCAGCTGAGATGTTTGGGCTGGTAGTCAAGAATGTCAGTTGTCCTTAGGGCTCTTTTTAGCAGCTACTGTGGCCAAGAGAGGTGTGAAGACATAGATGTGTAGTCCTAACAGATCAGAGATCCAGTCAGCTCCAATTAGACCAAACAGATGACATCAGAGATAATGTAAAATAATGTAAGGCCTGTCACCACAACAGCTCTGTCAGAGGGGACATGCAGCATTGGCAAGGAGAATAGGCTGGAACATCCTTCAGGTGATTCTGGTCACAAGTTTTTATGGGCCAAAGCCCATGGAAACAAATCAGTGTTTTCTTTACGTTCTCTGATGTTTGGGGAATTTCATGCAAAAAATGAAATCCCCTTCAGCCAGCCATGTCCTAATCTTAAACTGGTCCTGTTACAGTTTCTCTGCCTATATATAGACCATCTGTGAGCTTTTTAGGAAGCCTTCTGCTGTACAATAACATATACATATGAAGATCTTGATTTATCTAGTGCAGAATCACAACCCTGTAAGCAAAGGTTTTGATTTCCTTTTCAATGAGATATGGGATATTTTTGTTATCTACAGATTTACCCATTCCTTTTTGAATACTGCCAAATATTTTATCTCAATATCTGCTCAGATTTAGGGAGCAGGAGTACAGACAAGACAGCACTGTAAAATAAAGTCCATGCAATGTGGCTCCTCCTTTTCTGACAATAGCTAGCAGGCACCAGTGTTTTTGGCAAAGATACCCTCCAAAGCTGGAGATAAGTAAAGTCTCTGTACATATTTTATTAAAGGTTAGTCTCAGCCCTGAAACCAGAGGTTTTAATGACCCTTTAAAATAATATTGCCAGGCATTATTTACAATTGTGGATATGCTTGTTATCTATAAATACACATATTGCTTTTATGATCTTGCTAATTTTATTTATTTATTCATTTATTTATTGTCTAACAGGATTATGGGAAATGTGTTTTGTAGCTTATTCACACGTTTGATGGAAAAGTGTTTCCTTTGATCCATTTTGAATTTGTCCCCTTTTTATTTGTTTACTTTTGTCTTGTGGGTTAGCTTCTTATTCAAAAGCCCTTCACAAACAGCATCTGCTCACCCCCAGGGACCTGCAGGATAAGCTGTCAGGTTCTAGTGAAATCCATCTTCTTCAAGAAGTGCACTATGAAAGTTATTAAGTGAAGGACCAGATCGGACCTGAGTTCTACAATCTGAACAGTGCCTGCTGGCAGGGAAACAAGCTGTTCAATTGCCCTGGAAACCTGGACATTTGAGTTAACCTGAAAGGTACTAAAACCAGTAACTGAATGAACTTGGGGTAGCAATAACATCCCAAGGGAGGGCAGGTAGCTGTTTTTTTTTTTTATTATTATTATTATTTTGTTTTGTTATGTTTTCCTAAAACATTGTACAGCTTAAATAACACCAACATAACCTAAAACACTAGTATGACATTAATCTAGATTTGTAATATAATCAAAAAGCTGATATGAATCAGAACAACAGAGCTTAAAAGAAACTCTGACACTACTGAAAACAAGTTTCTGTTCAAATTGACATGTTTTCACAACCTCTCTGTCACTTTCTCCCTTCCTCCATCTCTACCTCCTTCCCAAAAAGGCGTTTCTTTGAACAAACCAGAAATTCATCTGCTTAAATGTTTCCAGCCAGTTCAAGATACTCTCTAGAGAAGGAAAACCTTCTTATGATGGCTATCTTCATTTACAAACAAGAGCTGGGTGGCCTGTCTGCATGTATATCTACTTTTCCCAGCTCCTGAAATGGGGCAAAATTCCCTGATTTGAACAGAGTTCAGAGGTCATTTCTGTCCTGGGCAACATTGAGAGCATGGGTGTGATTACTGAGGTATGAAATAACATTGAGATCATGGCATGTGGTCATTCAGGCTGTTGAAAGTCTGCCCTGAGTAGGTTTGACAACCCCTTTGTCCCTATTGGCATGAGACAAAGGTGTTCCCCACTCTCAAAATCCTTGTATTGGATTAATTTCTGCCACCTGCACTCCCATTCCACTGTCACTGCAGATTGTACTATCCCCTCTAGGTGTTAATCACAGTCCAAGCAAATTACTCAAGGCCTGGTCTCTATCATACTGTTTTGGTGGTGTTGAAATGTGTTGTTGAACCCCGCATTATGATCTTCCCCTCCCTGTTCCTCCCATTGCCATCTTGGACAAGGTGATGCATTAGGATCTGCTGCGAAAAAGCTGCCAGTGATTCATCGGGAGTGAGGGGATCGTGACCAGTGGAACAGCCTTCTTCTCTGTTCCTCTGGGAGGGGTCTTGGCTACATTGCCCAAACTAAAGATACCTCACTTGTCTGATGATCATAGGAAGCCCAAAAAAGCCATCATAACATAAGGCTGCTTCACCAGCACCACCCATTTCTTTTCCCTATAGGACAGCCAGGTGGAAAGCAGGCAGGCCCAAACTCACAGGGAACTGAGGTCAGCTCCTTGGTGTCATTCCCCCCGTTTCCCCCTCCCGCCCCCCTCCCCGAGTGGGCAGAGCAAAATCTCAGAGCTGCGACTGGCCTGCAAAGAGGTGGCCGGGAGATGGGCAGCCCTGAAATGAAAATGGGCTCCCATAAAGGAAGCTGGCTGTACCTTCACTTGGTCCATCTCCCCGCCCTTAGGCAGAGCAAGGTAATCATCAGTAAAGTCATTTTTGACAAATGTCCTTCTAATCTCTAGAATCCACTTTGCAAAGGAGATCCTGCAATGACCCCAGACAAATCTTTTCTGTTGTGTCAATAACCGTGGCACAGAAAGATTTTCCCGATACCTCCTCTAACAGCCCTATGCTGCATGCTAAGCACATTACTAGCCTACAGTTTCCAGCTGCCAATGGGTTCTCAATGACCCAAGAGGTGCTGACAGAGGGGCACAAAGAGGCCAGACAAGGGACCATCATCAGAAATGCTCATTACTGACGCCACTGCAAGCGGGCTTGCTCATTGTTGTTGTTTCTGGCACAGAACAGCGGGGCAGACGGGGGCCACGTAATGCCCCTGAGCATTGGGAGATTTCTTGCTGATACCAGTGGGAGAGGTATGGGGATCAGGAGTCAGACACAAGCCTTTGTCTCTTACCTGCCCCAGCGGGTCAAGTTTCCTTCCACTTTATAAGTATTTATTGTTTCGGATGAAGGATGGTAGGGAGTCACAGGGGAGCGGGAACAGTGAGATAATAAAGGATAATATTGCTTCCAAAAGCGTGTCTGCTTTTTCCAACAGTATTAGCTACTCTAATAAAAGATGTTATCTCTCCCTACAAACCTTGACTGGCCTATATCCTTTCATCACAGCCTCAACAATGTTACTACTGCAGTAAAAATATTTTCAGGCTGTATATACAGACAAACGAGCCTCTGGTTCTGTAGTGATGGGTTGCATCAGCAACTGGAAGGGAAAAGGGAAACAAACCTTCATGGGCAGCTGCTCCTCCACAGAGCTTTTGGACAGCCCTGTTCCTGAGGAAAACACAGCCAGTCTGCCATGCTCTGGATTAAGAAAAAAATGATTTGATGGTTTGCTTTTTGTTGTTGTTGTTGTTTGTTGTTGCAACTCTTGCATTGGCATAAGAAAGGAAGAGGGAGCTGTGGGGCAGAGGGGAGCTGGTCTATTGCTTTTGGTGTTATCCCCAGCTTCCACCAACATGGTCTGCTCATGGAGCCAGAGCCAAGCAAATGTCTGAGCACATGAGCCGACAGGGGAGGAATGAATCAGGTTTGCAAAGCGTACAAGAATCCCTTGGGAAAGGGAGGTGATCAGCAGGACTACTCTTCCCCTCATTCAGAAGTGGCAATTAAGTGTTTACAGCTATAGCAGATGAAGGTGGGTTTCTTCCTACAGACTTGTAGCAGTACAGCCATGGAGTTTGAGAGACCTCTGAGCAGCCTTGGTACATTAGCCATGGTGGGGATTGTATTGCATGGGTTAAGGGGCAAACAGGAAATTCGGACCTGAGATTAGAGCTATTCAAACACCTCTTGAGTTTGATGGAAAACAGCTCCTCTGTGCTTTCTACTGACACCAGATCTCTTTGTCCCCTAAATAGCTTGAAGTCTGAGGAGGGCTTTGGCTAGAATTTGCCCATCTATCAGCCATGTTTGTATTCATATTTCCTCAGAAAAAAAGGAAGCAATGAGGAAGTAAGAGCAGCACAAACTTAATCTGAAGTAGATGCTGAATGGATCAAAGGTTCAGATCTAACCAGCTGCAGTCATGATTTCCTGAAAAATGTTCTACCAGGTCAAGCACTGCCAGTGGCAGTACTATAGAGTTTTGGCTAAAAAAAATTATCTGAGAAGGTTTCAAAATGTTTGGCTTTTTTTTTTCAAGGGAATAAGTTTCATTCCCCATCTAAAGCAAACTTGGGACAACAGATACTGGTGTTTCATTTCTTTACGGAGACGAAAGTGCCAAATAATTAAATGAATCATTTCTTCTGGGCAGAGAAAATGCAGCTTGACTGGGGGTCAGCAAATTTCTGAAAAAATACATGTTTTTCATTTTGAGATGACCACATTTTTTTTTTTTTTGGCAGCCACAGCAGAAAGTCAGTTGTTCACAAGGTTCCTCTTCCCCTTTCTTTGTCTTCACTTCCCAGCACTATTCCAATAGGAAGAGCAAATCTCACTCCAAGAAAAGACAAGAAACAGTTAATGTGCTCTCACCATCCTGGGTGCTTGGAGGCAAAGATGCATCAGGTCTGAACAGGGAGTGTGAGACCCAGATACCGACTTTAGAGGACAGAATCCTTTCCCACAAGACCATGGCAAGAATAGCTAAAGTCTTTATGCAGCTGCTACTGCTCTGACTTAATAGATCTCCTTACACAGACCACTTGACTCAAGATTTGTTTCCCGGCAGGGATGTTTCACCCCTTGGATATAAGGCCATTGACCAATCTTTCCCAGTCAGGAAGCTCCAGTCATCTGTTTGCAGCTATCTAATGATAAAAAGGAAGGGCACATCTTAATTAGAACATTTGAACTTGATTTGAACTCCACAAAGACTGGTGAGGTTTAAGACGCCAGCTCAGGTGCTGTACAGTTCAGACAGCAAATGCCAAAAGGAAGTGAGAGAGAGGGAAAAGGAGAGAAAGATCCTAATAAGGACCGTGTAGACAGGAGTTTGACTCCACTTAAGGCACCCTAGTGGGCCATCACAGTTTTGGGTGACTTATCTCTTCCTGACACATGCTGGAAGCTGTTCATATGCTAGGTTTTATTTTTAAAATGGAATCATCCTTAAAAATTACATAGATTTAAGTGATTGGTGGGGGCCTGCAAGAGGGGTGGAAGATGGGAAACAGTTATGAATGGCTTTGAGCATTGGGTTACTCCAAAAGTCAGAACAGAATGTTCCTGCAAATCCTTCCCAAAGCATAGTTACAGAATTACACTCTCATTGCGAAGGCTTGCCGGAGTCCCTGAACTCTGCCAGTAGCTTTCTGAAACCCTTTGCTGCTGTCAGGCTTTGAAGTGGAAGAATTGATCACAGCAAGCCAGAGCGTAGTGATATAAATGGACTTCAGATTTAGCTAATCAGACTGCTCTCCCAGCACTATGCTGATTTACACCTAGCAGACAATTACAAAGCTCCTTCCTAATAGCAGTCAGGAGACCTGACAGTGGTGTTCGGCCTTAAACTTTGGTTTGCTTAAAGGCTCGCTGGAAGTGAATGGAGCAACTGCAGAGCAAAAGCAGTGTCAGAGCAAGGGAACTCAGGCCCAGAGTTATGCATTAGTCCTCGTTTTGAGAAGTACCGTTGGGACTGAGTCATTGCCCTCCACAGTACTGCAGCTTGAACAGAAAAATCCACCTACTTTCACAGGTCTGTCTGTAACAGCCTATTAAGCTATTTCATTTGGACCCAGAAGGCGAACCTGTTCCACATGCTTGACAGTGGATCACAGTATGGTTTTCCACATAAGGAACGTATTATTTCAGAGATGCAATTAACCAAATAAAGGGCTTCCTAATGAAGTGCCCCTTCTCTGTACCATATTGCGCTGGAATCTCGATGTAATATTTAAAAGGGAATTTAAGCAGGGACCTCCCTTCTCCTCTATTCTACAGAAACAGTCTATGGTTTCCGTAGAATCTCTCCCAATTTATGCTGCCTGAAATGGGAAGGGAATCAGGCCCACAGAGCTCATTTTAAAGGCATCTTTATCAGCATCAGCATGTAAGAAAACCTGTGCAAAGCTCCCTGACTCATTCCCACCAGTCTGGAAGAGCACATCTGGGCTCCCCTGGTGGCAATGGAAATTCATTCTGTTTAATGAGTGGAAACCCCATGAAAATTATCTCTGTAATTTTATTCAACAAATGAAACTAGCTCAACAAGAAAACCAGCTTGAGGTTTCTGTATGTGTCTGGTTTCCTGACTGCCAAAGCTGCATCATTTTACTGAACTGCATCTGCTGCACGCAAGGCCTGCCTTCCTGACGGTGTGACTACGGAACCTAAGGCTCCATCTTCTGATGTAAAAGGTTCTGAGCCTTGCCTGTGGCTAGGCTTTCTCAGGGTTGCTAAGATAGGGCCACCTTACAGCCTCGATCAGTGAAATGACCCAATGACCCATGTTCCTGAATCAAACCAGTCATCAGCAGACCTGCTGGAGCTAGGAGGTCTCTCTTTTTTTTTTTTTTTTTTTTTTCATCAGAGAAAATATACTATGACCTACTGCCTGAAGTCTGAAGAGCAGCAGTGATAACTTATGGTGACATGGTGACAATCCCTTGCAGCCACATCTGCCCTCCCTATGTGAGCAGGCTCACCTGCTCCTTTCCTCCAGCTCTGGGCTTCAGATTGATGTTGAAGACAAGACACTGCCTTTTGCCTAACTCCACAAGGTCTTCAGAGCATGCAGTAGCCTTTGGCCATGCAGGCTTTTGTTGTCGTTGTTTAAAAGAGTTTACCGAGAACAGCTAGGATGAAATTAAGTGCTGCTAAAGTCCATGATTAAACTACAAGTGACTTAACAGGGACAAGGTTGAAGCCTGTAATGAATTCCAGGCACTGACTTCGATATCACTTTGTGTGCTGACGATATAGAATCCCAAACAGAGCAGTCATTACTAAGTAAAAACCCTCAAATACCTGGGCAAAGTTGTGATCATTAATCAAAGGCTTTTTTACATCCACATCAGAATGGAGATATACTGGATCCATGAACTAATCTGGTATTTGAAGTTAATTAATTACATCTCCCTATAAATTTCAGTGGATCCAGGACTTGTGCCAATATCCTGGGGAATGAGGGAATACGACTGCATTGCTTTCTTCCCCTTTTGTTGAAAGAAACAACAGATTTTTAAATTAGATGTCACGTATTTATTAGATGTATTGTGTAGTTTCTTTTTCTCCCTCTCCCTCCTATTAACTACCTCTCCCAGAAGTTTAAAATTTCATCCAAGACACAAATATCCTGAAAGCAATAAGTAAGTTATAATGAAGAAATTAAATACCTGAGAGCTGTGGGACAAATTACACTTTTGTTATGCTGGGGCAATCCCAGTAAGGCAGGGGGCAGAACTTGGCCATCTATCTGAAATCAAGTAGTTGAATCTACGGTATTAGAAGTTGGCTCAGCATGAACATGTTTCTTAAAGCAATTACAGATATGCCAAAGGAAATGTCCAAGGCTAGCCAAGATAATCAGCAAAGTTCCTTGAGCCAACATCCCATATTCTTCTAAGATAAACTTAAACAACATTTCTATTTATTGTTTCCCGAGTCTCTTGATAGACCCTATCAAAAGGCAAGAAGAATTAGAGGAAAGGACTACAAAACAACTGTGTAACAGTTGCAAAGGCAGCATTTTGAAACTGGATTCTCCAGTACAGTCTGTACCAGCCTGAAGAAGAAATATTTTGAAATAAATCAGAGAAACCACATTTACCAGGAGGCATCAACTGGCTTTGTGCACTGGGACAGAACCTTTTGAAGATTTCCTCCATGAAACTGCAAAGGCCAAGTGAAGAGTGGGAAGAGTCACTTTTTCAGTGCCATTGTGCACAGAAAGTTGAACATAACATATGCTTCTGCTGAACAGCAGTCGATGATTCTGCCTCCATTGGAGCTGCATGACGGATACAGGAAAAGTGCAGAGAAGGACTTGTCTGATAAGAAGTTTAAGGAGGGAGATAGGAATGTGTCCTGCAGGAATACATATTTATTTTTTCTCCACATCTGCGCCGGTTCCCTGCTGCAAATGAAGAATATTTAAAACTGGAGACAGAGTACATTTCAACCAGGAAACACAGAAGGACAGATCTGCCAACATGTGTGACTATGCTAGTATAAAAAGAGGCACAAAATAGATTCCCCCCCGATTTCTAAAAGAAAGCTGCCTCACTAGAAAATTGTAGGCAATGATGTTTGTGGCATGAACTGAGCTGTACCAGTGCTGCTGTTTTCCAGATGGGCCATTAAATCACCCACAGTTATTAAAATACCATGGCAACTTCTGCAAGTGCAGAAATGCTCAGCATAGCACGGTGGCTGAACTCCAGCTCAAGGTGCTTCATCTTCCCTGCTCCTTCACTCTCCCATGCTCAGCAGCACCACACTTCTGCAGAACTTCTGGGGCTGCAGCTCAGGCATCAGCAGTGTCCAGGAACCTATGGGCCCTAAAAAGCCAAGCTTTGAGAACCAGTGTATACTCCATCACAACAGTTTCACTGTATGTTAGATTTGGCTACAGCTACACCATTTTGCTGTGAAGGCACGAATAACTGGTATCTGAGTTAACACTTCGATGCCATGCCCTATAGGAGCATCTGTAAGTGTTTGTACAAAATATCTATAAATGTCTGAATTTCCTCATTTCAGAGTCAAACAGACCTCGCTCTTCAGCCCTGGCAACAACCCTGCTTGCTTATAAATGCTGAATTCCCATACCCAGCCTTCCAACCAGCTACAGATTGGTGCCTCTGGCTGGTGCTGCTGATGGCACACCCAAGGGAAAGGACCAGATGAAGCTGCCTGCTAGAGAGCACCAGCACTGCCTCAAGCTCTCCTGGGGATACTGCAATCCTGCAGGAGTTCCAAGAACATGATGAATGTTTCCTTTGCCTCCCTAATTCTTCATTCCCAGTTCTTTCAGTCCCCGCAATGATGTTCACGCTGGGGTTATGGTGCAATAATGAAGCATTACCACAAAACCTCCAAAAACAATTTTATATCCATAAAAATATCCATAGAGGAATTTGGAGTTGTAGCACCAGAAGAAAAATGTTGATTCACTGACAACCCACTTAATGGCCAAGCAGCAACAAAACCAGGACTTATGTCCTCTGCACACTGCCCCAGCCAAAGGAAACGTTATCATCTTTAGACTTGATTTCCTCATTAGTCCTGTGACCCATTATTCCCTAAGCATCTCCCAAACCACTAACTTGGAGATGAACAACCAAAGGTTTCACTTTTTTTTTTTTTGGCTAAAGGTAGCCGTTGTCCACCACAGAGGATGAATGCTCTGCACAGATCCACAGTACTGCAGCAAACCCGTTAATCCCAGACAAGATGTGAATGTTATCAACCATCCGCTTGCTTATCAAGCACTGTTTGTTGATTCAACATGTGATGTAGCAAGCCCAAATGAAGATGCTACAAAGAGTATTTAGTAAAAAAAAAAAAAAAAAAAAAAAAAAAAAAAGAGAGAGAGAGAGAGAGAGAGAACAAAGGCCATGCGTAGCCCCTGAGGCCCCTAGCAGCAGCCACAGCTCAGGTGCTCCCCACAGACGTCAACCTCTCCTTGTTGCTGGAGTGGAAACATTTTACTTCCATACACGGCAGTCTCCAAGTGATACTGCTACAAGCTAATTGGGGCCTCTAAGGCATTTTATTTCTTTATTGAGTAGTGAAAAATAAAATTCACTGGCCCACAATACATTTTCCTCTCTCCAAATTAAATAACTCAGAAAATAGCACTACTTGATCAGACCACACACACAAAATGCTTAGCATTTTGGTTTTGTCTTGCATGTTAAGTGTGTTTGTCCAATACAAGTACTGCGGCAGGTTTACAACAGGTGTGGCTCAGTCCATGCTGCAGCTTGTCATTCTTGAACAGCTACAGCTTTCCATGGCAGTATTAATGATGTTTTTTCCTCATTAAAGTCTACATGCTGCCTTTAATTATGAACCTTCTGTCCAAAGGAATAAAAGGAATAATGACAACAAAATGTCCCACGTATTTCTAGACAACAGTGAGATGGGGTAGCAAGATTTCTGCAGGAAAGCCGGGAAAGTTTGGAGGATGAAGTGTTTCAAGAGGGATTTTTGCTTGTGAGGACTTTAATGGTGTGGCAGAGAGGAAAGAAGGACACAAGCTTTCAGGCTGGCTCTTGTGCCCTCATCTAGATGGCTGTGCTGCAAGGCCACAGACACAGCTGTGCAGCCAGGCTGGGGCTGGCCCTGGCACTGGCCTCAGGTGGCCTCCATGTCGTCCTGCTCCTTCTCATTGCAGACCAGAGGGAAAGGACCAGACCAGAGGTCCATGTGCTCCCCTAGGGGAGGTCTTTGAGCAGGGAAAGGTGTCAGGCTCCCCATGGTAACAACTGGCACAGTAACATCTGGGCCTGGCATATGCGCAAGTGCCCATAATTTACAGATTTCACAAATGGAACTCAAGTGAAACACGAAAGCCAAACTCCCTGGGTGTCTGGGCCATGCTGGGCCTTGCAGGCCTCGCCCAGCAAATACTCCAGTGAGATCCTGCAAGTTATCAGTGGAAGAAATCCCACCTTTCACTGCAGCCCTCTGGCCAAAATAGACCATGCTGGGCCCAAGTGCAGGCAATAAAATACATGAGTTTGTTTTTTTAAAACAGCGCCAGAATGAACTTTTACTTTAAATAAAACAAACAGTTGCTAATGGTCCTTTCCCACCTTCAATCCCTTTGGCCTTTTTTCTCCCCTTTCCTCCTTGGTCCTAGACATTTTACAAACACTTGTAAATAACCATACCCAGGCCAAACAGAGAGTCATTCTTCATTCTAAACTGGACGTCAGGGATAGTGAAAAAACAATGTTTGTGGCTGGAATGCATTGTATGAAGGTGGAGGGAATATAGGGCTGTTTCTGCGTCTGGAAACAGATGATGAGTGTTTGTTTTTAACACAGTATGTTAGAGAACAGATTAGATAATAAAATCCTAAACAGAAGACCTTATGCTCCACCAAATCTGAAATAAACTTGGAAGAGATGTCTCAGTGAACTCCATCTCCTTTTGGGCCCTCACAGTACTATGAGGTCAGAGCTGTGTGGATGGATCATTTCACATCATTTACTCAGTCAGTCACCAGGCAAGGATAAACGACCCCTGGACTGTGTGGCCTGACATGGTCAGGAGTAGTAGATCAGGTATTCGGGTCTTTCGGGAGGAGTTAATATGCCATTGCTGCAGCCGTGCCTGCTCTGATCAGCCATTCATTTCTAATAGGGTATGTGCAATCATCAGCCTGCCTTGCAGGAAATACATGCAGAAAGGCAAGATTTTTTGAGTTACAAGAGATTTAGGAATCTCATTTCCAGGTGTGACTTAAGATCTTTTGTTCCAGTGAAAGCAAACTCCTATTAAAAGTTTATAAAATCTTTTTTCTAAAGTACATTACACATTGTATTAAATGGTAATCATTAGAGCTGCATTAACATTTGTGCATTTTTCTGAAAAGCAAGACACACTGAAAAAATTAACATGGATCAACCTGGAACATCGTGATCACCTTGAAGCATTTAAAAAGCTATGCTGAATTCTTCCAATTTAGGTCATTTAATTAACTGACAACACATAGTTTTGAAAGAAAGCAATGAAAAATCAAGGCAGTCCAGCATTATAGCTCATTGTTTTCAAAGTTATGTTTGCTTGTTAGTTTTGGATGAAAAAAGAAAAGAAAGCTAATCTTTATTCCTCGTTCATTAGTGGGGTTAGTCCTGAAACTCTATTTAATAACAAATATAGTAGATCCATTGTTTTTAGACTGAGATAGATGAATTGATCTGCTAAGTAGAATTAGTTGAAATATTTTGAGCAGAGCATCCCTCCACCCCCGCACTTTCTGCTATCAAAAATGGGTCTGTTTCAACATTATAAACAACCATTTCCATTGAAATGGATCGTTTCCAGTGGAATTTTCCACAGAAGACACAAAGCGAAGTGCAGAAGGGTCACATTTTCTTAGGACTTGACATTATGGCTGGTGTTTGAGTGTACTGTAGGAGCCTTGCAGGGATGTGCTGTGCAACTCTGCCTGGCAGCCTCTCGCTTAGATAGTCTTCCAGGACAAGGGGTGGCAAGAGGCATCCACAAGATGACATGAGTCATGGGGCACCGCAGACACTTGTGGGAAAAGAATATGCCAAGAATAAGGTCAAACCTAAAACTGAAGGCAGCTTTTCAACATTTCTAAACCCATGATTTTCTTTAAAAAATAAACTCAGTTAAGCTTTATTTCATCTGCTTGTCCCAGTTTGTTTGTTTGTCCTTAGTGCTGAAATTACATTCTTCTCACGAGAAGGACATTATATTTTTCTGTCCCTTTAATGTCAATCATTCCACTGCCCCAAGATTTCATTGAAACACTGTAGGCATAATCCTAAACAGTTTTGAAGGCTGCTCTTCATAAAAATCTTCGTTTCTTTTATAGCTTCCTTATGCTTTCTATGCATTTGCCTAATTCCTACCTGCATCACAGTACTGTGTAACAACTCAAAGTGATCCAGTTTGGTAAATATAATCTGAAGTCAACACCTCAAACAAACAAGCAAAAAAAGTGTGAGGAGTAGGAGAAAGTTTAGACATGAAATAATGGCCATTTTCTGATTTTCAAACTTTTCTGTAAGAGCTTTGCACCAGAAAATCTGTAGTCACTGACAATCTTAGCTTAAACTGTTTAGATTCACATGGACCATATTCCATCTAACTCCCTGGGTTTTAGTGCTTTTCCTACCAGCTTTCTCTTATTAAAACCTTACAGTTGTCCTTTATTCAGCAAATAATTGCCATTTCCTGCTGAATCTTTCAGTTATTTTGTTGAAGCTGAAAGTTGGAATTGACTATAAAAGCTCTAATCTAGTTTTTGCCTACTACTATTCCTGGAAAGGGGTGATGAGTTGATGGGAGCAGTAGTTCTCAATGACCCAGAAATTGTGTACCACTGACTATGGGGAGGAGAGACCAGTGACCTGTGACAGCAACTGGAGCTAAACAAAGCGTGGTGCATGTGGCTACACTGTTCATGGCATCACCCTTTTCTACAGTGAAACACAGTAGACTGCCTCAATGCAGTGCATATGATTCACCTCCACTGATATCTTTGTATTGAGTCAAAGGTGGAAAGGGAGGGAGCAGAGGTTAGGTAGGGCCCTTGACTTAGCATCTTGAATTCCTGAATGGAAATGAAAGGGGTAGGGAATAAGGATTTCCAAAGAGGAACAGAATCCTGTTATTTTTGGCCTTCTCAGAAATTTCCACAAAGTGAACAACTTTCAGCTGAGTAAGCGTCAGGAGCTCAGATAGGAGGCCCAGCTCCACATCAGACTTCTCAAAACGTTCACTTCTCAGGTTATTAAGTTTGGTCTTTGCCCTCTTGAGACCCATGAAATGAATCAATGTCTCCTGCTAACCACCAAGGGATTTGCTGTCTTCATGCCTCATTGAGACATCAAAAACTAACCAGTGAGGTGAGAGTTTCTCAGTCATGGATTGCACAATATTCCAAACACTAATGCTCCATGTACAGAAATAATATCCTGAAGGCAGATCTCTTCACACTGTTGTTGATACATTTTCTAGCCGCTATTGCTCTTTAATACCCCAGTTTATACCTAAAGGGCAACATATGTGAATGCTGTCTTGCCTGCAAAATGTTGTATGGAGGTAAGCAGCTGCATTTTGGCAGGAACTATGTGAAAATGTCACACTCCATGGCTGGTACAGATAGTGTACAGACTGAGTCATCTGAAAAATGCCAGCACTGTACACAACAATAGATTCTTGCCATTGGTGTAACTGTGGGAGAATGTGGTTGAAAATAAAGCCCCAGATCTTCCCTTGGGTAATTTTTTTTCCTTAGGTGAAATGTTTCTTAGTCCTTATAGCATTAGAACTGTAATGAAAAAAGTCTAGTTAGTGTTGATGTCTCTCCTTTGCAACCTGCTGATGATGAAACTCTATCAGCAATTTCTCTTTGTGCCAATTGTGAATCTGAAATATATTGGCAACACTGTTCCTTTCGGAAAAAAAAAAAATAATAATAATAATAAAATAAAATAAAATAAAATAAAATACACATGCTCCATAAGCCAAAGTTACCTTCTAATATTCATACCAACTTGCTAGAAGAAGTAATTAAATCTGCAAATTAATGATAGAATTATGAATGCTGGTGTCTGGAAACAGATCAGAGGTTAACTGGGAATTTCCTCCTCCACATTAAGAGTTTCAAGTTTAAGAACAGTAATCCACTTGGTCTACTCCTTTTCATAAGCTTAGTAGAGCTGGGTGACCTTTCAGAGTGGGGTGATGTACTATGCACAATTAAACCACAGGACTATTTCCTTTAACTTTAAAAACTATCGGAAAGCACTCCATATGGATTGGTTTTCCATGGCAATTCTGCAGTGCTCCCTCATCGGTGTGTGTTGAACAGATATATTTTCTTCAGGAAACTTGTTGGCATGAGTATCTGGCCCATGATAACTCCACAAGCTATATCTAGAAGCCTTTGAGGGTTGTTAGCAGCCCATAATTTCGGTCTCATATCTCATCCTTATCACTTATTACTTCCTTCAGAACAGAAGCTTGATTTTGGACTTGGACTTATTTCAGAACAGCCTTGTTCCCACAGTGCAGGAAGTATCTCACAACACCACCAGAATCTCAGGGCACACGCCACTGAGCTAACCTCCTAATTAACGGCCCTCTGCCACTTTGTTCAGTGGCTCCACCATGAGTTTAATGCAGATATCCATCATCACATTTCTGCAGCTACACAAAGGGCTACATCTGTTCCATGAAGGTGCTTGCCACATGGTTCACAGTGAGTTCAGATGGAGAGGCTCCAAACACTTGTCTGGCTGGTTTCAGGTATGCTTGCATGTCCAGCTGAAATGAGGCAAATAAGTGCATGTGTTGACATTTTAATTCATGAGCATCTGAACTCAAACGAAGTTACATATATACATACAATATATAAATACATACGGTCTATAAATACAGCATTACTCTGGAACAGTAAGTATTACAGGTTTCTGTCTTAAGTGTCCGCAAGTGGACATTAGTAATGAAGATGTGGACTTTATCTTTCATTACTTTCAACTATCAGCTACAAAGAAGCTGAGGAAAGGAAGGGGGAGATTAAGCAGATTTTTGCTTACATTGTCACGGCAAATCTATTTTTTTTCTGTTCATTTCCAGAAAATTATCTACACTTTTCCTGTCATTTCCCTTTCTACACTACAGTGTCTGAAAAACTCAAGCACTGGATCAGACTTGTGAATCTCAAGTATATCAGTGTGACTGATCCTCAGTGGGATTCACCAGCTTAATAGATTGCATAGCAGCAATTCTGCAGTTTATGACAGTGCCTAATCTAAATCTATGGGCAAGACAGCAGGAGAAATTCCCAACCACAATCAAGGCTGAAAAATCATGTTCATCTGTCAGTGACCAAGGAACGAAAAAGCTTTAGACAATGCTGACCCTTTGCTGGAAATGAGTGGTGAACTACAATATGTGATGGAGTCAGAGCTCTATCTGAGTAAGCCCACAGGTAGGACAGGTTTATGTCATTAAAACTTCTGCAGAAGTAGAAAAAGAGATATATATACATACATATATATATATGCATATATATATATGTATAAACCTATGCAAAAGTATTTTGGTTGGTTAGTTGGTAAATAAAAGAAAAGAAAGAGAGAGGGCCTGGAAAGAGAGAGGACCTGTCCTGAGCTGATGATGCAGACAGAAAAATGACTGCAGACCTCAAACAAGCTGTGTAAAATGTCCCACTTCCCTCTTGGTGTAAAGGACTGACTTAGCTTCCAGTCCCAGAGAGAAACAGGGATTGGAGACTCAGCTTTCCCATCAACATTTCTTGTCCGCTCACCTAGCTGCTCCTCTACGCAGTGAAGTGCCGAGCCCTCCTGTGCAGTGAACAGGCAGTGCTCACACTGAACCCGGGCTGGCAGCTCTGTTAGTAGCCTACAAATACCATAATGCTGTTATGATACGAGACATTTTGTGGCTGGATGCCAAAGTCTACTGGCTTACCCTTTGCTGTGCCGAGGATAAGGAAAGCTAATATTTCACTCAACCATCAAAACCAAGAATTGACCTTGATAAGTAGATGAGTGGAATTTTTCAGATTTGAGGTAGTAATAGGCACTGACTCCATGATCACTGGTGGCATTGGGAGGTTTAAATAATCAGTCTTCATAAGGCTCCTAATCTTTGCCTGACAAGCACTATATACAGTGTGTGGAATATTAATATTGCATTCAGTTCTGGACAGCTCAGTAACAGTAGTGAGAACAAATTGGAAGGAACTCTGTGCAGCGCAGCAAAATGATGGAGTAGCTAGAGAGAATGATTTATGTAGAGATATATCAAAAGAATTATGTGTTCTATTTTGGCCAAAATGTGAGAGAGAAAGGATGATCTGCAGAGTGGCAAGACTGGCATCTCTATGTGTCTGAAGGGGAGACACTGCAGGAGGAGAAACTATTTGGAGTTCTCCCAAGATGCCCATTTAGATTCAGTAGGAAGAATTAGGAAACTGGCAGTTAAAGTAGGATAACAATAAAGTTCATTTCCTAGATCAGTTGGCAACAATGTCCCAGGATCTTGTGAATGTCTCGCTGAGGACTTAACATCATATTAAGAAGAGAAGAGAATATAAAGAACCAGTAAGGAGGTGCTGGGGAAAGAAAAAAAAAAAAAAAAAAAAAAAAAAAAAAGTAAGAAAAAAATAAAGCAATTTGGAAAGAAAAAAATAAAATAAATAAATAAATAAATAAACAGCAACAACAACAAAAAACTACAGGTCATTTCCCAGACACTGACACAGAGAGAGACAGCAAAACTTGGCCAGGGCTGGGATGCATACTCGTTGGGTGTTCTGACTCCAGGTCAAACCATGCTATCATACAAGCCTGAACCAAAGATCCAGTCTCTAGAGGACAGCAAAAACCCAAATCTTAGGCATCCAGCTCTGGCTTATGTCTAGTTTAAGGTGACTGTTCTGTATATTTTAAAGGGAAGAGAAGTGATATGTCTGAGATAGGGACTTCTGTGTTCTGTTGATCCCTCCTTCCTGTAAATGACAGAAACGTGCAGTGCAGCTGTCAAAACCCCCAATTTACCACATAGGAGTAACAGGGAGGGAGTATGCATTTCTCTTTGGCAAACTTGCTATCTGAAAACACGTGTGCAGAGGAACACTCACCAAGAGTCTGTGCTGTGTGTCAGGAGGGAGGGCTCTCTTCATCAGGACAGCAAGTTCCTCTGGAGGGGAAGAGTGGAAATAATGTACAAACAAGATATCAAACAGGCCCCTAGCCCAGAAGGTGAAGTTCTAGTCACTCCTACTCCTGAAGGAGGATTGGGATGCCCATGACCTCTGCATAGCCACTATTTGCAAGGAAACTGCGTGCTCTGAGGTGGCTGTCTGAGCCAGAACATTGCTTCCCAGGTGTGGGTTGTGGTGCACCTCGCTGCTGCTGTCTGCATGCAGCTGTCTTAACAGGTACAGCTATGTACGCAGTGAAGCCACGCTGTGCAGAAAGATGCTGTCTAATCTTTTCAAATGGTTCTTTCTCATTTCAGAGGAAATTTTAAACCAAGAAAAAGGTCTTTTAAGAGCAAGCATTTAAAAAATAATAATCTGCCACAGACTTTTCTGTTCATGTCCTCAAGTATTGCAGTTAACTGTGGATTTGCTTTCATCGTACCATCAACATTAGAGAGAGGAATTGTATTTTAACCTCTGAGATGATGCATCTTGAATCCTGGCAGGTGAAGACCTTGCCATGACAGAGCGATACTCTGTGGCATAGAGAGCTTAGCATAGTAGGAGGAAGAGGACTGAAGTGTTTCACACCTCTCTCCCTGAGACATTAACTACTGTATTGCTCTTGCCTTATCAAAATCTGCTTTTTCTTTTACTAAAGGGGGCTGGTGGTAACTCAGCTTCCTCCCCTGCCCTTTCACACAGCAGAGCATGCCGTTACCTCCCAAATGCTCTTTGACATATCCCCAAAGCAGTGCTGTGATCTCCTGCCACTGTAAGCATGACAGCGATCAGCAAATATTGCTGATGAAAGCAGTCCATGGCCCACACACATTCCTCTTCAGTGACAGTCAGCTCAGCTGAACCAGGCACATACTGCACTGAGGAGGCTTGAAATTGATCCTGACACAATCAAGCTCTTTTCCCACTCACAACACCAAAACGTAGAAAAAGAAGTACTTTGAACCCTGGTAGAAAGAAACCTATTGTATGGATATTTCACCCAGAGAAATGCTTCTCATTCACGTAGCTAATGAAGTTAGCCATTGTAAAGCTTGAGAAGTCCTCATTGGATTTATCTGATTTACATCAACATACAGAAAAATTGTATTTAAGTGCCAGACCACCTTGCCCTTGCCAGTGACATGGTTAATACCACTTTCTCATTAGTTCACAGATGTAAATCCAAGGAGCTAATGTTGGACTTAGGAAAGAGATCATCAACATGTCCGTGGGACCACTTACGATTAGGACCACAAAACCCAGAATATTTAGTGAGCAGTCTCTTGCTGTTGGGTGCAACACAATGGCAGTTTATGTCTCAGCCATCAGGTATTTGTGTTTTTTGTTGATCACTGCAGATCAGACTCTGAACCTGGACACACAGAGCCAAGTGGTACTGATTATCCACTGCAGTTGAAGCAGGATCAAAGCTTCTGTGATCAAAATACAGTAGGAGTTTGCCCATAACACCATCTGTGTTGGCTGGAACATACAACTATCACCAACCACATATCACTTGATTTCTTGACCCGGCAATGTATCAAAGGGACATTCCTGCTAGTTGAGTAGGATTTTAATAGGACTGATTTTAATAGGACTACCTATCCATGTAATATTAAGAACTGTCCCTGAGTGTTTGTCAGGAGCAAACCTGAGACCTTAGCTCATCAGCAAAGTTGGCTCATTTTGGTATGGTGATAGTGCTTAAATGTATTGATGCTGATTTGCATTAACTAGAGGATTAAAACTCAATTTACATCTTCCTTTTACTAAGAAAGAGATTAGATTTGAGACTAGTTTTTGCTGTGGGCTTGAGGGTTTGACTTTTAGCTGAGGTTAATTCACTTCCACTCCTGATGCACACAGCCGTACTGGCTGTCTGCAGTCCCCCAGGCAGCCAGGCTTTGTGAGCTGGCAGGCTGACACTAACTGCTTCTGTCCAGGGACATGGTCCCCTGGGGCTGGTGGCTACTAGCATTCATGCCCCAGGTGTGACCATTTTGCCTTGTGACAATGGCAACTCTTCAGTAAGAATTACTTGTGCCAGGAGACCCATTTTGTGCCTTACGATAGCCAACAAGAATGTTTATACATCTTGATCAAAATGATCTTGGCTCCCATGTATCTTAAAATGTAGGTTAATTATACAAATACTGCAACAACCAAGGCCTTGTATGTTCTTCTTCCAGACAGATCAGAAGCACTGACTTGTGCACAAATGGTCCTGATCTTGGGGAAAGCCTCATCTGGCTCAGAACACTCACACCCACTAATCTTTTTATTAGCTGCCTTAATCACCAGAAATCACCAGCACATCCAAGCTGCAAATATACCCCAGCTTCACCTGACCACCACAGACTGCAATATAGGCAGTACGGATCTCTAAATCCACTGCACTGTGTAACATGTTACATTTGGTGTCCCATATTAAGGCTTTTTAAACTCTGCAGCAAGCTTTAAAACAATCACATTTCCTCGGGGCTGCCAGAAGCAAATGTAAATATAGGAGTTCAAAAGAAGAATCCAGTTTTCACAGCTGCATCTTAGCTAAATTAAAAAAAAAAAAAAAAAAAAAAAAAAAAGGAAGAAAGAAAAACTGACCTAAAAGCTTTTGGAGAAACAGACCAGGGCAGACAAAGGTAATTGTTCTAAAGCTGTTCTGGGTGTTTTAGGAACTCTATCATTTCCAGATTTGAAATACTTTTTTTTCCTAAGAAAGCATCATTTTGAAATCACACAGGAGTTAAAAACATCTTGGTTAAAACTAGTATCGGAGCTTCAAGATGCAATAAAATATAGCACAGTTAGAAAAACATGCCATTTTGGCTATAGTGTATGACTAATTGATTTTTGAGCATTGCTTAATTGTGTGACACTGGTTAACCAAACAACAATGCATTTTTTCACAGGCTCCAATATTAGCTCAGACCATTCTGTGACCTCCCCCTGTTGAGAGACACATCGTATTTTTGACCATAAATCTAATGGGGTAAGGGCTGGAGGAGAGATTCCTGCTTTGTTTTTACATTTTAACTGAGGTTAAAAAATTCTAACTGTTGTCGTTTATATAGGGAGTAATATATTTTAGAGAGAGCTGTGGCTTGGAGAAGCACGGATACCAAAACTCTGCTGCTGAGCTTTCTGTTTATTTAGACACAGCAATGGGTTGGATTTGTGAGTAGAGTTGCGCTTAAGTCATGGTTAAATTCATTTTTGATAGCTTCACTGAACTGGAGGAACTAGGGAAAAAAAAAAAAAAAAAAAAAAACAAAAAACAAAAACAAAAAACAAACAAACAAACAAACAAAAAAACACCTTAGAGAAACTTTCTATTAAAAAGGATTTTGAATACCAAAACCTTCAGGTGCTCAAAATACTTCTCTGCTTCCCCTGTATTATGGATCTTGAGCAAAGCATATCATCTTATGGAAAATAATTTCTTCTGAAAAATGTATATTTATGCTGACAAAAACCTGAATAAATTTATATTAACTAAATTTTGGAAAAGAAAATCTTAAGATTAAAATTTTGAATTTTTTTTTTCAGTAAAAGCATAAAATACAGGTTTTTACTTCTTAAAACTGCTACTAGTCCCTTTAAATACAAAATTCTTTTTACAGAAAAAATCAAGAGAACAAAGTGAAAGAAAACATTTTTCAGTGGGAATATTTTTTACACGTTTTAGTGGGAAAATTAAAAATAATCATAAACACTTCAACATAATTTGAAAACATATTTTTTCTGTTTGGTCAGCCAACTAAGATGTGGATATTCCTATTTCCATGAGCGAGATGCTGATAGGATTTAAAGTGTCTTTTTCTAGTGTGTGTGTGCCAGGGAACTAACCTGCCGAATTTCAGAAGAGTTTTATGCTCTACTCCACAGCTCTGTGTTGACATTCCACTGAGAAGAGATGGGCAAGTTAGTTCTTGCAACCCGAATATGGAATGGGATTTTGGTCTATTTTTGGCAGCTACTTTCTAATAAAATAGGTATCTTATAACACATTTGCCAATCTCAACTTGAAGCATGTTCTTTGACTTATTTGAGACTGAGCATTTGCAGCAAGCAGCTAGTTACCTGAGCACTACCGCAGAGCTGCTGACCGGGGGACATCTTTGGTGGAAGAAAAAGGTTTTTTGTTTAGGGAAATACTACTGTTATTGGCTTGTTCGCAAGTGTCTGTGCAAAAACAACATTTGCATATTCAGTGGTTCTGTCACTGTGCTTAATTCCTTTTATTTTTTTTTAATTTATTACTGATAAGGAGTCTGGAGAAGTGGCAGGAGTAACTGTTGCACTGTAATGCAAATTCCCATTTCACAAGCTGGTGGGTAAATAAAAAGTTATCCTCATGTCTAGTAGAAAAGAAAGAAAGAAAGAAAGAAAGAAAGAAAGAAAGAAAGAAAGAAAGAAAGAAAGAAAGAAAGAAAGAAAGAAAGAAAGAAAGAAAGAAAGAGAAAGAAAGAAAGAGAAAGAAAGAAAGACAGACCTAAAAAAAAAAAAAAGAGAGAGAGAAAAAGAAAAAAGAAAAAAAAAAAGTGAAAGCAGGAAGAAAAAAATGAAGTCAGGGACCACTATGTTGGTCACGGATTGACTATGGCCATGACAGTAAGTAACAAGACTATATGCATTTAACCAAATTCATTCTCCAAGGAGAATAGTCCAAAACATTGGAGCAAAATGAAATTCAAGACTGCCCATATTTCATATCTGATTGCTTTGCCATGTGTTCCTCTGCTTTGTTCTCTGTGTGGGTGTGTGTGCACGTGGATCCTCACTACTCATGATGAAACTGGACTATGAAGATGAAGGGTGCGTTCCTGAAATGGTTTGTGGGAAACTGGCTCCCCATCGCATTACTGAAAGCTACCTGGCCACATCCCAGGTCCTGACTTGGAAACATGCCTTAAGGAGTCTTCTTGGCTTTTTCCCAATTATTTCCCTCAGTGGTAATGAAGAAGAAAAAAGAAGAGCGATGTGCTGAACATAAGGTGCACTCTCTGCCCATCAGCATTGGCTGCAGCACTCACAGCACAAACTTCAGCAGAATGCAATGTAATGGTCTGATCCAAGTGGGAACAGACCATAAAACTCCACTGCAAACACTTGTACAAATAGAACTTTTTCTGATGAAATTGAAACCATATTTTGACTTGCCATTAGAAAAACAAATCTGAAGAGATAGTTATATATTTAATAACCTGAGAGCTTTTCAGAGCCAAGAAATCAGCTGCTGGCTTGAAGAATTGGATGGCAATGTGAAACATGCTGACCTGTGCTGATTCTCTGAGCTCTCTGTGCTCAGCAGCATGTTCGTGTTGCAATATTCCTCACAACCATTAAGGCCTTCCTGGGACCAACAGGTAAAAAACTAATCCTTTTGCCTCAGAAGCATGTTTTTATCAAACAAAAGATTTTCCAGGATCCATTAGCAATATAGGGCAAATGACATGAAGATATGCCTTCTGATGTTGCCAGGAGACCACGGTGACAATGTCAGCAGACAAGCCTGTGCCTTGTATTGTACACAGTTCATACAAACCAGGAGCATGCTTTACTGGTGTTAGCTATGTGCTTCTCTCCAGGGATGTCATTTTTGCCTTCAGTTTACTGGATGGCAAAACTACCTCTGACCACAATGCAAGTGATGTGCAGGAGAAGGGTGATATGCTGGAGCAGCTGTCTCTCACCAGACCGTGGCTGGTTTTACCCTTTGTGTCTATAGATAGCAACTTCCAGGGTCTGGAGCTGAGGCAGAGCCAAAGGAGGTTTCCTTAGTCAATAAGAAGTTATGAAATGCAGAAGTGACCTTGTGAGCTTCCCAGAGACTTCTTCTAGCAAAGTGGGCACCCAGGTCTCAATCCTGCCTGTTGTGATTTGCACATAATGCACCTCCTGTGAATGATAGTGCAAGCACCTCTGCCAAGAACCATAAAGTATGAGAACAGTATATTAACATCTCATTAAATACATATACTGGGTATCTTAAACACCCTGCTCAAAAGGAAGTATGTAAGATGTGTCATATTATTTAAACATTATCCACATCTCTTTGATGAGGTGTGACTGCCTGTAAATGGAGCAAGAACAAAATCTCCCAGGACTTCCAATATTGCTGTGTTTTTGTATTTCAGTAGCACCTAAAGACCCTGAATAAGATCCAGTCCCTGCCTAGAAAAGCTCAATTACCACTGTAGAGAAGACAAAGGTACAAGGGAAACTGGGAAATTGAGAAGTGAAATGACTTCACAAAGATTATAGTGTATGCACCAGTAGAGGCAAAAAGAGAATCCAGACCTCAGGAGTCCCATCCCAGTGTGCTGGTGACTGGCTGAGATTAGCAGGTTGCTCAGCCAGGTCTCCTGGTCTTTGTTTTTGTCACTGCTGTGCACTCACTGTAACCAGGCCTGTGTGCTTTCAGGATAGCTTATCATTAGCTGAGTCCGAGAACTCCAAGGCAGTGAGAAACGCTCAGCAACAGATCACTGGTCTGTAACTGCCAGCCAGGTCACCAAATGTCCCTTGTGATTGTGACTTGGGTGCCTGGGATTTCAGATGTACATCCGTACTTTCTGCAGGTTGCTTCCACTGAGATCTAAAGATTTTGTCCAAGTCGTGTCCTTTTGAGGGTGTACCTGAAGTGACATAGGAACGTACTGACCCTGACTGTAGCCCAGTAGCTACATTAACTATTAATGAGATGCCATGACAGCTCATGCAAGTCTTTCCATTGCATTTCATTACAAAGATAAATGCATGCACCAGGTCACTCTGCATTGTAAAGGATTAGGAGAATGTAAGGTTGTGAATACTCAGGGTCTGAGCCTGGTCTCTTTCCAGAAAGCCTGGCTGTTCTCCTGGAATGGGAAGAAGACCTTCTCCTCAGCTGATCCTTCCCTTGTTGCCTAGATGTAAGTTCGTGCCAATCCTCCCAGGAACCTGACTTGCTAGAAGGAGGGTGGTGTTTACAGACGCCCTTGAAATACAGTCTGGTACACAGTGTCCAGTGGAGCCCAGTGCTGGCAATAGTGATATTCCCTTTGCACTGTTCTTTTTCAGCATTTATCCACAAATGGAGCAGTTGCCAAAAGGGGATTTCCACTACTGACTTTCCTGTCTCCTATTTGTGTCTCATATGTTTATTTATCCCTCTCCAGTGAATATGTGTGGTTGGGTTAAGAGCTTGGAAGGAGTCTTCCAATGGGTGATGGCCAAAATCATTGACAAGAAACAAACACTACTAGCAGGCCTGAATTTTAATAAGTTGCATTGACCACCAGGACCCCCAGGGTAGTGCATTTCTGAAACACTTGTTGCTCCCAATCACATCGATGTGATGTACTCTGCCTCTCCTGAGCAGGCTCACATGATTGTCCTTCCTGCAAACCTAGGAAAACAGGTCTGTGGCCTGGGGACTGTCAGATAAGCTGGAAAACATGCAGGCCAACTTAGCATCACTTCCCCACCTCCTTAAAAATCTGCTGAGGCTTGAGTAGCTATCATGGGGAAGATCACAGCCAGGGCCAGTCCTTCGCAGTTCATGGCGAGATGTATGTGTACCACAGCACAGCCCATCCCATGAGAAGAGGCAGTAGTGAGCATTCAAAGATAACAGCTGTAGATGAGAGAACATATCTCTTGTCACGTGTTTATTAATGCTTTTTTATTATTATTATTTTAATTGACCTTCCTGTGTATTGAGTTTGGCCCACAAGTTTCAGCCTAAGAAGAGGTGGGTGTGAAGACAAGTGGACTGCAGGCCCTGGTGTCTGGTCCTGCACCTGCCCCAGACTATGTCACGGACAGCATTCCCCTCTGTGTCAGGTTGGATGATCCCGTGCTGGAAGGACAAAGGAATACAACATATGTGCAGGATATGTATAACACGTGTGCATACCTATTCTCCCTCCTGGCTGCTTTGCAGCACCACTGTTTCTCTCCAGCTCTGGGCACCCAGAAATCCCTGCTGCGAGCAGCAGCCAGACATGATTTTGCCAATGTCAGGGAGAAGAAAAACTAGTTATCATTAGGACATAAAGCTGGTGTACCAGATTCTTAGCCTGTCTGTGCTGCTCCTTCAGGATCTCCCCTAACCCAGCTGCTTATCAGACTCACTGGCTATGCAGTGGGTAAAATGGGAAACGTGGCTCCAAGTACATTCCTAAGGTGCTCATTGCAATCTGCAGTTCACGCTCTCCCTGCAGCTTTGAGTGGTACAATTCCCTCTATCTGCTTCTGTCAGCCAAAAGTAAGAACAGTAACAGCCATCAAATGCTGTTAATAGACTGCAAAATGTCAATACACTTGAACAAAGAAGGCAACTTTGGCCTTAGTCCACCTTATGTCTGAATGCCAGCAGTTCTCTGTGTTTCCTGATGGGAAGCCTGAGTTAGCTTAAACATATCATAAACAACTGACTGGTGTTATTAAAAGGGCTTGGCAAACATCTCAGCTATCATTCAGCAACCACTAGCGCCAACATCTCTGACAGAGGACTGCATCCTTTGAAGCATGGGCTTTGAGTGATCAGCTTTACATGAAACAAGCTACAGAGCAGAGCAACCAATTCAGCTGGCTTGCAGAGGCACTTGCAGAGGTGCTTGCAGAGACCCATCCTGGCCAGACAGATGTGCAAGGCCAACCTGCATCCATATGCTTCTATGGCTCATTCCCGGGAGTTTCCAAAACATAGGAGGCCAGTACACTTCTTACAGATGTCCTGTATATTCCTGTTTTGCCATTCACTTTACAAGCTGAAGCTGGAGCAAAATGCACCACGGAGTGAGTGGATCATTGCAGAAGGAACCCAGGGTATCAGCTCTGCCCACTAGCTTCTCTGCACCACTTAAAGCTGGGGATACCATTGTGGCCTAGGAATGGAGTTTGATTTTCATGAGTCAAAGTCTGTGTTCTTCTGTGGGATTCTTTGGCTATAAACCAAGCAGGTTTTAAGGCCTTCATGATGCTGGAAAATGTTCTTCCCTCCTATGTCTTGATCTAACAGGGTCTAAAAATGGTGGTGTTCAAGGCTTGATGAAAAACAAAAACAAAACAAAACAAAACAAAAAAGCAAACTGGCAAAAAAAGGTTTTGGAGCACTCAGAGCTGTGAATCATCCAAAGATGACCATTCATGGCTTCCTGGTTGAGTTCTTCTTTGGTCTATTTCTTAAGTAAAAACACGTCTTGAGTCTTCTGGGATATTTTTGATGTACAACTTCTCTTCATTGTTCTGTTTATTATTTAAATAAAAATCAAATCATCAATCAATCAAAATTGGCTGTCCAGTCACAAGAGTTGGACCGGAAATCTTCATCTCTCCATGTGGTCTCTTAAACCACAGCAAGCTACCAGAGTTTAAAGATGACTGCTTCCAGTACCACAGCAATCAATCCCTCCTGCATTTAACCATGGTTATTTTGTAACAAACCATGACATGAGCACATTCCATCCTTATAAAATAACTGACTTCTCCATATCTCAGATGAGGTTTCATCTTCCCAGCCTGACCCCATCTGACAAACGCAGCGGTTCTACTTAAAACAGCAGGTCCAGGGTAGCTAACACAAAGCACTGCAATTAAGTGGGAGCAGCCTGATTAAAATGTTGTCCTTAATTATGTGTGATGACAAGAAAAAAACATTTTTATAGATTCTCTTTATGACAGGGCCCAGACTGCCTTGCCAAAGCCCTAATGCTAGACAGCAGGAAACTTGGCCCAGAACCAAAAACTCAGCAGACACTTCCTTTAGACAGCACTTGGTGCAGAAAGCAATCTGTCCTTCCCCATGTATATTCTAGGCAGACAGGCCGAAAGTCAACACAATCTTGAATAAATCCGGGGACTGGTGTAGAAACTCATGTTATCTTCAGACAAGCCTAACCCCCAGGTCAGCAGGAGTCTAGAGTACAGGGTCAGAGTGGGACTAATGCTTGTAAATATGGACCCCATTAAACTTACAACATTGTTTACATCAATCTGCTTCATTCATGAAATGATGATGCTGCCAAACTTCCTTTTTTTTTTTTTTTTAAATGAGAGATGGGCAAGGCAACTTGGGCAATAGGCCAAAGGCCCCTGAGGCATAAATTAGTTTTGATAGATTAGAAACAAGATGAATCTCCATGGGATGGTATTAAAGAATCTTTTATTATGTGCAAAGCGGCCTTTTAACTTCCCAGGAGACATCCCTATCTCTCCATGATAGTCCAAGCAAAAAGCTTTCAGCATTAATAACACCTGGAAATCCCCACTGATCTGACAGCTCAAGCAGAACAGCTTGGCAAGGGCTTTCTGAACTCCTCAAGTAGCCATTTGGGTCAGATGCTGTGGTTCTCTGCACAAAATTACCTCTGTCCAAAAATAGCAGGAGCTCTCAGAACTGGGCACTTCACAACTTTATGGCCTTGGTTACCATGATGCATTTGCCAAAACACTAACTGCTTTATCTGAAATATCCATCACACCAAAATTCTCAGTATTTCTCAACAAGTTAATAGCATTTAATTACTGCAAGGTTGGCTGTTTCAATACCAATGTATTTGCTTTTTTTGCTGAGATGTGAAATGGCAGTGTCAATTAAATAGATGAAAACTGGCAAAGCAATATTTGCCTGGGTTTAAAATAGCCTTGTGCTTACTGCCCAGGTGGTGCCCACTCCCTGCTGCTGCCAGCATGGGACAGCTTTCCTCCAGTTGGTCCTCACAGGCTGGAGAGAAACCTCAGCTCCAGGCCACAGACCTGAGATTAGAGTCTGCTTAGAGCCCCTCACTGCCATCTTCATTCACCACAGTTCCTCAGGGAGGTGTTTGGGCAGGGAGACATTGTCCCTCACTGGCAAAGAGCAGGGCAGGATGCGCAGCCTCTAAGAGTGAGGGACCAACGCAGCACACAGATGTCTTCAACACCTGCAAGCTCCTGGCCCCTGACTCACTCCAGACAGTAAAGGCCAGTGACAAACGCTTGTGGCATCTCAGAGTGAAATTTCCTTGAGACCTACACATGCAGAAGCATACAGCCAACAGTCAGACTGAGCCAACATCCTAAGCATGCTTCAGCAGAGGAGTAATGCTCCCGGAGTGCTGGAAGCATGACCAGTTTTTCTCAGTAAGCTGACACACCCTTCAGAATTACAATAGATGGAAAGGCAGGAATATATAGCTAAGATCCAAAGGCAAGCAATTCATGCGTCTGTACAAAGGATGGAATAGAAAATAATAAGGACTGTAATATGTTGTTATACAAAATCAATAGTACTACCTTTCCTGAATACTGTAGCGTGGGTAGAGGGAAGAAACACTATAGTTGTTCATACTGAGCATTTTTTCCATACTCAAATAGGCAAATAGTTTGAATGCGTAACTTTTATCCTGAAATAATTGTTTACAAAAGTCTTCCCATAGGTTCCCTAAGAACTACTTTTTGGTCATCTGGAAATGTTTTATTTTGATTGCAAGCGTAAATACAATGTATTCACTATACAAATTAGGCATCATTTTGAGCCCATAAAACGGGACACGTTCATTTTTAAATGATAAAATGTAGCTCTATTGATTCTTTTTTCAGTTGTTCTAGATTAAAAAAAAATGGAATGTGTCTTTCACCATAAGTTGTTGCAGCCCAAATCATTTTCATCATTCTGCTGAAAACACTGCAAATTTCCAGCCCATTCTAATGTGCATTCCTGCTTACTTGTCTCAAAAAAACATCTTCCATGCCCAGACTTTGGATAATTGTAATGAAAATTACGATGGAACTAGAAGTGAAGTCTGTGAGAAGAGACTGTTAAACTTTTATTTTTTTCTTCCCCAGGAAGAGAAGAAATAGAAAATAAATGATAAAACTGTATGAGCAATGAAAGTGTCAGGGAAGGGAGACTGGGAAATGTGAATCCCCTTGGCTCACATTATTTATTTATTTTTTTAAAAGAGGCAATTCAGTAAAACAAATTCAAGGCCAGTAAAAGGACATGCTTTCCCTTTGAATTTTATTTTTGCATAGTAGGCAGAGTGGAATTTGTTTCCAGACAATATCACTGAGGGAGAGAACTAAGAAAGAGAACATTTATAGAGATAACAGTAGTACCTAAACTAGCAGTGGGTATTGATAACAAACATTTTGAAAGGAACACTCAGTCCTAAAGAAAGAAGGTTAAAGATGAGTCTCAATGGCTAAATGAGAACTAGGCGCTGGCTATTACTGGTGAAAGAAAAACTCAAGGAGAACAACATTGGTCTACTTCAGCCTGGGAGCTCCAACACTCCTTTGAATACATACACAGGACAGCAGTGATCAAATGCCAACAAAATGTTGCATTTCCATGGCAGTTCCAAAGATAGGTACAGTTATTAGTTTTCTCATTAGTTCCAAATATGATAATCTTTTTTCACTTTGACTAGAGTGAAAAAAAACAAAGCACTGAATGCTTTCTTCAGTGAGCTATGCATTCAGGACAAAAAAAAGCGCCCTTTTTAAGGAAAAAATTGAATGTTCTAATATATATTTATTCTTATGTTACATTTATTATTTTTACATCATTTCTTTACATCATTTCTTGAGACACAGCCATTCTAGCCTTCACTGGGAATCATTTTAAAATATTTTAAACAATAGCTGCTCACGCAGTTTATGAGCACTTTTTCTTCCAAATGCTAAAATATACTGACGCTGGTAGAAGACATAAACCAGAAAAGACAGGAAGTTTCAATCATTGCTGAGTAACAGCTGCCCTTATTTGTTTAAGAATAAAACAAAAATAAAAATATATTTTTCCCATGGCTATTATAGCAGGTATTATAACATAACTATCACATCCTATGCTGTCCATTATGTCATGTATCATCTCACTTGATGAAGGGACTGTGTGCTTGTGTCCACTTTCCCATTTGCTTCATCTCCCCACACATCCTTCTTTTTCTTCCCAGAACGCATCAACTGCCGCAACACTTCTACAATAGGTTATGACATGCCAGTTGGAAGATTGAATGACACAGGAATGTCAGCAAATAAAATCAATAATCTTTCCTTAGTTTTTTTTTTTCTTTTCCTGTGGAAAAAGCATTAGAAATACTGGTGAGAAAAGTCACCATCACTACTGATTATTGTGAAAAAAAGAAAAGGACTCAAAATGACATCTTTTGAGGGAAAATTCACTTCAGCTAAAATATCCCGAGCAGCTCCAGTCAGTGCTGATTAAGAGTAAGGTCTGCTGCAAGACTCAGCTACATTTAAAAGCCAAGAGTGACTTAATGGAAAGAATAGACTAGAGGCATTCATCTGAGTTCATAAATACACTGCGAATCGCTGAACGATTCAGAAGCAGATCGCGGCTTTTATTTAGGAAAGTCTTCAAGCCCTCCAAAAGCCAGTACATGTTTGGGCAATCAGTCCAGTTAGTTGCATTGTATCTTCATACAGAACAACAAGCCTGAAGAACACAGGAGACAGCTGGGAGAAGCTTACAACTGATTTGGCTTTTAGGCATGCCCAAAGATTTCTGCTGGTGCTTCCTGCCCAGGAAATCCTGGATTCATCTGCTTTGTAGCAGCAAAAGGGAGTGCAGCTTTGTCTCCTCCAGGAATGATGCGTGGATAAAACCAGTCCTTGTGGAGAAGTCAAGAGACTTCTACCACTTCAGTGCTGCATGGCCCTCTCAGATATAATATACTGCAGATTAGAGGAGATCCAGCCCCTAGTTTCTTATAATTCAGCTTGTATTTGGCATGTTTTCTCTATGTATATTGGATCATTGCCGGTCTCCAGTTTAAAACCTCAGTGAAACAATTTGTTAGGAAAGCATTTTGCTCTCCATGCCCTCAGGCAGGCCCAGTGTTACAGAATAGCAGGCGCTTGCACGGCTTCACAGCATTTCAGCTTCATACCTGCTCTGCAGCTCAGCCGTCAGGACTGAGCCCTGGCCAGCTGGCCACGTTTGAGGGGCTGCACAGTCCCACCTCACAGCTGGGATCCTTCCACACCCTCCTGTCTCCAGATACAGGCTCCACATCACAGCACAGAAAAGAGATCTGCACCTGCATCTGTGCCCCGTCCCCGGGAGTACACGTGTGATGTTCTGGTTGCGAAGGTTGCCTCCCTTCAATTCAATCCCTCAGTCAGCTTTTTCATATTTCCAGCATGGTGACAAAGAGGAAAATTCCTGGGGGCAGCTCAGAGCAGCAAATAACAGAGCTCAGCCTGGCTGCTCTTCTCCATGCTGAATCATCCTCTCTGTTAGTTAATACCCAAGAAACTTCATCAGTCAGCTGTCTTGACATTTCTTTCTTTTTCCATGAACGTTAACCATGTTTTATGGGTCCTATATCTTCCTCCTCCTCAGCCAAGGCTCCTGTGGTTGTTCAATGTTCTCTTCCAACAAATGTGGGAAATTCAGCCAGGCTTTTAATGTCCACTTCCCCTGTTTGGTTCTTTTCAAATTCCCTGTTTATTCCCAGTTTATATCTTGCTTTTGGTCCTCTGTGAGCTTTGGACAATACTTCACCCCTTGAAAAAAATATGAGATATTTACTTCCTGCATGACAGTCAACAATTCTGATTATGAGGAGAGAAAGGTTTCCAAATTTTTGTACCAAATTTCCTCTCTTTGCAATTATGACCCCACTGCTGCTCCTACTTCCACTCTCACAACATCTAGGTTAGGAAATACAGAGAAAAGGAAATGGCAGAAAAAAGCTGTAAGATAAAGTTCATTGATTCACAGACATTCAGAAAAGAGAGGCTTGAGACCCTGTAGTCTCAGCCTCTCCAAAGAATGATAGAGTTTCTAGTAATTCCTGGTGGTGTGGCTTATAAGTTATACTTGGCTGGAGTGTATCTTTCAGGAAAGCATCCAGTTTGGATTTGAAGATATCAAGGGATGGAGAATTTCTCTTTTTTTTTGGTTATATCTTTTGTCCTTATTTTTTTTTTTTTCCTAGTGGTTCATCACTGTCTCTGTCAAAAGCTAGCAGATTAGAAAGAGAATCCAAGTCCTGATGTGGTAACCTGCAGTATAAGAGGAAGCTATCATGTTGCTTGTGCATCAGCTGTGGCTGTGCGAGTTCAGTGCTACAGCTCTGCCCTCACAGGTTGTGTTTCAAGGTTACTTACTCTCAGCTCATACTTCAGCTTGGATGTTAACTCTCCCCCATCAATCACTCTCAGAGATATATGGGCTTTTTGTTTTCTGTGAGATTAGATAAGTGTAACTGACTATGCTGTGGCAGACAAAGCTCTCCAGAAGAAAGGTTTGAAAAGCCTCATACTGTGCTATCCAAATTATCCTAATTACCTAATTATCCTTATCACCGCAGCTAATTAGGCTGGCTATAAAGCTAAACCCATAAACAGACCACAGGCTATAAAAGCCTGCAGGCAGGAGAGCCCTTGCAGAGGTACTGAGAAGAACAAGTGGGTGTGGGAACGCTTTTATTTGAAGAGCTGACAGAGGACGAGAGCCCGCAGCAAATAACCCTAACATCTCAGCCTGCTAAGAGCACTGACAGACTATGAAAGCCACGGGAGTGTCAGCAAGTCTGTATCTACAATAGTCAATTTTTAATGGCTTGCAAGGACCACGACATGAAAATTGAAATCTGTTTTCCCCACCACGGTCCCTTAAATCTCAGTCCTCCTCCTGAGAGCCTTCTCTTCCCAGAAAGGAGAAGTCAAGGCTGAGCACAGCATGAAAGCATCTTGTTCCTGAAGCCTCATCCTTTGACAGAGTCAGGATGCAAATTAATGGTCTTTGGACTAGGTCCCCTTGTGCATCAACACCTCTCTTGAAGGCCACTTCAGTTCCCCATCCTAATGCAAAAGGATTTTTTTCAAGGTGTGAAGTGTGTTAGAAAAGGTTTCCTGCCCGCTAAGATGAAAGCTTTTACAGCAAGGTGAAAGTCAGTGGTGTTATTTATTGCTCACTTCTGGCTCTCAGCAACAGCAGGTTTGACTGTCGGGGAGGCCATATGTAAACATTTTGACAGGGTGCAATGTCTGTCCCTTTTAGCAGCCATTCGGGAAGGGAAAGGGAGTCTGTCACTGCCTCTGGCGCTCACCCTTGCTTGGAAGGATTAGTTCCTTGTAAATAAAAGCCTGTGCTTTTTCCTGCTGAGGTAGGTCCCCATTGTCTGATATTTGATTTCCTGTAAATAGACTTCCACTGCTCTTGGAACACTTAAATAAAACCAGAAATAGTTCTGAGTAGGGCTGTGTACACACAGTTGAATGGCAACCCAACTGAGTCATCTTTTCTTCATGAAGCTACCAGAGCTTGCCTTCCCTCTCTCAAAGGCCCTGTTTGACTGATCACAGCCATCACCTCCTGTACATTTCCTGCCAGAGATAAATCACAGCGTGTAACCAAAACCAGGCAGAAGCAGCAGGCAGCATCTCAGAGTGCAAGCACCTCACCAGCCTCGCAGCTGATAGAGAGAAGCACGCTCCTTGCAGAGTGACAGCCCCTGTCTCCTGCACTGACATTAAGGTGGATTCTTCTGATGCAAACAAATATCTTGGTTAAGGCTTCTTGCTTGTTCTTAGCAGAAACTGTTATGTCTCTTTATTCCTTAACTGGTATTTGTCCACATGTGCTGCTGTCCCACCTGGCACACACCTTTCAAATACTAACTGTGCAGTAGCCTTTTTGATAGTGGTAGTTACGGGCTTAGCACTGACGTACCTCTCCTCTTGTAACCTTAATAGCCACGTAGCAAGTAATAGTTCCAGAACTGCTAAGAACCAGGAAAAAAGTCCGTTTGGAAGTAATAAAATGCACATTGCCATGGGCCTCCCGGTTCATGCACCTGCTGGCACAGACACGGTCAGTAAAGGGAAGCTTGTAATAACATAAAAGCTTGGAATTCAGGGGACTTAAAGCTGAACAAATCATTGGAGAGGGAGGTTTGCATTGCAAAGAAATGAGCTTAAAAGGCCCAGAAAGCCACAAATGCTGATTGTTCCTAGATTCTGCTCCATTTTACTAACTTAACGTGAATTAGCTGAGGTTACAAGGTTAATCTCCACAATGTTTACCACTTTCCTAACTAAATAGAGGGGGGCACAAGCAGAATGCGTTAGGTTTCAGAGCTGCAGCACCCTTTCTGTGCCTCTTCTTGGGAGGTACTGAGAGCTGAAAATCACCTGTGGGAGAGCAGGGAGCTCAGCACCCTCCAGGCAGCACTCAGCACAGGTCTGGATTGCTCCTGGCAGCTTTTGGCTGCAAAAGGCTTGGAGTTTTTCTTGCAGCCACACAGGTACTTGGATGACTATAGTTCCCATATCTCCTGTCAGACAAATCTCTTGCACCTGCTACAGATGAAGCATATTTGATCAGCACCTTTCCTGATCAGAGAGATGGAAAAACCTTAGCACAGATCAAACTTTTCAACTGTTCTCTTTTTTAACTAAAATCAACAGGGTTGCAGGCTGAGAGGAGGATGCTGGGAGGAGGCAGAATATTGGCTACATGTAGCTGAGGCAGCAGTTGAGCAAAGCATAGCTCTTATCATCCTAACCCTAATTCTTCAGTCTCTGCTGGACTCCAGCTGTGTGATCAATGACTGCTGGAGGTTTTCTGTTGGACTGCTTTCCCTGGATAACTCACAGAACAGGGAAAGGGCAAAGATGCTCAGCCTTGTCTGGGTGCTCAATGAAGATAAGTAGCCACACGAGTTATCTGTCTCTGGGCTGGTCAGGAAGATAAACTGTTCACATAGTGGCTGCAGATTGTTCCTACAAGCCTTATTCTAGCTTGTTTCCCAGCATAATTACTTTAGAAGCAGTCTACTTGAGCCAGATTTTATGTCGTTTGAACATGAAGCCCCAGTTTGTTTGAGGGATTGCTCTGTCTCTGCAGACCCTTAATCACATTATCCCTAGTTTCCATTCCCAGTTCTGCCTGAGGCCCTACCAAATTTGAAGACAATTTCCCCAGCCACATGCCTTGAGAGAAGTCTGATTATTAAAATTCGCTCCTGGCTATAAGAGGGGCCAGAGGAGCCTCCTGGCCAAATGACCCCAGGAAGCAGAGCTAAGGATGCCATTGGATCTATGGTGGAACAAGAGCTTTGTGAGGAAGGTTGGTGCCTCTGGTTAAATCTGCACCAATATTGTCATGTTCACAGAATAAAAATATCTGCCAAAAAAAAAAAAAAAAAAAAAAGGAGAGCAGAGAAGAATACTTTGATAAAGTCCAGCTGTTTCATTTTATTGTTTTCCAGACTAAACTACTGTTTCTTCATGACCGCTATAGTTTGTTTCCACTTTCATCTAAATTTATTTGAAAATGGGGAGAAATAAAGCCGTGGAATGAAACTTTAGTTCAGGGAACATTTCAAATGGCATGCCATGAAACAAACAAACAAAAAGGATCACTTTATTTCTTATACTATTCTAAAAATACTTGGTTTTCATCTGTGAATCAAAAATGCAGTTGTTACAGTTCTAGGCCTGAGTCCATTAACCCACAGCAATATTTACCCATCTCTCAGTCCATCCTCTTACTCCTATAATGGTTTTAAAGGTGTTAAAACCATTTAATTCCTTTTTTTTTTTTTTCTCTGTAAAAGTTTCTAAAATGCACAGGAGGAATTTAGAGCACTTAGAAATGCGAGCAGTTAAAGCTTTGCTCCTGGGCCAAACTGCTCATGGACTCAAAGGAAAGCAGGGGAAGAGCACTAAGTACAGGCAGCACACGTGCTTAGCAAGGGACCGGGGGATGATTCAGGACCAATAGTCATGGCACAGCATCTGCATCCAACCCCTTCCTCCTAACACCAACTGCCTGCGAAGGTCCTGCCTTGCAGAGAGAGCCTGGTTCTGCTGAACTCTTCTTGTTCCCTTTCGGGAACTTGTCTGTTTTTAAATTTCAGACTTTACCCTGGATATGGAATTACATATTTCCCAGATAATGAACTAA
This sequence comes from Oxyura jamaicensis, assembly GCF_011077185.1. Lineage (NCBI taxonomy): Eukaryota > Metazoa > Chordata > Aves > Anseriformes > Anatidae > Oxyura > Oxyura jamaicensis. The sequence continues at coordinate 18,729,267 of NC_048898.1, forward strand.
GGTGAACTACAGGGAATATGAACCAAAACATTTTGATTTCACATCAAAGTTTGAAGGAGTTAGGTGCATATCTCACCCATGTTTGCCAAAAACAAAACAAAACACCCACAACCAAACACCAAAACAAACAAAAACACCAGATTTGGATCAATTTCATGCTCTCCATAAGGCATAACAATTACCCAGGCTATCAGTACAAACCTGGAGGTTTTACAGCATTTTGGGAAAAGTAACTATGAAAAGAATGAGCATGTCTCTGCATTGACTACAGCAGTGCTCCCACTCTATAATGTGATCTCCGATTGCAGACTCATAAAATCGGATGTAATGAGGAGAGAAATACTTGAGCATGAGCAGGAAGGGCCTGAGTCCGAAAAGCTACCCACTGAACACAGCTTTCCCAGCTCTGCTTCTATTTTAACCTGCATCATTCACTCCTATCCTGTGGTTTGAAATCCCAAAGGAAAAGGTCGAGGCACCATTAGAAATGGCTCTAACCATTGATTTCTTCTCCTTATGGGGTTTACAACTCTGGAAAAAGGGGTGATGTGAGTTTTGCCGGTGGCTGACCCCTCACCGCAGTCCCGTGGAGGTGGAGAGGTTTCCTGGTGCTCCTCACTGCCCAGTGGGGATGTGCCCTGGCCAAACCCCACCTGCTTCCCCTACGCCTATCACAGCCCTACCTCTCACAAACAGAACAGGTATGACACTAGCATAATTAACTTTTACTTACAAAGAACAGAATTTTGCAACAGCCAACAGAGCTACGAGGAAAGTCTCTGGAAGGAAATATTCGAAAAACTCCAGTGACCAAGTATATCTGTGCACATGTGAAACTCAGACTTCGGTTGACCGCAGATATTATTTGTATTTTCATGGGATCTAGGCCATTTCACTCAGCCCCGACCTTTGGGTATCGATATTGCTGAGCACAGATATACAACATGGCTTAAGTGTGTTGCAATGAAATGTTTATTAATGTCAAATGGAAATTACTCAAGGTATGGCAGACTTTTACCCCAGAAAGACAAACATATTGCAGCAAGTTATTTGTTCTTTTTGAATAAAATTAGGCCTAAATTTTCAGAACTATAAAATTTTCAGCTTTGATGACCAGGTGAACCTATTATTATTAGCAGCCTAAAGTCCAAAAACATTGCATGTTGAGTGTTGCTTTATTAAGGGCCCAAGTCAGAGTTAGGGAACTTATGTTTAGATTAGCACTTATCAAAACTTTTGGCTCCACATTAAAAAAAAATAACTCTACATTAAAAACAAAACACAACAACTCTACATGAAAAGGTAAATGCCAGGCATGATGGTTCAACAACAGTTTGGGGACTTGCTTGAATTCATTGTCCCAGTGAAGTTAATGGGACTGCTGCACAAAGAAGGATAGCTGCATAAGTAAATGAATATTGAAGAATGAGTCCAGGTTGGACAACCAAAACTGAGTGCCTTGGAAATCCTGTGTCTATAAAATGCTCAAAGCCATTCTCTATCTGGGGATGCAAAGAGGGATGTTGATCTATACTGACTGGAGCCGCAGTGGTGTTTTATGGTGGACAGGCTAATGAGAGTCCAGACAAGAAATAGGCATCATGTTTCACATATGTTTTCCTTTAATTACTATGATACAAGATTTGGCTTTTCAAGGCAATTTTTGGGATAAAGATTAGGAGATATTGTACATAATAGGACTTATTCCTTGAATGGAATCCAATAGTCCCAAACTAATTTCCAGTCCTTAGAATAAAGCATTTCTCCTGGGGATGGCAATATCTGTGGTTTCAATCTCTCACATCCTACCCAACTGTTTCCTCATTACAATCTCAGGTTTCTTTGTCACCACACAGTTTATACAGGCTCAGATTTAATCAGTAGCAAAACATTCATCAACATGAACCCATGACATTTTTTTTCTCAAAAATACCTCCAAGCTCGCTAAATATTTGTCAAGTAAACATTTCCGAAACAGAGAGAGCTCTGCTGCCCACCTCCTTCTCCTTTAGGTCTATTGCAGTCTTTGGATTCTTCCCTAGGATTACAGTCACTGGTATTTTATTCTAACACGTCAGATTTGATAGAAAGCCATTATGCCTCTAGGCTTAAAGTTCACAAATTGGAGATCCAGCTCTGAACATGGAAAGCTCTTTTGTGGTTAGCTAACACCCTGTTTCAATATTAGGCTGCTTAGGCTATGATCTCTTCAGAATGGTGTTTAATTGAGGTTCTCACTTGGAAAAGTACTTATCTTGTGCCTTATCAAAAAAAAATGATTATATCATTTTCAGCTCCACAGTAAATTGATACTACTACATGAGCTCTCACAGTGATTTATGGATACGAATTAAAAATTACAATAGCACCACGAGATAAGGAAATGTTGTTCTCCATCTCATAGTGCCAGGAACCAAGGCACAGCTGCTGCCAGGATGACCCACAAGTCCCATGCAGCACCAAAGCACACACTATTCGCCAGCCCACCAAACTCCCTGCTGCCACCTACCCTGCCTGCCATTCCAACTCACTCTAGCGCTGACTGCTGCCGTGCTCTCAGTTTGCTTTTAAGTTATGTACTTGTTCATTGTGAAGTGACATTTCCAAGCACTTGCAGTGAAAGCCCCTCCTCTCCCTGTGCTCCATCTCCCTTATGCTCATCTTCACCTTTTTCTCAGCGTTTTGAGGACTGCTGGATCTAGCAGTGCCTTATGCCTGTTTCAGGGTGAAAGCACACAAGAGATGACAACCCAGGCATGCACAACTGCCTCTCATGGTTCAAATGCCCAGGGCTTTGGGGAAATGGGGAAGATTCCCCTGAGGTTTGTGTATATGAAAGCAGCTGTGGTTCCTGTCTTTTACTTTATGGTTACACTTGAAAATATCTCCAGTGTTTTGATGCAGCACTGATGCCTTCTGCTCAGGAAAGATCATGTTCAGTTGAAGACCTCGGGCTCTGACAAACGAGCTCTGGGAAGGCTCCCTGAAGTGGTTTAAGATGTTACTATCCGTGGCTTTCTGCCCTGCCTCTGCACTGAAGTTTACAAGCCCCAGACAGCAGCACAGAGCATGCTTGTACCACAGCAGCCCTGCCAGTTCAGCTGTTGCCTTAGTTTGCATCCCCAAGGAGGTGGGGTTACGCTGCAGCTGGGAACTGGAAGAGCTGAGGCATGGGCACATTGCCTTTGGCTGGCTCTCATACAATAAAAGCAGGATGGATGTCCCTGACCCCTTGTACTGTTTGTCTGGAGCAAGCCAGAGCTCTCATGTACCCCACACAAGCCCCAGAAGGTAAGGAGCCCTCACCCAGCAGCACAGCACAATGCCCTCCCAGCTGTGACTGCATGGTGAGCCCCATGAAGAAGCTTTCCCAGGAGTGCCACCGAGCCCTTCAAGGTCAAAGCATAATCTGAGGTGCACAGGTCCAGTTTTGCTGACCAGAAAGCCACTCTCATTTCAGCAACCATATGAACCACATGGAAGTTTCACTACTTGGCTTTATATTCCCTTAATGCCAACATTTCCACTTCTCAACAAAGCCTAAGTTCCCAGAGTCCAATCCACTGGGCACTTACCTCATACTAAGGGGAGCAGCCAAACTGGACACCAGTCTCCTGAATCCCAGAAGAGGCAAGGCATACTTGGAGAAGGCTTCTCACCAAGAAGTTCATGCTCCAAAAATCAAGTTAAGGCTACTTTTAGAGAAGGAAAGAGGCATCCTTCTCCCCCCATTTACGTAACTGGGAGGTGCACAGAGCATGAGTTCAGACCCCTGAATTCAAATTCCTCTTCAGGTTGAGAAGACTCAGGCCTGCAGCACCCTCTAGCACACCAAACCACAAGTAAGTGGTGGAAGAAGGCAGCAGGTGAACCTGCTCCAGAAGAATTTAAAAGCATGCTTCACACAGGTGTTTAGAGTTAGTGACCCAAAGCATTGTGCCAGCCTGTGCAGGGAGGTGCAGGGGACATCAGCATTGCCATCAGGATTTCTGCTGTCTCACATCCACTTCTTCCATATGCCCTGATGTTCAAACCTGCTGCAGACCCAGGTGTGCATCAGCAAATACACCTGGGGCCCTTCTGTTTCACTCCCCATCTGTGCAGCCCCCCATGCCACCAGTACGGTGCTCAGGCAGCCAGGCGGGCTCCTGGGGCAGAGTGGCAGTGGCACGCTGCTGGCTCCAAAAAGCCTGCAGAATAAGGAAGGAGAGGAAAGGCAAAGCAAGGTCCAGCCCAGGGCAAGGACCATAACAAGACTAGTCTTGCCCTGACAGCATCCTCCTGGCTCTCCACAGTGATCCTACTGAAGCAGTGCAGGCATTGGGGTGGCTCCGTGGAGGTCTTCCTGCCCCAGCTGCGTTACGGCTGTCACAGCTGGAGTCATTGCGTGGAGGAAACATCCTTCAGCCATGGGTCCCCAGCACCAAAACTGCTACCAGCCTTGGCCAGGCTGGGCTCACAGCCCCTCCTGCGTTTCCCTGGAGGCAGTCACGCCTCATTGCCTTGTGAGTCACAGAGAAATCCCAGGGGACTGCAGCATCTCATAGCAGCAGCTTAACAAGCCCTCCCCGTGCCTGACCTCACGGTCTGCCCACTGTGAGCGGTGCAGGCAGCTGTCATGGCACTCTTTGGAGGATGCTAATGATTCTGTAGGACCAGAGAGCTCAATCCAAATGCAGGTACCAGAAAATTGGAGTAAAATGTTTTCTAGATAGAATAATGGAAAGCCTCTACCAGAGCAAGTGTTTTCCTATTTTAGAAATTACACATAAACTTAGAGAGGTGTTGAAACATAACAAGGCATAAATGATACTGAAATAGCTGCTTTGTGAAATCCTATAATGGGAAATTCTTTTACAAGCCTTTTAAAATTGGCAAATGTTACTAATATTCCTCCAGGCAACACTTGGGCTATTATTTAAGATGGGATGCGTGGTGTCCCAGAGCGACTGTTCTCCTGAACTGCAAAGCATTCTCTAGAACCTGTGAAATATGAAATGATTTAAGGAGGAAAGAGGGTTATGCAGTTCTGCTCTGTGTGGTTTCTACTACCTCTGAAGTACGTTTAGAGGAAAGTGTGTTCTGGGCTGTAATTCAAACAGTGTTACAGATACTGCAAGAAACAGAAAAAATTGACACGTTAGAGGCTCCTGATGCAAATCATTGTTACTTTCTCCATTTGCTGCCCTAACCACACAAACACGTTGCTTAGTTTCACTTTGGTGTCTACATTAAATGTGACTGCACTTATTAAGGAGGCCTGAAGTGAGCTTTAGGTACAAGGCTGGGTGGTAGCCCTTTGTCTCGCTCTGCAGAGCAATGTCACCACTCAGGCTGGCGTGGAACTGCAGCAGATTCGGCACTTGCACAGGGACCCCTGCAGAGATGAGGCTTTCTTCCATCTTGCCTGACCCCTACGCAGCAGTACAAGGACAATCTGTAACTAACTCATCTGTAAAAGGCTCTGGAAGTGTTCTGGCTGCTTTTCCTCTCAGTTATATGTTACACTCACTAAACCATTACGCTCAAAATGCAGCAAGGTTGTAAAACTCCTGCATACTTCTGCAACAATGGTCTGCTGCTCAGAGTGTGATCTGGCAGTAGGAAGAAATCAAATGCACCATCAGCCCTTCATTTGTAGGGGAAAGCCTCCAGCAGCCCAAAGGGACTGAATAAATGGCTTTCGAGGTGCTCAGAAGTGGAATCTGGGAGCGTACAGCCAGATGGGTGAGCAGCGTGCAGGTGTGGCGTGATCTTCAGCAGGGATCAAGTTTAGAGAGCAGGCAGACCCCAGAGGTGTGCTAGGTAATGAGATGAGCTCAGGAGCACAGAGCGGGGTCATCCAAACCTGAGGGAGAGGAGGTTCGAACATAAAGATTGCACAAAGCAAAAACAAAGTTTCAGCATGGAAAGTATCTGCAAGGAAAGGGATCTGGAGGGCAAAGGAAGGCGGACATCCTTTCTGTAGCAAAGACCAAAGGAAACCCATGGAGGCATCTCAAGCTGAGTTTCTTCCCAACTACTTGAAATTCCCTATGCACTGCTAAACTGTCCTTTATGGTGCAGATTTGTGACAGGATGACGATACACTAATGTGGAGTATCTTTGCCACTATCTAGGAGCAATGCCCTGAGTGCCACGATCTTGCTGTGTCAGGCAGGGACCTCTCCAGGAAACTGTGTTTGCAGCACATCCTGCAGCCAAACCACAGCGGTGGTGTTGAAAGACACACAGTTTTTTTTTTTTTTTTTTTGTTTTTTTTTTTTTTCCCTTTTCTCTCTCTGGCCAAAGCACAAGAAAGAGTGAAACTTTCAAACTGCCAGACTAACCTCTGCCAGAGTCTGTGGCTATTGTCATTAAGAAAAACCCTGCAATAAATGTTTACAAAAGTGCTTCAGAAATAATGGTTCTCTGTAGGACTGGGTTGGGAAGTTTCCAGGAGAACAGGTTTCTGTAGAAAAATGCTGATTTGTTGGAACCGCGGGGTTTGTGGAATTGGATGGGTTTTGACAAACTTTCGATGAACTGCAGCAGCAGTTGCCAAACTAGGGGCTGGGAGCCTGGTGGAAGTTCAGCTGCAGAAGTGCAGCTCGTGTCTGGATCTGGGGTCATGAGTCTGGAAACAGACACACTGTGGGCAGATTTTGGCTTTAGCATCCTTTGTGCCAGGGCTACCCCTCTGTGCAGGCTGCTCAGGGCACGGGGCGACGGGGCTGCAAGGTGAACTGCAAACCTCGCCCTTAGACAATGCATGTGGGCACACACATTGCAGATGAAACAGCCATGGGGTAGCATGAAATATTTTAAATGGACAGTAAAAGCATAAATAAATAAATAAATAAATAAAGTGGCGACAGCTTTGAAGGGAGTCCATTAACAGTTAAGAGACATATCTGAAAATCAATACTTGGTCTTTAAAGAAATTTGCCCCTGCTTACAAGCTTTAGCATGTCCAGAGACAGTGGCAGAAGCTGTTGAATCAATGAGTTTCTTCATCTTACCTTAGGACCCAGCCTCCTAGATGCCCTGGGACGCATATTAATATGAACAACTAATAATTTATATCCACAGGGGGGATTTTCATCCTGAAGTATGAAAAGTGAGCTATAACTGAATGAGTTATTGCAATCTCACATACCTCAACGTGGTAATTAGGCATTTTAGCGAGTCTGTAGCTACATTAACCCCCTGGGACCAGTTCATTGACTCTCTTGCATTGCTAGCTGATAAATACTGTGCTTGGTATTAAACAGGGGGAGAAGGGGCAGAGAAGGAGGTGTAATACACCACAGGGACAGCAGCCTGGACTCCTGAGAAGGCAGTCGGGTCCCCTGGCTCTCCAGGGCCATGCTGGAGCTGAGACCTGGCTGTTAACTTTTGCTCGTTCACTGCTGCCCTTTCACTGTTCTCCTCACTGCCACCTTTCTCAGTTAAACTGATCCTTCTCCAGATGGCACTGCTGCAAAAATCCATCTCACCTTGCCTTTTACTGCATAAATCCAGCTCACCTTGCCATTAAATGATTTACTCAGGAAACGAGTCAGTCACGCACAATTTGCTCAGGGTGAAGCCAGTCTCATATGCTGATAGGTCTCCCCAAATGTCTTCTAAACCCTTGCAAGCTATCAAGAGCTGACTGCCCCTCCTGGTGCTACTCCTTTGCTCCAAAGTCTTTCTTGCCAAGAACCTGCAGAAGGATGCACAAAGGAAGGAGCATCCTTTTTCTGAGCTCTGCACTGGGGGAAATCTGTGGATTCGCCTCTGTCCCTCAGTTCCCAGCATGGGCTCTCGTAGCAGGGCCGTGTCCTTGTAATTGTGAAACCCGAGAGCCTGCTAACACAGAGAGGAATAAACGCTGCATGGAGATGACCAGTCACCTCCCAGGCAATGAAATGCAAATACTACTTTTATGTATGGGCTTAACCACTTTATAAAATATTTTTTATAGAAACACAGGTATTTTATTAAAAGTAAATAGGTTGCCTAAATGATCCAAACAGTCAGCTGTTAGAGAAAGTGTTTGGATTATTTTTTTCTTTCAGATAAATAGAAATACCTCACAAAATTTTTCTCCATAAATACAACTCAATTAGAAGAGATGGAATGGTGGAGATGCTCTTTTTCTCTTTTCCAGTAAAGAGATATCAGAGGATGTGACACCAGTAAGATTTCACTAACTTTTAGGTGATATCATAGTGCCTTTTTAAAAAAAAAAGCTGCAAGAAGAAAAGCTATGCTCCTAATCTGTTATTCATGAATTGAATCCAAAAATAACAGACATTGTAGTAACCCCTTGAGAACAGGTACAATCATTTGCTATGCATTTATTAATTGTTAATAGGGTGGTAGATTACTAAGCATATGGACCCCAACTGAGATCAAGTTCCCACTGTTCAGTGTGTTGCAAAATCAAAGCAAAAGGTAGCTTTTATTCTTGAGAATCTACAATATAAGTCAAAAGATTGCAGGCATTCAGTTTTTCTGCTATTCTTATATATATGGTAAGTGAATTCCTTTTTTATCCACAGCTGACTTTACCAGTGTGTCTGACGTGTCACTGTGTGGGAGCCTGGGATATGGCAGAGGTAGAAGGCCACTTAATCTCATTGTTAATCACCAGGAAAATAGGCAGCAGCTCTGCCCAGCTCAGAAGAGGTACAACACAGATGTTGAGATATCAATGTAGTGGTGCTGAACACAGATGTTGAGATATCAATGTAGTGGTGCTGAACCACGAGGTACCAGATGAAGGGCGTCAGATGTGGGAACACACAATGCTGAGTTAAATGAAAAGCATTCCAACATCCGTGCTTTTAAAATGTTGCTATCCAAGTAATATTCCACAGCTGGCATTCTGAAACCAGGGGCTGGCAGGCTTCTTGTTTTCCAGGTTACGTGTGCAACAGTGAAGAATTGCAGGCAGGCTAAAGCTGCACTACAGGCAGCAGAAGTGATGCTGGTGCCTTAGATCTCCAGGCAGGAGCACCATGGACAGACAGACAGACAGACAGAGCTGCCAGCGTGCACAGGCTGGGCAGGCAGCTGCCAACACAAGGCACAGCTGACAGCCCAGTCCTGATTCTCCTTCCCTCAGGAGGGCTTTAACAAGATCATGCTCATTCCCTCCCTTGCCCAGTGTTGCAGGGTTCATAAAAATGTAATAACTTTGAAACTTTGGCCTTTCTTTCCAGTCTGCTAGAAAGTTTGAGGGTCACTGGGGAGGGACTGAAAGACAGATGGATAGGTATGCTGATCCTGTAAACCTGGTTTCTCTTGGAAACTAAACTAAGAAATGTAAACTGCTATTCTCAATGGTACTCTAACTCTGGCAGCTGAGATTAAAAAAACAAAACAAAACACCATCACCACAGTGTTATAAGACTTGGGTGCTGGCAACTCTGCAGTAAACAACCTACCCCCAAACCTCATCTTTCTGGGTCACAGGTGTTCAGAGGCAGCATCCAGCTGCTGAATTGGTGACAACTTAGGGCCAACCTAGCCTTGACTATCAAGCCCAGGGCTCACACAGCTGGTCCAGTCCTCCTTGTGTCCCCATGGTCCTGTCACAGGCAAGCTGGTGGCCTCCTGGACCTGGTGGCCACCCCAATGGGCAAGGGAGTGGCAACCACACCTCCCAGCAACAGATGTGGCTTTTCCCAACAAGGTCTGAGGCTACTTCCAAAGACCCCCTCCCTGCTCTGATTTTTCTATGGAAAACTTCTAGATGAGAGCACAAAGGGGCTCCTGGCTCACCTCAAGGAGAGGGTTGTGTAAGCCAAGTGAACTGATGATGCAAGGGACTACCTGAGCCATTGCCATACCTGTTTTTATTGCCAAACTGATGCCCAGAGATGGGCAGCTCTCAGGTAATGCTCTCCTGATGAAAAGGAGCCAAAGTTACCCAGCACAGGGTGATCTCCTGAAGATGTTGTGTGCTGGCTGCCCTCCTAGCAGTCAGCCAGCCACCCTGCAGCACAGCAAGGATTCACACTGTAGCATCACTCTCCTCTTATGCAAAAATATGTGTAGCTATCAGATGGTTTCACCGGCCTTGTTTCCTCCTTATCTCTTTCTCTCCTGCTTCTGAACATCACAGATTGACTCTGGGCCAACCTGCAGCTCACCATTGCTTGCTGGTGGTCCAGAACCATGCACCTGGTGTTCACCAGCAGGGAGCCCTCCCCCCCCACTGTTTCCTCCAAAGCAGCCGGGGCTGGCAGCGTGTGAAGGTTGTGCGGGACTCCCTTGCCCTAACCAGAAGAGACCACCGACATAATAGTGCTTGTGCAGCTGCCAAGTTTCTGCTTGGGACAAAAGAGGCCTTTTGCCTTGAACCCCCAGCAAGGTCTGGAAGCTCTGCAGCATTCTCACTCTCCTCTTAAGCACAGGAAACCTATGAGGGACACACAGACCACACCATCAATCAAGGTCACAGCATTCGCAAGGGAAAAGGACACGGTGAGGACGGGTGTGGGTATATGTGAAGAGACTGAGAGACTATGGAGAGAAAAGAGTTTCAGGGATCACTGTGATCTGTGATGCACTGATTAATGATACTGAATAAAAAACCACATGTTCCATTTGTACAGAAAAAAAAAAAAAAAAAAAAAAAGGTGAATTAATGTAAAAAATTTGCAATAGCCTAGAAAGTTATTCTTTTAGAGATCCAGACTGAACAAAAATACATCTGGTAATCTCTTTTTCTGAAGTTTGCTACATTAAACCTTATGTATCCTCTTTATGTGTTTCCCACTACTAAGTGATTTCACTCAGAGCAGCAAAATTATACGCTGGATAAGTTAAGTGAATGGATCCCTTCCCAGACTCGCTGATATTGCCTGAGACTGAGGGATGCCAAGCTGCAAAACAGGATAGTAAGGTCAGGAACATCTGTCCAAAACCATAGGTGGGGTATCTGTGGCTTAGCTATGGTTTGTGGGTTTGGATGGCAGTAGTTTGGATAGCAGAGCTGAGGAGGCTGAACAGCTTGCTCTTTGGCTCTGCCAGCAGGGTTTACACCCAGCTGCATCCACAACGAGCACTGCAGTATTGCTAAGGGCTGGTATCCTGCAATTCAATCCTTAACAGCATCAGCTTCTGCACCACTAATGGCAAAAAGCCCTTTCTGCAAAGACACCCAGACACTTGTTTTCTTCCAGAAAATTGCTCCCAAAGCAAAGCCAAACATAATTAAGTTCATTGAGAGAGAAAAAAAAAAAATCATTTTGCCACACCACAGTGCAGTACCTTCCTCTCCCACTGCACCCAGTGACAACTGCAGACCTGTGGGGCACTGCAGGCCTCAGTTCATGCAGACCAGCAGGGTCTTGCTGTGTAACCGTTCCCAGGTCCAGCTCCTGCCTGTTCCTGTCTGCCTGCTGAAGGACCCATCCTGCCAGCAGCTGCTCCTCTGCAAGGCATGGGGCACTGGCACCTCACAGCCCTGCCTGGCACCACCGGTGGCAGCCAGGCACTGCCCCAGAAGATGGCCTGCTCCTGCCCGCAACTGGCCATGTGCCGGGCACCCATCCCCATCCCTCGCTGCCCCTCAGGGGACACAAAAAGAGCATTTTGAAGCATTTCCTTTCCTCAGAGTGCTGAGCCCTGGGAAGTGACAGCTGCTCCTCTCCCTGTGCCGGGGAAGCCCCTAAGCCAGCTAAGGCACAGGAGAAGTCCCTGGTGTGCGGCCATCCTGACCAGGCTCTGACACACAGCGAGACCCCTGCAGCCACAGCCGTGAGCAGCAAGAGAGACACAAGCATGCAGGGTAGAGGCAATGTTTGAGAGACACAAGTCCCCAGGGTAGAGGCAATGTTTGTCCAAGATCTCTGAGGGAAACGAAGTGTGAAGCAGCAGATGCGTTGGCCGGCCCTCCAAAGCAGCAGAGAGCAGACACAGCACAGGTCCGCTGCCAAGCCAGGCTGTGGTCTCTGCATCTGCCTGAGGAGGGGCTGCTGCGAATGGGGAAACACCCTGTCTTCTGGGAACAGGTCCGGCCTCCCCTCTTCACCTTAGAAGGATGGTGGGCCGATTCTTCCCTTTCCAGCCCATGTCTTATTCATGAGATCCTTCTTTTAATAGCCACTGAGGCTGGCGTGTGTTTCACACAGCCCTGCAGGTGCCCTCCTGCAGCCCTGCCAGCTGCAGCCACCGAACACTGACCCACAGTGCCCACCCCAGCAAACCGGCAGCCAGCTGGTTAATGCAGGAAACCTCGCGGCTCAGAGGCCTCCAGGAAGCACCAAGTGTCTCGCATGCTGTGTGGCTGCTCCTGGGGAGTGATCTATGCTCCACCGTGACCCTGGCCTTTTCCGTTCCAAGCTGCCTTGCTTTCAAGTTGCTCTGAGGAGGCCCTCTGTGGAGGCCTTTGAAGAGAGTGCGGTGCTGCCCAGGTGGGGTCTGCGCCCTGGCAGTGGTGGAGCAGCGCATCAGAGGCAAACAGCAGATCCTGCTGAGCTGGGCTCTGCACTCACGCATTTCGTGGTAGATCGAGCTGTCGCTTCCAGGCTGATGGACTGAAGTGTGTTACTGTGATTTTTAAAAAAAAACTGGATTATGTTAGTGCATTATTAGCACTTATAAGTACAGGGTGAGGATGAGACATACATAAGGATTTGCCCACCGTGGCTAGGGAGCCTTTCCAAAATCTCTCCATGCAAAGGGTTTTGTACTGACAGTTGAGCTCTTTCATTCTCTCCCTTTCCTCCAGAGGAAGAAATATTTTCTGGCAGCATATGCTGTCATTTTCTGGTATTTTTCTTTATTAGAGGCTGAGGCTCATTGGAAACATACAGCGTCTACTCATCTGGGTTTGGATTGGTAATGTTACAAGTTGAATTTGGTAATGATACCTTGAGCAAAATGTTTGCACTTTCTTTTCCTTTAAGGCTATCCACAGGGAACCAAGCAGTGGGAAGCTCTCTGGGCACTGATGGTTTGTTACATGTCTCTAAACACCATCAGCCAACATCAATATAGAAAAATGGAAGCAGATGGGATAAGCAGGGATTCCTCTTAACTTGTTTCACAGAGATGTATTTGGATAAGGTACTTTTGGTCAGGACATGCATGAAGACTAGGACTAGGCACCGACTTTCTTCCTGAAAGCCTGAAGATCCCAGGAGAAACACCATTACTAGCAGCAAGCTGCAGAGACCTGCTCTATACCTCCTTCAATTTAATCCCATCTAAATCCTAGCGCTCAGAAAACAATGGGAGTTTGTCACTATTAGGGCTTAAATCTCCACTTGCTGACGTTAAAAGCCAGGAAGAAAGTTTTTTATGTAACCTCTGAACTCTAAAGGGCTAAGGTTCATCTTGGATCAAAGAGGGGTCTGTAAAGAACTCCGTGCTACATAAGGAGGGTAACATAAGGATGCCACATACAAATTGCATTGCCTCTCAGGAATGCCTTGTTTTCTCTTATTGCTTTTGTCCTCAAATAACAGATCCAGAGTTCCAAAGCAGAATGTTGCATTAAAATACTAAGAAAGACATTGCCAATTCCAACTTAATGGCCGGTTCAGAAATCCCCTTGTCTCAGGACAGGCAGGATTTGAAAGGGGTTGGAAAAGAAGTGATGCCTACAAAAATGGGAAGTCCCAGAGACCTGTGACTTAAATCTCCTTTTCTTATTTATAGACATGCATAATAGATGGAGAGCTCAGATCAATCAGCTGGTCGATTTCTTTATCCTTAGACGAGAAAAGGCTGTTATGTGCTGCACAGCTGCTTTTATTGGTGCATGCATACCAATTTTATAATAAGACTAACTAAAGCCCCATTAGATTAATTTAGCTGGTCTCCACCAGCACCAAATTCCAGAATTGCTTCATGCCTTTGACCACAGCAATCACCTTGTGTCTGAGAGCTGGTGTAAGCCCCAGAAAGGTCCCATGTCAGTATGACCAAGCCTCAAAAAATGCAGCCATGAAAGTCTCCAGGACCACATTAACTCTGACTTGTCGTAGTTAACTTAGTCACCAGAGCACATGGTGCAAGGACGAAGCTCCTGGGTGGGTGAATGGATATGACAGCTCCAACTGCATTGTTTGCAGCATCACACGAAGCCTCTCTCTAACACTCTGATCCCACAGCTCAGCTGCTGGCTTCTTCTACACCCTGTGTGAAAAGCAGGGGGGATGCACTGAACACAAGTGTACGATCTTTCTCTCAGATGCAATATCCAAAATGAACAAGTGGACTCAAACTGAATGACTGAAATTGTGCAGAGCTTGGGCATTTATTTAAAAAAAAAAAAAAAAAAGGGGGGGAAACCTAAATGTGGTCAGGGAACTTTGTAAAAATATTGGTAGGTTCTCAGCAACATGAAGTGGCTAGAGAAACCTCCCAGCATGCGAGGAGCTGTACTAATAGGGTTGGCTGCCATGATTACTTGTTCCTTGAGCTAAATGTTGCCTTTGAACCCAGAAGGTATTTTTATCTTGGAATGCCACAGTCCCATCTTTCCCAACAGGACAGAACACAAAACCAGACCAAAGCAGATATGCTTTATACTTCAGTGTCCATCTTCTGAATATTTTACCAGCCAGATTTGTTTAGAAACAACCTTTTCAGATCTCACCACTCACCTGGAAATTTGCTCAGCGAATTAAGTACTGAAAAAGGAAGGAGGCTTGGATACCTGCATAGCAGAAGGATAAAATGTGCATGCTTGGAGCTTCTCTGGGGATCAGGGTACACTGCCTGCCAGGTGGCTCTGCACAGGGCTGGCCAGAGCCCACCAGCACTTATTAGCTTCAGTCCAGGGCCGGCTCTGCAGGATCCCAGCTGGTTATCACTACATCACTGCACTATGCAGAGGTTCTGGGAAGGCTTATTAGTGCTAACACTCATCCAGCTGTGTCTACTCCCACCTCGGCATCACAGACACTGTTTCCATGCAATCCCAAAAATCCCTCCAAAGACAGCTGACAGCTGGCTGTGCGCACATGGACAATTTATACACTCTGTGATGCATACATTATGTTATTTATGCAGTACTGGAAGTAAAATCAAGTGAAATAAAGTACAATTTAATATGTCATAATTTTAAAAATGTGACTCAGAAAACCCAAAAGACAGATAACATTTGTATTCCTTTGTTAGAGTGTGTACATTCCTCACTCGAATCAGAATTCCAAAATCAGGCTACTGCAATGCATGCTTAATTTAACTTACCTCAGATACCATTCAGAAATGTGCTAGCAGTGGCAGGAGACCTTGCCTGCAGGTTGTCATCACCATGTGGTACCCCATGGCTGGCGGTTCTGCATATCAGATAGAGCTGAAAAAAATAATTTCAGAGTAATAACACATAATAATAGCACTGTCCTTATGGCAGATATAATCAGATATGGCTACTATATGTCTTTACATGTCCGTTTTTTAAATCAAGCAAGCCTTGTCTAATCTCATTTTAAAATTATTGCGGATTTGGGAGTGAAATTGCTTTTCTGGTTAGCTATGGCCAACAGCTGAAACACTTCCTTGTTCTTCCTTTTCCTTACACCCTTGGTGGAAAATTGTTCTAGGGAAGTGGCCATTCATACTCATACTTGAATTCCTTAAAGAGTGGGGACCCTGTCTGTTGTCTGCACCTGACATTAGACCAGAACTCATATGTGGAATATAAAAGGTGGAATATAAACATACACATTGCACCAGGAAGTCAGTAAGTTTATCTCACTAGGTTCCAAAAAGCAAAAATAAATAAGGCAAAAAAAAAAAGATAATTACTCCCTTAAAATAAATAAATAAATAAAATAAAATACTGCTGCTTTGCTTCATTGCTATTAGTATTGCTGCAGAAGGATGGAGCTTGTTTAGCCTCTCCTGCCTACAGCTTCCCTAGTTTCCTTTTCCCTCTTGTTCCTGGACTTGATTGCTGCAGATGCACACACAGCTGGACAGAGGTTTTGGTTGATCTGGGAAGATACTCTTCATCAGGCTTACATGAATTCGCTAGTGCTTCAGCAAAAAAGAACTGCCTGGCAATGTGGGAAGGTCAAGATGAAAGACAATGAAAAATTGCAGTAACTGAGGGGTCCATTTACACATCTAATAGGTCAAATGACACTACCTGAAAAATGTGGAGATTTAGGTATAAAAAAATAAGAAGGCAACGCGAGAAAAAAACAGGTTGGACAGACTTCTGTCATGAATGGTTAGAGCTCACTTCTCTGGCAAGCACAAGGAGAGAATGGACGAATGCCTCTGGATATATATATATATATTTCAATGAAAGGCTACATGAACCATCTGAGAGGAATCTGCAGGTCCTCCCGTGCAGCATTTCCACCATGTTTTTCATTTACAACTGGCTGAAAATGAAGCTAAGCGCTGAGCACTCATTTGCTGTGTTTAGTTTCCCCCACTAGGTTTTGGCACACACAAGAGTGTATGGGCTGGGCGGGTACAGTTTTACAACAATTTTTTTGCATTGTTTTCACAGTCTCCTGATGCCTTGCAGACCAGAGAAACGCTGAACTAGATGGTGCTTTGTGGTCCCTTTCCATCTTGCTTTTTATGAGCCTATCAATCTGTCAGAGCTGCTAAAATGCTACATTTATTAATGTGGACTGCAGACTATTGGCTGGGGTCAGTGCCCCACCATTTCAGGAGCTGCAGCAACACCTGGCAACTAATGGGGTCAAACCCTGTTCTGTCCCTGTTAGTATTAACCAGGTTGGCAAGGCACAATGGCAGCTCCGTGGTGTGACAGTCCTGTCCTGCCCCACCCAGACCCACTGGAGACAGATGTCCTGCTTGGAAAGCCTTATGTGATAAAGGTGCTCCCAGACAGAGTGGGAGGCAACAGCCAGCAGTGGTCTTACTGCAGTAATGATTTCGTCATGCTCGTGGCCAGAGCTGACCATCAAATTTGAATCCAGAAGGAAATCTTTCCTCTTGACATTTGGCCTCTGCTTCTCAATATAGCTTGTTATGAACTTGGGGTGTATCTCAAATATTTAAACTTCTACCAGGCAATGCCACCTTTCCTTTTCCCCTGTGCTAGTGGAGAAGCCATAGAGCAAAAGGGCAATGGAGCTCGGCTCCCCACTTGCCCCAAAATGGACTCACCAGTCAGAGGTGCAGTATAAAATGTTCACCCTTCCTTCCCCTATTGTGCTTTGTGTGTTTCCCAGTGACCCTGCTGACAGGGATAGAAGCAAGTTTCCAGAGTTTGCCCTCACTTCTAGGCAGCTTCAAAGAGATGTATTACGTAGAAGAGAGCCCCTTCCCTCCTAATCCAACATGGTTTTTCCTCCCCTGTTTGGCACAAGTTAGAAGCATTCTGAGAATTTATTAATAAAATATCAATTAGGTCATTTGGGCCTCTGATGTCTGAAGCACTTAGGCAAGCTGTCCCCTATAAACTTGAAATGGGCAGCTTTCCATTGCTTGAGTGGATGAAGTAATTGAGCAGAGGAGTTATATTAAAGCCAGACACATTCAGCATTTAATGCCAATTAGGTCCTACTGACAAGGGAGGGATAGGCTAGAGATCTGGCTTGTGTCACGCCCTTCCACTATCCCTTTTTGACAAGATGAAGGTGAAATGACCTCAAATAATGGCATTGCCCTGCCGTTACTTTTGCTACAGTTGGCACATCATATTTTTTTGGTTATTGATGGCTCACAGCTTTCATGTGTTGCAATCAAGGAGTTTTAAGGCTTTTCCCACCATCGGTATTGAATACAGCTTCCAGCTATCCCTTGCTATTTAATTCCAGATGGATCGAATCTTTCGTACTGCCTGCAGGCATATTACCAGCTAATGAGTTGCACTGCTCTGAGATCATTGCTACAAACATTATTTCCTTGGTAAATATTTTTGATTCAGACCTGAGAAACGGCAGAGGTACATGCAGTCAAGATTTATAATCTGGCAAGAGTCTTGAAAGCTGAGTTGCAAATAACAATGGTTACATTTGTATTCTCTGTTTACAGTTTTCTTCCTGAAAATATGGTGAGGCTTAATTCAAACAATCAGCCCTGCCACAATGCTGGCAAATTCCCATGCTCGCTGCACAGCAATGCACGTCTCAGGGACCTCTGTTACTTTCCCTGCTACAGTATCTCAGCCCTTTGCACTCACGAATGCACTAATCCTAGCAACCACCCTGGCAGAGAAATGAAATTGTTTCTCTCTTACAGTTGCAAATACTGATGAAATGAAAGGGGACTGAAGTGCCAGAAATACTTAGAGCCTAAAAATACATCCAAACACTCAGTGAGATTTTTCAGAAGCGACTACACCTATCTCGAGGTTGGATGCAGCCAAGGGAAGCCCATGCAGCTCTTGGCTTCCTCCCTATCACAAGACCTGCAGCATCAGCACAGAGATGGAAATTTGGTGGGGAGAGCACACGGCCCTGTTATTTGCCCTTCCCCATAACTTGCACCTGCAGGTTATTCCCGTCCTTGTGGATCCTACCAGGCAAGAGGCTGTTTCTTCAGATCTGTTGAAAAGCTGAACTCATGGCCCCAGTCCTCAGAAGGTTTTGAATAATTCATGGAAAAATTGATGTCTAGCCATAAATTGGCTAGTTGGTCGGAGGGACTAGGACAGAAACAGGATCCCAGCTCTTCAGTCTGACTATACCTTGCTAGCAGACTTGCACTGGCTTTAAGCTGAGGAAGGAACACCCCCTTCAAGGAATGTTTTCATTACTGTGCAATACTACCTACATTTTGGGTAAGGTCCTGCTTCTTTTGCTCAAAGAGGTTATCTCAGTGGAATCACTAGGCCAGATCCCTGTCTCAGTGCACCGAGAACCATCTTGGTAATGCTGTCTGTTATTCCAGCTCTAATCTGAAGACACATTTTGTGTTTGTGTGGTATTACATCAGATATACACAGCTTTTCCAAGACCAGACATCAGCTACAAAAGACCAATCCAGAACAGTGGCAGGATACTGTCAAAACAGAGCTAAAAAAATAAAAAATAAAAAGTAAAAAAGCAAACAATTATGAAAACTGATTTAATAAACAAAACAATAAGAAACATATCCCATTAAAAAATTCTTATGAAACACAGATTTAATTGAATGCATACATGGGAAATTGTCATTTTTTGTGCAATTATAGCATATGCAGAAAGAATTAGAAAATCTCAGGGACTAGAACAAGTGAAATGGGACAAAAGTGCCTCACACAGATTTGTATGCATTGGTAGTGAGCTCAAGAATTACACCGTGAGAGGACAGCCCATCACTGGGAACCCATGAAACTCTGCAGCTCTCAGACATGGGATGTCTCGGTCACCACTACAATACTGACAGAGGAAAGAAGATGCTTGAGGAGAGATAAATGAGAAGAGGTATTTCCATATGAGCTACAAAGATGCTTAGGAACTTGGAGAGTGTACTGTGAGAGAGAACTAAAGTAGGCTGCTTGGTTTGCATTGGCTAATGACACAGAGGTGAAGCAGTGTGGTTATTCCCTCCACAAGTACTGGATGCTGGTGGGCAGAAACTGCAAAGGCGGAAGAGCCAAAGAGCAGTGCTGGTATGAGAACTACTAAGCAAAAATGTGTTTTCTCCAAAAATGGGAACGAATGGTGTTCAAGATCAGGCATTCCAAATGCAGCAAAACTGGAAAATAAACCTACTTTAAGATTGGGCTTAATGTGTTTAAACAAACACTGGGGTTACAGTACGCATGCCTCTGGTAGCAGCAAAGTGGAGCGGAGCACCAGAACTGTGCTCCTACCCCATATTCACATCACCCCTTTAAAACACCAAATGTTACTTCTACTAGAGGCTTTGTCACATCAAAGCAATCAGCACTTCCTTATCTGTAGAAAATTAACATATGTGAGGTTTCAGATGACATCTCTGGGGACTTCCCATCCAACAAAAATGTTAATTCTTGTGACTTTTCCTTCCACTTTGTTCCTTTTTTTCCTTTCATTTTTGTCTCAAGATTAAAGCTAGAATACCCACATTTCCCATGGGATAGAGGTTCAGTGTTTTCAGGTGTCTCTCATTAAAGTTTGCATGTACTAACGCAGCTCTGAATACTCCTAATAATCTCTGGCAGGGATGATAACAGATCACTGTGGGATGGCTCTACCTGGTGGTGTGGGCTTGCCCAGGACGGGTACAAAAGGAAAAGATCCTTCTGCTGCTGTCTTATCTACCATTGCAGAGTGCAGAGGGCACTCAAAAAGCTCCTTACTCCACCAGCTGTGTCAAGTAAGTTATATTTACACTTTCTGGAAGGATTTGGTCAACTTGACCATTTGAGGGGAGTTTTGTTCCTCTAACCCATCACAGCATAGCTCCTTGAGAAGATCATCTCTGCTCCACCAGTACTAAATGGCAGCTGAAAGTCACACAGGAGGTGATGCTGGAAATCTCCAGACTTTTAAGAGAACAAATGCTCGCTTGAAACTCAGACACTACGCTAGGGGCAGGAAGGATAGACCTGGACACTTGTGGCACCCGTAAGGAGGGCTGGAAACCATCACTTCTGCAAACAAGTCTTTTCTTGGCTGCTTTTACCCTCTTGTCCTCAATCAAGAATGAGCTCGGCCACAGCAGAGCTGAACACTCTCTAAGCCTTCACATCAAATGCCAAGCCCTTTTCAACACTTCTCCTCCGCCCTCTAGATACCAGCGCCTTGCCTACTGCAAAGGAAATATCCCCTGGAATAGATCTGCATTCCGGCATTATGGAGCTGCTGGGACTATTCTGGGATTATGATAGGATTATTTCACCTCCAGCTATTTTATTAAATGTCATGTGATTGCCAAGGAAACCCCGAGGAACAGAATAATACTGGCCTGCAGTTTTGAATTTCACCTGGATCCGAGTCAATTGCTGCAATATGCAAATGAAGTAGGCAATGGATGAAAACCATTAAATCTAATCCTGGGATATTCTGGACAAACTGTGCTTCCCTGATCCAGCAGAAAGTCTGTTTACTCAGCAGTTTCAGGAACAGAACAACTCCCTCCTCCTGCACTCCTGCCTTCGCTGGGCTCTAGGTTTTGCAGCTTCCATTGCAGACCCACCCTGCCACATGCCCAGCTTCAGCCACTCTCCCTGTCCCCTCTCCGTCGTTCCCATAGCATGGCCCCTCTGCAAGTCCGCACTGCACCGCCTGGGGGGATTTGGCCCATGACTGCCAATGCAACACAGAAAGCAGGAGATGGATTTCTGCATGCCTAGGGCAGAGCAGTGCTTCCTATTTCCTCTGCAAGTGGATTTAGCAACTGGAAGGGTTTAAATCCTGTTAATGACATTTGGTCCCAACCTGGTGTGCCTCCAGCTAGAACAGGCACCAGCATCCCGTCCTGCATTGCCATCTCCTGGGACCCATCTTCCCAGTCAGCCTGGACCCCTGCTGCCTGTCCCATCCTCCCTGCCCTGCTCCCTGGCCCTGCTTTTCTGCCTGCTCTGAGTCCCAGCACCTTGCCAGGCTTCTTGACTTGGGTCCCTGCACCCCTGGGGGGTGCTGCCACCTCCGGAGCAGGTAACCCAGCTGCCAGTCCATAAAGAGCAGTTCATTACGCGGAGAGCAGAGGTCTGAAGTTAGCAAGCCTGCAGAAGGTGTGCTGTGCCACAGGAGTACTGCTCCCCTGAATGCAGAGTGCAGCTGCTCTCTTCGTCAGATGACTGTCCCTCCGGGGATGCTTTGGTCCTGAGAAAACTCAAACCAGACCCCATAAAGGTTGTCATGCTCTCGCCAGCCAGACAGCCTCCATTGCGCTGCGAATTACTGCCATGCGTGCAGGGAAGGTGGGAAAGCAGGGAGGGTGGAAATGGATTTGGCATCTCTCCCATCTCCAGTGAGTCACTGAGCCAAGTGGCGCTGGTATCATTAATTATTCAGTATTATTAAACATTTTGTTTGTGGCCATATATAACAGTTACATTCTGTACTTCATGTGAGGATTTCATTTCTTTCCTGCAGTGCTGAGAGGGACTTTGACAGATCATCTAATCTCTTCTCCTGCCCAGGGCAGGACCAGCTTTACCTAAAGCCTTGCTGACACACGTCACATTGGTTTGTCACATCCAATTCCTGTTCTCAGGGTCTGTCCTTTCAAGTTTTTGACCCACATGATGTCATGGGAAGGTAATTGTGGCTTCTGCCAAGGTTTAGGCAGTCTGCAACCATGGGCAGCTCAGTGGCTGATGCCAGCTGAAATGTCTGGCATCCCTCAGCAAGCAAGTTCCCCACACCTTGCCCAGCTCCAGGACCGTGTGCCTGGTGGCTCAGCTACTGGGAACCCCCAAAAAGTCAACCCCATCTAAAGGAAGGTGTGAATTTGGATAAGCTCAATAAAACTGCATTAAGGTGAATCTGCTCAGGGAAGAATGAGGCTACTGGGATTCTGTAGCTGCAGACAGCTGTGTGCCCTGATCCAGATGTGCACCTCAGGCTTGGGTGAGACAGCTGTGCACCCTGTGCCAGATGTTCAGCCTGCGCCAGATGTGCACACTGAGAAAGTGGTGTGCCATGCGGAGAGCTGCGTGCCATGCTCACGTCAGGACAACCTGCAGGCTGTGCACCAGAGACAGCTGTGTGCCATGTGGAGAGCTGCATGCCCTGCAGACAGCTGTGCTTCTGCAGACAGCTGTGCTCCCTGAGGACAGCTGTGCTCCCTGCAGACAGCTGTGCATGCTGCAGACATATGTGCACACTGCAGGCAGCTGTGCACACTGCAGGCACCTGGGACACAGCAGAGGCTTCTGCTCACTGCCACCTTGCAGGGTTCCAGCACTCAGGTCTGCCTGCGAAGCTGCTCGGCAGGCTCCTCTCCAACTTGTTTCTTTCCAAACGAGTCAGACTCCACGTACAAGAGTGGCAGCGGGAGGTTGGTTTGGAGGAACTATTTAAGAAGCGGTCTCAGAAGCTGCTCTGGCTGCAGATCAGGGAGGGTGGTGATGTTTGGCAGAGAAAAGCAATTATCTTTATCTTGTTTTCTGTTAAATTTTGTTCTCTGCTTGGCTGCCAGGAAAACCTTGTACCTGTTATCTGGCAGTAACTGGTGCTGCTGGAGCTCTGGCTTGGGCCAGCACCTGTAACTGTAGTCATGATCATACTTTAAGACTACTTGTCTAAGGGATCTCAGCTCAGCCTTAACAACAGTCTTAAAAGCTGTCATGGCCCAGGCAAATGAAAGAAACAAACATAGACCAAACTGCCTGCTAGCCAGGATAATGGCCCAGGCAATGCTTCTTTGGACCAGGTTTTTCCCCTGGTCTATCAGGGTCTTCTTGGCCCCATAGGAACCTGAAAATAGAGTGTTTGCTAATGCAATCACTGACTCATCACTAGTGTCTCTGTTGCTGAACACGCGTAAGGAAATGGCTTGCACAGAAGATCCACAGAGATTCACATTAGCCAAATGTTCACTGGGCTCGTGGCCCTGAGCTAGCTAAAGCTGGAGACTATATGGTTAAGAGAGACTTTAAAAGGAAGATTTGCATTCACTGTAAAATGATGAACAGATATCCTCTCCTTTGAGAAAAGACCTGGGATTTATTTACCCCACATAGATAGATGGCAAGAGAGAAGGCCAACAATAATCTCCAGGAGCCATAAATATTCCTATTCAGTCCAGTAAGCAAAAAAGAGGGATGCATAGAAGTGGTGTAGAACTGGAAATTCCCGGATCTCTCACGTGGCCAATAATATCTAAAGCATGCCTGTCTCCTGCCACACGTGCTCTGAAGGGGAGGTGATGTTTTGGGGCTTCACAGCTCGGGAGGGTGAGATTAGCACGTGCCTTGACAGC
The DNA here is from genome assembly GCF_011077185.1 of Oxyura jamaicensis. Classification (NCBI taxonomy): domain Eukaryota; kingdom Metazoa; phylum Chordata; class Aves; order Anseriformes; family Anatidae; genus Oxyura; species Oxyura jamaicensis. The sequence goes on from NC_048898.1 coordinate 18,753,024, forward strand.
CTCTGCAGGGACACACTGAGGTCAGTCGTTCTTCAATACCAGAACCAAGAGGGGCCACCACACCATACTGATCCACCTGCAGAGGGTCCTATCACCTGATCCTGCCGTCACTGAAGCTGTGTAAAGTCCAAGGTCCCAAAATAATGTGGTTTTACAAGAAATTCAAATAGCATTTTTTTCCCCTGAGGTATTTTATAGACCTTGCATTGCCACAGAAAAGCTTAAAAATATTAATTTAAAAGGAATCGGAAGAGGAGAGCCGGACAGCTGTGCACACTACAGTTTGCAGTGCTGCTCTATAAGATGCTGCAAGGTACTGAAGGTCTGCCACTTATCTCCTGAGCGCCTGCAGACAGCGGGACAGCATGCACCAGAGACTGCTGTGCACTGCCTAAGGATGGTAAACAGACAGTGTCTGTGAGAAGTCTTTCCTCTGAGAGCTTGGACAGTAACAATCTGTGCTTTGATTTCTGTTCTTTGCATTGCTTACAGGCTGGTGACAGGTATCGCCACACCGCCACGTTCCTCCTCCTTCCTGCGACTTGTCTGCACAGCCGTTTGTAGAGGCAGGGAACAGGCCATCATTAATAACACACTTCACTAATTTTCTGCAATTTGCTTTATTATCGAGCTATCTGTAACTACAGATATGTCTCTTACGTTACCTGCAAATAAGTTAAGTTAGAAAAATCATGAAGTCAAACTGTTGGAAGTTAAGAAGGATCCATTATTGGCTGTTTGGTGGTTTATCTTTTGGATGCAATCTTCCTTTGCCAATTTCTTCAGTCACTTTCTCACCCTGCTTTCCTCACACATATTTTTGTTCTGATATCAAATATATTGCTTTTGAATCTCTGTGAGATGTAATTTTAAGAAACTCTGGATTTGCCCAAAGCCTAGGATTTTCAATGGGAGGGCATGTGCTCTTGCTACAATAAATTAAAATTTTAAATGAAAGTTTTCAGAGCTGTTGGAATCTGGGGAAATTGCAAATCACGGGGTTTAGATACACTGGTGTTTGTATCTCTTCTCAAACAGGGAGGCAACAACAGCAGAATGAGGACCAGTATGATTTTGGGATTACAGCATGTTTGCATTCCTGTGGTATGATGTTGCTGGTACAAGTATCTATTCTTCAGATAGCTTTTCTTCATTGTTCTTTATCTGCTTTCCTAAATGCAGAAAAGGAGTATTTTGGCATAAGACAAAGCAAAACTTTGAAATGTTTGTCCTGCCTCTGAGATGTTTGTACTGACTGCAGAAACCACCCGGGGACGGACGCGGAACCAGTGGATCTGGCTGATGGGGGCTCAGAGGGCAGGGTCAGGCAGCCGTGGGGCGGGGAGGTGGGCTTTCCTGCATTTCTGTTCCTAGGTGGCTATACATACATCTGCACACTCATCGAGGGCTTTGTCCCAAAGGAAAATAAGGACACAAGAGGAATGAGTGAGGGATCTTTCTGTTTTTCACTTCCCAGTTATTCAGGCCTGGGGTCTGGAGGGGATGAGGGACTTAAACAGCACAGCTGAGATATCTGGCTCTGTTGTATGGGAGCTTCTTCAGGGCTCCACCTGCCCTTCTGGGTGGGTGCTGCAAGGTGGCAGGGACCCACGGCTCCTGCTTCCCTCTTGCACAAGAAGCTGGAAACCTCTAGGAATGGGCTGGAGAAGCAAGTATATTTGACCACCCAAATATATCTCAGTACCTGGGCTGTTTCTAGATCCTTGATCAAATCTGGCATGCCCTTGGGAAACACTGTCTTTAATTGCATTGCAAACTGCACCTGAATTGTCAGTTTGCAGCTTTGTAGCTCTTGTGAAGCATTATTTTGCAAATTCAGATCTTCAGTTTGCTTTTTCAATGGGCCTTTCTCAGAGTTACACTTGTGCAAATCTGGAGTAGCCCTTCAAATGACACTTAAATTGCTCTCAGTTTATACAGTGGGATTAAAATTTATTCCACAAGGTTTTGCACTGGATCCAGTTACAAATGATGGAAATGCTGAATGCAAAAAAAAATCCATTAAAGAAGAAAAGAATTTTACAAACAGAGGCCTTTTTAATGGGAAATAACTGGAGTTCTAGATTATTTATTAGGAATGCTTTTAGATGTAGTCAAAGTTTTACTGCGCTGGCAGTAAAGGGATTCAAACACAACATACAAAAGGACTGTGAGTCCAAGAGAAAACCGTAACATATCAACAATAAATTAGACTGTTTAGTGTGAGAAAGCTTAATAACATTGGAATCCTTCCCTGTACACCTTTAAAAATCACACTGGATGACAAATCTCTGCCCACCTGCTGTGTGTATGTGGACAAGAATGAAGACAGGGAAAACGTAAAATGCACGTGGGAATAACAGGGAAACCTTACGCAAGGGGATATATGCAAGGGCATACAGAGAGGAAGCTTAATTCAAGAAAAATATGTTAGTAGAAAACTTCAAAAAACAGGGTGAGATTTCCAGTGCCCACCACATACTGGTGTTCTTTTTTGCAGTGCCCAGATGACCTAGAAGCCACTTCTAACCTTCAAAGCCAATGACTAAAAATGACTTGGTGTTCTTTCCACCACCACGTGGCTTCACCTTCTTAGCTCCTTTCCACTCCTGCTGACAACCAACAATTCCTTGCCTGCATTCACAGTGAGATGTTTCCCTGTTGCTTTCACATGCACAGATATTCAGAAATATAAACCTAATATTGAAGAAATAGAGCAGGAAGGCTCATACTTCCCCTGGTTTGGTACAGCCAGCCCTGCATGGACTCAGCAACCTCACCAATCCCTTCTGCTTGACCTGGCTTTTAGTATAATTCAGTTTGGTGAAATCCTCTGCATTTGGGGGGCTGCTGTGCAAAAGGATATGTGGTTGGATACAAAGGGGAGGAACACTTGAGAGTTTAGGAAGCCTCAGGTGAGAACTGGCGGAATGATGGTGGGATGCCTGTCAAGAGTTTAAAACACGGGTGTTGGAAACTTCTGAGGAAAAACGCAAAAATCTTGATCCAGTTTGAGAAGTTATACTACATATCACCTGTACGGTGACAGCTGAACACCCTGTGTGGCGCTCTGAAAAGTCCTGAAAGCCACTGCCACACTTGGTGGGAGCAAGCCGAGGGCCTGCAGGTCTGTCCAAGGCCTGTTTCATCCCCTTCTCTTCCGTCTGCATTTTGGCAGCCCGTTTGCCCTGGTGTGAAGGAGAAGGGTCAGCTGTTATGAGTGGCGCATCCCCGAAAGTTTGGGCCTCCAGCCCTTAGCCAAGGAAAGTGAGCTGGCTAAAATGGAGGCAAGTGCTCAGCTGTTCCTGAGCAGTGTGAAAACTGGGGCCATGTGTGGAGTATTTTGAATGAAAAATCAACAAATTATCAGGACAAGAATGTCTCTCCCACCAAGAAGCCAGCACTGGAAGATCTATTCCATCTTCCAGATCTGGGATAAACATTATGTTCTACATATACTCTACATGAGAAGATGATACAAATGTGTAGTTTTGAAAGGTTTAACATTTACAAGTTTTCCCAAAATTAAGCCAGAAATATCCAAACATTTGTGACAAATCCATGAAAGAAATCAAACACACAACTATATTTATATGCTTTCAATCTTAAAACAGATAGGAGGGTCCCTTAAGGCTTTCTCATTTACTCACCCCATTTTTTTCTGTAAGTATAATGAGTTTGGAGAGGAAATATTTTGTTTTCCAGCTAAATTCCAGGCATCCCATTTTAATGGGCATTTTTCAATTTGATCCAATATACATAACTCTTAGTGTGGCCTCTGTAATCTAGTCAGGCCATCGAGCTACCTGACATGATGGATGGAAAGCAGCAATATTGTATTTACTTTCCCACTGAAGGGTAAGGATGAAAGTTTTCTCGCACTCCAAGCACTGTTAATCCAGACTGCCTCCTGTTTTTTTCCTGTCGCCGTACTTGAGAGTGGCATTTGGCCCTTAGGGTTAACCAATGCCAAAGGCAAATCATTTGCTTTGCTAATGAACCAGTGAGCTCCCCTTCCTCACAGCAAGCACTTCATTACACTTGCAGATAGCTGTATTTTTGTAGAGAAAGAAAATATAATTAAGCAGTGAGATAGGAATTCTGCCCTGGAATAGCTCGGTGCTTTTCATAAAATTACCTGTATCTGAAATGCTTTTAATTGGATTATTCCATTACTGGGTACTGTGTAGATAAGAGACCTCTATCTAAGATCAGGGTTAAATCAGAAAGTTTCCTAACAAAGAACACTTCGTATCTGAAAGCAATATATATATGTATATGTGTATAGCTTTTTTAAAATATATATATATATATATAAACAAAAAATACTGTGTTTGGATATCATTCACCAAAATGAATTTAGCTGAAAGATTTGTTCTGGAAACTTCAGTTTTTCTGTTTTTTCACCTTTGCTATATATATTACTTTTCCACCCAAAGAAATGTACACATGCAAACAAAGAAATGGACCAGTCTCAAATCTCCTGATGGAATATATCTTTATTTTGTTGGGCAAGCTGCATCCCAACACACTCAGCTAAATCCAAGCTAGAGCTATTCTCAAATACATTTTTAAGACATAGTATTTGGCAGTAAGGGTCTCTTTTAGGCACACAAGACAGTCTTTCTGAGTCCCACTGAAGTCTAAGATCGCTTACCACACATGGTATTAAAATCGGAGTAATATTTATGACCAAGCATAGCTGAGAGCGCCATGCTCCAAATCCCTTTTGGGAAGCATCTTAGCTTAAGTGTCTAATCGTTGTGAATTCCTGAGCCCTCAAAAACCTTCACACTGCCCTTGCCAGAACTGACTGCTTTCCAGTGTGCAGTGAAATAAGCCCATCTTTCATCAAGTACGCTTTCAGAGTACGTTTCATATTCTTTAATGAAAGAATTGTTAGCTAAGAAAATGTATTTCCTTCAACTTGGAAAAAATCTAGAAGATGATTTTAGCATTTTTGTTTAGGGGAGAAACTCCAAAATGAAGCATTTCAAAAGTATGGAAACATCTTTTTAAAATGATACCACTTTAGGGAAAAATTATTTTTTTCTTTTTGAAAGTCCTTTTATTTAAAAATATATAGATTAAAAAGGCAAAATGATATAATTTGAATCTTTTCACACACACTGCTTAAGCAATCCCAAATTTGTCTTCATTTATGTCACTTTAGAATAGAAATGTTTTTGACATCCCACGCTGAATATTCCATAAGACTCAAAAGCCAGATCCTTGCTCATTCAGAGGTTTCAATCGAGCTGTGCATGGTTTCTAATGAATGAAATCTAACTTTTGGCACTCAGTCACCTAGAATACTCCGGCGACACAGTGTAATACTAGAAGTTACTTCCTTGAGCTATTTTTTTCTCTGCTAACATGAGGTATTTTCCTCAAAGAAAACTGTTCTTAATGGAATGCACATTTGTCTAATCTCATATGTGTTTAAATGGGCAAAATGCATCTCATTTTCTTACTAACAAAGGACTGCTTTTCTTTCACTTGTTGTTGTTGTGAAGCAATAAAAAACACATCGTGGCTTCTTCATGAAAAAAGTGAGGAATTTCTCCCTCATTTGACTACTTGCCACGTTCACAGAGCAGGATCCATCCCTTTGCATGGCTCCAGGGCTCCCAGCACAACCTCTGCATGGCAGCCAACCTCCAAGCACACCGTTGCCCCAGAGGTCTGTTGTCTGAGGACTGCATCCAGCACACCTGAAGTGTTTGGCTGCTGAAGCAGCAGCAGCCCATCCTGCCCCGAGCATTTCACAGTGCTCAAGATGATGAGTGTTACTTCTGGCAAGAGGAAAAATAAAACAAAAAAAAAATTATCAAAACCAAAAAGCAACACAGTGCTGTTGAGAGTTATGTTTGTACTGCAGCCTGCCCATTTGCAGATTTGCAGAGAATGAGGAAAACTCCTTTCCCTGAGCATGGCAGGAAGAAGTCCCTCTGTTCTCAGCTCCAGTGCCAGGTGACCCCTGCCGTTTTGGTTTTTCTCCAGGCCACCCCCCAGCGCTCAGGTACTGAGCTACATCCTTGTTACATTTGCTCTCAGCTTCTCGCCCACACTTTGTGCTCACCAGTATTACACCCACACAGCTAAAAGGACGAGGAGGCCCAAAGCGTCCTGGTCTAAGCTACGTACCCCAAACCCAGCAGCACTGGGTAGGTGCACTGAACAACTTCCCCTTGACATTTGCACCATGTGCTTATGCCTCTGTGGCTCAGGCGGCACCGTCTGGTGCAGAGCCAGGCTCCCTGCCTCCAGAGCGTGTCAGCGTGCTTCTCCAGCAGAGCTGCTCCTGTTCCTGGTACCGCTCCACTCGGGGCCCCCAGCGCAGCTACCCAGACGTGCAGGTCACACGGAGGGCTTCATCCTTGTCAGGAGGCATCCCCAGGGCAGCAGGTAGGCTGTCTCCTAGGGGTTAGCGTCACAGTCTCCAGCCCCAAAGGGCTGCCTGCGGAGCTCAGCTGGCAGGCCGGGGGCATGCCTTCAGCCCCGATGTGTGCATGCAGTCCCTGCTGCTGACTGCTCCTCTAGCAGCATCGTGCTATACACGCTGGCCTTGGTCCAACAGAGTACTTAACTGCATGCCTAGCTTTAAGTAGACAAGTGACTATTGCTAGTATTACAGTCTTAGGCTGAGCACATGCCTTAGTGTTTTCCTGAATTAAAGCCACAGGCAATACCTAAGAGACTTTTTTATTTGCCCTCTGCTCTACCCACTGCAACCCCTGCCTGAGATGCTGGCTTATCTTCATCAGTTCTGGACAACTGAAGTTTTCAGGAAGACCATGGGCTGGGCCCAGCAGATGAAATACTCTGTTATTTATCCCCTGGAAACAATCTCTCAGAGATGAAACTAGAAAGGTCAGGTGTGGGTATGAATTTTTCAAGCCAGGTCTATCACCCTTGCAGAGTTTATACCTTCTGATGGACCTAACTATTAAGATGAGCTGCATTTCCAAAGTTTAAATGATAAAATCATTCTCTGCCTAATAACATTCTTGCAGCCACCACACTGAGAGTAATAGACAAATGTCCTGGCTGTCATCAGCAGAAGGATCCTGGTGACCCGCTCTTTAATGGTGAGGCTGTGAGCAGGACAGAATTTTAATTGCAATTCCATGTTCATGACAGCGTCCAGATTTCATGTTGCAAAATATTTTTTAGCCATAACTGGCTTTATCTTCACATCATCCTTGGGAAAGCAAAGCTGTTTGGCTCTGTGCTTGGGTTAGTATCATTCTTCTCAGAGGAGACCCACCCACACAACGTCTGCTGTAAATTTTACCCTTGTGAGCACTGCTTGGCCGAGGGGCCTAATGAGCAAAGACTTCTGAATACCAGGAGAGGTCTGATGCAAGGCACTAACCAAATGTGATGCTCCATCTACCCCCAGCACACTCTGCCCCTGCCAGCTGGCATCTCAAGCCTCCTGCTGGGGACAGGAGAGCACTTGAACACCCTTCACTCCCTGGGAGTGTTTCCCAACAAATACTGGGTAAGGGGACGGAGCCTGCCATCCACTCTCCTCCCTAGCAGAGCAGTGTAAAGGAACACATGTTGATGATGGCTTAGTGAGAGCCAAGTCCCAGATGAATCTAGCTAAGGGATGGAAACAGTTAGACTTATGCAGCCCCAGCATGAGATTGCACAGAACAAATAAAGCTGCTCTTGGGCCTTTGTCCCTGTCTCCCTATCAGCAGTGCAAATACCGCTGGGCTCCTGAGCACGAGGATTTTGCCTTCCTGCCTTTTCCCAAGCAGCCCAACATCTCTGTGCTGAAGCTGGCTGGTGGGCTCTCCATCGGCTGTTTGCCCAACAATCCTCTTCTACCTGGAGGTGGTGAGAGTCTGTTACAAAGCATCTGTTACAGTGCTGAGGCTCTTCCCTTGCTGAAGAAGGCAGGAAAGATAAAGAAGAGAATAAATGCACTCACAATATGAAAGAATACAGTGGGCCACCAACTCCTTTCTCTGCAGCACCTAATGTCCTTAATGCAGGCACCTCGTTCAGGGATGTTTCTCAGACTGGTTCTTGTCTGCACCAAAACTGTAGTCCTTCACATGCAAAGTGTTATGAAAATTTCTGGATTTGTTTTAGAAGCAGAAATTTGTCAGGTGGCTTCCTTAAGGGAAAAGCTACCCAAGTATTTGTACATATATCTGTATATGTACGTGTGTGCGCATATTGCACCATAAAGAAGTCTCCAGGACTGTTTTCAGAAGTGCCCAAACCAGGCACAGCCCTCAGCCCACAGCAGCTCTGCAGCCCTGAGGTTTGAGCACAATACCCACAGGCACAGCTTGGATAAACTAGATGAGGGACCAATATGAGGGAGGCACCACACGTGGTCTTCAGCCCAGGAGGCACCAATTTACCCAGGATCTTGTGAAAAAACAAGTCTGTTTTCCCACTTCGGGTGCCACTGGAATGTAAACATACAGTAGCCATAATACAGTAAAATGTGGGTTGCAGACACATGAATGGGATCACCTGAGAAAATCGTGGCTTCCCAAGGAAAAAAAAAAAAAGTTGTCTACTCCATATGACCTCTTGCATGAAAGCAGCTCTGTCTTAACTCAGGAAATGTCATCCTGGTTTGATTCCAGCATAATATGAGCTCTAATGCAATGGATTTGTCTCTATATATCTTTACAGCACACTGGGTGTGATTATGTATATAAATACAGATACAGATAAAGATATAGATGATGTATACGGGCACCTATGTGTGTCTGTCCCTACATATGTATGTAAATGGATGGGAGGATTTCACAGCAGGTCTGTCTGGAATAAATCTTTCTCTTCCAGGAATCATTTGGATCTTATCCACTGTCTAAATGAAGACAAAAGCAATTTATTCTCAGAATTTGGATAGGAGAAGTATTCAGCCCTCAGATAATAATAATAATAATAATAATAATAATAATAGAATTCAAAGGTGACTTAGAAGTGAGAGAGAGTATGCAAAAATGTTTTTTGTCCCTCAGATCTTTTGTGCCTGCCTGTGTTCTCTCATACCACCTGAGGCGTCTCAGACCCCCTTTGCACTCCTGGCACCCAGGACCTACGCCTGTTCCAGCTCCAGCTCAAAAGGCAGCCAGGCTTGGTTGGTCTTGTTTGTTTGTTTGTTGTTTCCTCAGGCTGTAACAGCTTGCAGAGAGCCTTAGAGATCCTGAGCACAACCTGCTGAGGTGTTTGCCGTCACGCCTGCTTTCCTGCCAGGTCCATACAACACAGGCTGCAGCCGGCGGGGAGACACGCAGCCTTTCAGGGAGATCTGGAGATGCAGAGGGCTCCTGAGTAGCCACACCAGAGCTGGTGATGGCTGCAAAAAAAGTGTGATTTCAGCTCTGATGCTTGTTCCCTGTGTTTACCGTCAACACAAAAATTAAATGAGGTGCAACAGCAAAGCATCATAAAAATACCAGTGCTGAGTGTCCTGATTTTTCTCCCAAGCAGGCATCTGGATTAGCATGTGTCTCTGCAGAGCACAAAGCCATACTGCTCTTGTGTGGGGACTGGGTAATCCCAATACTACTGGCTAGTGACCAGGAATGATGCGGGAATGATTAGAAAACATCTGCTCCCCCGCCATGTACTGCACTATCTGCTCTCCATCTGGTTTGGCTGGACATAACTTTTACTATAAATGTCTTGTGAATTGGTCCCTTTGGGAGTCAGCTCCGTTTTAGAAGTATATGACAAGTGATGGAGGGAAAATGGATAAATAAATCTGCTGTGGTGATTGCATTCTTTATTACTAGCACTTCTTGAACCCTTTTGAGGGAAAGCATTTCTCTGCTGAGTTACCTTCCTGAATCAAATCATTTCTTCTGCTTGGGGAACAAAGATTTATTTATCTCAAATAATGTAAAAAGCTGTTCTTCACTGTGCCTATAAACTGGATCATTCTTTTGGCAGCAGCTGCTGCGAGGCTATTAATGTCACTGGTAACATGAGAAAATAGATTAGTAGAAATGTCCTCAAAAAAGCCAAGAGAGCTGTAGACATGTACATCACTCAAGACACAACGTGTGCGAAGATGTACTCTCATCTCCTGCAGTTCAGGAGTTGTGCTCCAGTGTTCCCTGTGTCCATGCACACAGGTCAGGCTGTGCGGATGGCATCGAAGAGTGCACAGAGATGAGGAGGCAGGAGGGCTGAAGCGCCCCGTGTCTTCCCAACACAGCAGCACAGCAGAAGGTGGGGGAGTTTTAGCAGCAACCGGTGTATCAGAGCTACCTTCCTGTTTCTCAAAAATTAATAATTGTGAAAAAAATAATCCTCTGTAAACCTAAAATCTGCTGAGTTCACCAGGCTTGCCAAAATTCTGCAACACTCTGGCATCTACTCAGAAGCATCTAGCTCCTACCAGTCATTCGCTCCTCTCCCTTGCGTCACCATCTCACGCACACACTTTGCAGCGCTGTCAGGAAGCGAAATTCAAGAGACCTACTTCAGCAGCTGACAAGCAGGGATTATCCCGGGCTATCTGTGCTCTTCAGAAGTCACGCTTCCCCAGCTCCCTATCTCCCCAGCTGCCGCTGGGCTGGAAGTGGGGCTGGCTCTGGTGAGCCCGCACCCAACGCTGGCCACAGGGCGTGAGCAGCAGCGCCAGCTGCCTGTGCTCTCACACACACCGAAGTGTTTTTTTCTGAATCAACTTTGCTTCTCTCCGTGTTATCAGGGAACAGGAATGTTTGTGATTATGTCTGGCAAAAACTAGTGCTGGGGGAATAGTAAGGAGTAAGCAGTCTGGGTTTGCGGCAGATAAGCACCGAGGAGCTGTGCTGATTAACCAATGTTTATCCAAGTTATTCCAACTTCTACAGTGAGCAAAGCTAAGCTGCAAATCTCTCAAGCCCCTGCTTCCTCCAGAGGTTTCTGATTGGCCTGGAAATGCCACAAGAAGGACCCAGTCTTGCCTAAGACCAAAAATCCGTAAAAAATATTCTTCACCCCTCTACAGACTCAGACTTTGCAGTTCATAGACACACAAGTGCTGGTTAGAGGACCCTGGTGTGTAAACACTAGCCTTGGGTGTGTAAATAAGGAAACCAGCAATGGATGCTGAGAAAATGCATGCGAGGGAAGACAGAAAACTGAGCATTTGAACCTTAGCTGACTTATAGGAGTAAATTCAGAAGGGAAGAAGCTCAGGCTTGCCAAATTGCCTGAGACATCTGGGCCAATATCTCAACTCCAGCTACATTCAGAACCAGGTGCTGCTATGAAAGAGAGAAACTGCCCGCTGGGGAAGTGCCTTACTAATTTTCTTTATTAGCAGTTGTCTGCCAATATATTTTATAACTTTCCCCAAACCCTTGTTTTTGAAACTTAATTAATATCACTGCGAGTACTCCCCTTAGCTTTGAGGAATGTCCCATTTCACTCTGAACCTCACTAATCTCCAGGCATCAGAGGCCTCATGTTTATTTGCAACGAGCGGAGAAGCCATTCCCCTACTTACATTCACACGCAGTGGCTCAGCTTCACGAGTGTCTGTGCACATCCAGGATATTCAGGCATCAGGAGACGCGGCATCAGAAGCTCTGTGAGGATCTGGCCTCGATATGGCCCTGTCCGCTTCCATAATGTCCCCTGTTTTTTATCTCCTCTGTAAAGCAAGCCCCAGTGCTCGCAGTATCTTCTCACACAGCGTGTTCTCCTGGGCTCTAATCGCTCTTCCTGCCTCTAATCACACTTCTGATTCCAGAGCTTCCTTTTGGGATCGGGGCCCCCTGACACATGCAGTAGCATTATGCTATTGACTGGATTATTCTCCATCATATCAACAGTGCTGAAAGGAGCAGTCCAGCAGGCTGTGCAAGACAAGCAGCCTTTTCTTGGTGCTGTGCTGGTAGTATCTGCTTGATAGAGCTTCTTTCACTGGAAGAAATATGCTTTGGCCTAATGCTTTCCTGGTCTATATGATATAGGAGCCTGAAGACCATGCAATAAAACGCCTGGTACAGACAAAATTAGAAATGAATAGTGTATCCCCAGCTGTATGCTGGAATGAACGACCCATGAAGGTGTGTTTCTGTAAGGAAAAAATAAAAATAAAAATAAAAAAATCTTGAGGTATGTGCAGCTTATTTGTTCTCTTAAAACACTACAGTTACGTGTGGAGAGATCCCATGTTAGTAAAGGCTTGGTTTGTTTCTGTGCCTGACAAGGGAATGCTGGGCCAAGGGACTGGTTGCATAATTTTCACTGCTTAAAGTGGATTTTGGTTTGGCCAAAAATGAATGTGAATTTCCCCCTCCTCTGCATCCTCCCTCCCCCACATTCCTTTCTTTTTGATTTCAGAGACCCACTTTTTTAACTGAAAGTCAGAACCTGCGACATTTTATTTAAAAGTTTTTTAAAAGCCCACTCATATGTTCTTTCCCTTTCTGTGACTCCTTGAAAAACTGAGGAAAGGGAAGAGACTGTAAAATTGTTTTACAAAACCAGCTGATGCTTTTATGAAACATAATTGTCTTTTCCCTCCATGGAACATTTTAAACACAGCCGGAGGGTCAGAAATGGGGGAGCTCTGAAATCTTTCCTAATCAAGCAGTGAAGGAGATGAGCAGATCCCAGATCTCCTCCTCCCTACGCTGACTCTGCACCAGTTACCCCGACCTGAACCTCGCCAGACAAGGCGAGCAGGGGTGGAGAGCAAAGACCTTGCCAAAGCTGCGTGGTCTCCCCTGCAAATCACTGCATCACTTAACCCTTGCCTTCTGGGGTGACCTTCCGCTAATGCATGAATAAGTAAAATAACATTTATTGCAGGGGAAGAATAGTCTTGTAGCCAAGAAGAATTTTTCAGTAAGGAAATGTAGTGCTTCTAGACTGGGAATTGGCATGCTGAAATCAGGCAGAAAGGATGAATTTAGAGGCTGGAAGCAGAATCTATGATTAAAACCTGACTGCACTTGGCGTTGGAAGTTGCAGTCCCTCTGAAGGCTGCGGGTGCTGCAGGCAGCTGTCTCCTCAGGTGGCACAGTCTCCATTGTGCTGCCAGCCCCGCGTCCCCACACGGACAGACAGCCTCAGAAGACCAGAGGGGGGCTGCCAAAAATGTGTGTGTTACCCATCCATTATTTCCATTACTTACATCCAGCTCTGCCTGCTGGCAGGGGAGGCTGTCCTTGGGCACAAAGGGGACTGCTTTAAAGTCCTGGTGAAAGGTAACCGTGTCACCACCTGCCTGATTTCCCCAGAGTGTAAAATGATACGAAACCAATGCAGATTATTTCCATCTGCTCGGGCTGCAGGGGCAGGAGGCCTTTATGTTTTATTTACAAGCCTGTGTGCAGAGGGGAACCAAGTGCCCAGGGAAGTTCTCCATGAACGGAGATGTTGCGCTGAGCTACGGCTTGTTCCCAGGCAGCTCTGGGCCCATTCTCACAAAGAGAGACTTTTTGCCTGAAAATTTCTCCCTATCAGAAAACGTAGCTTTAAGTGAAGCAATATTTTAGGGGAGATGGAGGGGATCTGGCCATCGTGGCAGATGTTTTTCAATATTCCAGAGAGATGAAATGAAGCAAAAAGAAAACTTGCCTCCACTTGAGCTTTGGAGCAAAATAAAGTTATTTTGTTTCAAAACATTCATACAAGATGGAAAAAGCTGTTCTCATCAGTTTTGCTGTTGTTTTTTTAAATCTTTGTTGAGAATGCCTCAGAAAATACAGTTTCCATGCTCCTAATTCAATTCTCCTGAAATCCTTTGCCTTTAAAATGGTTTAGTAATTTGGTCTTCTGGTTTTGTTCAAACAGGAAGCAAAGTGTAAAGCAATTATATTTCCTGCAACAGAACCGGTCCCTCTCTCAGGCAGCGCTTGCTGGACAAGGAGGTGGGTGGCCCAGGCCGACAGTGGCGCTAGGAAGACCTTCCACCTTCCTTCTTACACCACCCAGATCTTACATCTTCCCTGCTCCGGCCTCCAGCTCTTCATCCTCAGACAAGTCAATAAATGCTCAGTGTGTTTCATTTGGAGGGTCCAGGACAGCCCAGCTCAGTGCTTGGAGTGCTTAGCTCTCTGGCTCCCTTTCACAACAGGAACCAAGCTAGACCTCAAGCTCGGATTCAGTCTCAAGCTTCATCTCAGAGGTGTTTGGAGTTTGGTTTAGACCTGAATCTAATTTGTAAGCTCCGTCAGCTTCATCAGAAATGTCTGCACGTCCCTGCAGCCCCAAGGTGGTCCGCTCCTTTCTGGTGCCAGCTAGGAAATCAAACTCAGACCCAGCCCTTGTCAGAGCTTCAGGGATGATGGATGAGCTGGCTATGGGAAACATGAAAAGGAGACAGATTTGGGATCATAGAAGCTGACAGGCAGAGCAGAGTGAATGTCGGGAGGATGTTGATAACAGGAAGAGCTGTCACCTTCAGGCCTGAATTGAGAAAGAAAAATTGTTGAAACAGGTAATGGAGAGGGGAACAGCTGATGGTCACTGCAGGGAACTGATGGAGCTGGCCATGACACGAGACACTGGTTATGTTGTTTTGCAGGAGACCCAGCCCAGCCCCAGTGAGACAAAATGCCAGTTCCACACAAGAGCTGTGTTTTGGAGCACAGGCAGAGCTCAACCTGCGGTCTGAGACAGACCTACCCAGCAGCACAAAGTAATCCCAGCTTTGCTTCTCCTTTCTTGCAAATATAATGAAGTCTGAGTGCTCATCGTGCAGCGTAGCACAGAAGGTCTTTTGCTGGGCACCATGGGGTGGTGACATTAGTGACTAGTTACACTGCTGGCTGTGACGCTGGTGACACCCTACCTTTTGTGAGGCCAAGCACCAGTTTGGATTGCCTGTGTACCCTGGTGGTACAAACCCCATGGTCTGGGAACCTCTGCCCTTGGGTTGTGCCCAGCCCAGCTGGAGTCAGGACAGTGACGTGGGAAGGGAGCAGTGAGAGGGAAGAGAGAGCAGTTGAACTCCCAGTGCCTTCTATCTCCATCTCCATCTCCCTCTCCATCTCCCTCTCCCTCTCCTTCTCCCTCTCCCTCTCCCTCTCCATCTCCATCTCCATCTCAATCTCCATCTATCTCCATCTCATCATCTCCATCTCCGTCATCTCCATCACTTACCTGCCTCAGGGAAGAGTGTAGTCTCCACTGGCCCTCTAATGCAAAGGCTTTAAAAGAGGGACTGGAGGAAAGAAGGGGAAAGCAACTTGGAAAGACAGATATTTCTTGTTGATTGAGCTGTTTTTGCTGGCAACTTGGTTGGAGCAGTCCAGATAACTCTCCTGTGCTGCAGAAACCTCTGTGATGGTGGACATGAGGATACAGTGCTCTGTGGTTGTGCTTTGCACCATTCATCAGAGTGAGGCTGCTCTCATCCAAACCCATGTTAATGTTGCAGGTAAAACCCAAACAATTCATGCCTCCCAGCTTCCATTGACCATCTCACCTATGACACCAGATTGTCCAGATGAGGCGGACCCTTCAACAGAGAATCCTTGAAATTCTTCTGAAGCCTATTGCATGTTCCTCTCTTTCCCCACACCCTTTCTCAGTAAACACCAGTTTAAAAGCCATTACCAGTAGCAGTTCCCAGTATATTTTTGCTGCCATTCCACCAAGTATTGGCCAACCACCAGAGCTGTTTGCTAAAAACTGGGGCTTGTTTTCACCTGCTCCTTCTGCAACCAGAATAAAGTGAGAAAACAATTGCTCTGAAAGAAGCAGGCAGTGAGAACAGATGCAAAGCTGGAAGTGTTAACCCCTCTGTCAAGTTAATTGTCAGCCTCTCACAGCTCAGTGCAGCTCAGTTTTGAAAGTTTTATAGAAATCCAATTGTGTGTTGGCTGAGGAATTTTTATTGATAAATAACTTACCAGAGCAATGCAAACTGTGGAGAAGGCAGGGTGCTGGAGGGGTGTTATTGCTGCAGAAAAGGGGGGTAAAAAGCTAAAAGTCGTGATGGATTTTTAGGCTCTCAAAACTACTCCCACGTGAGTTTCACTAGTAAACCCTGACCTGGCAGCCAGCCATCAGGAATAAATGCAGACCTGAGAATAAGAAGGCTATGTACAGATGCAAGCTTTATGCAGTGCTTTGAGAAAGAACCAGCTTCCTTGTGCGCTGAGTTATCCATCCAGCAGCTCCCGGACACAGGATTTCTGTATGTGGGGCAGTGCTAGGCAAAGCTCGTACAGCCTGGTGTCTAACAGCTGAGATCCCTATGTCTGGCCCTGCATTTTGAACACATTAAAAAGCCAACCCATCTTCCAAACAGTACAGCTGAAATCCGAACCTCATGTTAATTCTGTACTTTGCAGTTTAGCTTCAGTGAAGATGCTGATGTCAGTAGCAATTGTGGATGCTCTGGGAATGCGGGATCATATGCTCAGCCCTGGGCCAGCAACAGAGATTGCTGTGTGGGGAAGGAAAGAAATTATACTGGAGAGGCAAAAACAATGGTTTCAACATAGCAAATACTCAAGCTGTCTGAGAGGAAAAGAAAGACTTGAAGTGAAATCAGCAACCATAAGGAAGAAGTAAGCTTTAACCCTCAGGATTTTATAGCAAATAAAAAATCACAGAAGATGCATGACAATTATTTTCCTTTTTGAAAACTGCCATTTTGGAAGTGAAACCCTTGGCCAAAATGGATCATCTAGAAAACAAAAACAAAACAAAAAAAGAACTGAAGAACTGTATTTTCTTTTCATCGTTGTTTTTCAGTATTTTTTTCTGATGATTTATTCTTGCTTTTGCTTTCTTTCAGAATGAAGAAAAAAAAAGGTGAATTATGTGTAAACTGGAAAATATTGCTTTTGCCCACCTACACCACAAGAGCAGCTGTGGACTGGTTGGAGGCTGTGGCCGTTCTGAGTTCATTTCAGAGGCAACACATCAGGTAGAAGCCATGCACACAGCTTTCCTCAGAACCTCCACTTCCATTCCTCTTGGTCTCAGCCCCCAGAGACATCGTTCAGGCAGAAAAGACAGGGTGTCTTTCTATGCAAAGGAGTAGACCTTCCTGAGATCAATTTGCATGAAAGGCCTTGCAGATGGAATGGATCCAGATTTGAGGAGTCTGCAAATGAGTGCTGGAAACCTTTCAAACACATCTAGACTTTCTAGGCACTTCCCTTTCTGGTCTGACTGATGGGAGCTGAAGGATGACCTCCTTTGCAGTATTTCTGCATTTCTTCTTTCATATCTGGCATACAGACAGAAACTAAGTAGTGCATGAAAATTAAAAGCAAAAAACTAACAAAGTTTCTCAAGTTCAAGGTCTGGATTTAGTCTGAAAAAGAAACGGGTCATGCCCTGGGCTATTTGGATCCAGAATTTAGCCTTGAATTCATTTGGCTTTGGGGCAAAGGTCTGGGCCAGTTCTGAGCACTGCATTTGCATTTAGTCTAATGACATTCTCTCGTCCTCACTGGCCTCGTTAATTCTCAATGTGACATTGTGTCATCCGTGAGCTGACATAAAACAGGGAAACCCTTTTAAATGGGCAATAAACTCAGAGAAAAGAAGGCTTGGATTTCATGTGCTGATAGAAAACTGAGGGCAACCATACCTGAACACCTTCCAAGTCACTCATAAGCCCCCCGTTTCCCCCCCACACCCCCTGTTTGTCCCCTTCTCACGGTGAGTGGTGATGAAGAGGAGACGTAAACCTGAGCACAGGGGGATGATGAGGGGACATCCTTGCCACTGTGCACACCAGGGAGCTGCTGAGGGCCCACGTTATGCAGAGGAGCCACCTCAGTCCTGGGCTGCAGGTAGCAGGGGGCCCTGCGGATATCCCATGGCTAGCACTCATGTTCTGATAAAGCCTGTGCTTTTTTATGGAATTTTCGTAGAACCACTGAGGTTTTAAAAGACCTCCAAGATCATCTAGTCTAACTGTTTTTTCCCTTCTCTCTAAAAAGTAATTACCAAAATTCTATTAAAAATATTATTTGCTTTGAAACTTCTTCACAATTTCTTCCCAGTGAAGAAAGAGACACTGAAGACTATTAAAGTAGGGAAAGAATCTACCTTTCCTCAATGCTCTTCACCTTTTACAACCTCCTCTTTTATAGATAATTATCAGAAGAAAAAAAGTGTTGAAAGGGAGGGGTTTTATCTTTCAAAATGAATGGGAGAAATAGGAGTAAAAATCAAAACACTGTTGGTTTCTTTTTTCTTTTTTCTTTTTTCCTTTTGTTGTTGTTGTTTGTTTGTTTATTTTATTTAAAAGACAACCACAGAAGCTGCATTTGCCTGAAGTACTCATGTGGGTTTTAACATTCTCGTTCTTTAGGCCATTCACCTTCCTAAAGCCTTTGTGCCATGATGACACACTGTCATCCCAGTCCTACCCAGGAGGCCAAGAGGATGTGTCTCACCAGCATCTCTCCCCTCCCTAACTGGGGGCACTGTCTGCATGGTTACCCCGCTCTTGGGGTGTATTGGTTTGCACAGCCCGTGGAGCACCTCACAGCCATGGGAGGCTCAGGGCTTTATCTCTCTCTGCTCCTTGAGTGCAGATGTGTTTAGACTTTTGCAGCAATAAGCATCCTCCTTCCCAGAGAGGAGCTGCGTTTCTGAGCACCGGGGAAAGCAAAGAGCCTAATGCAGCTCATACATCATCTCTGGTCCTGGAGGCTAGTTGACGGCATTCATATGAGGGCATTGGCTCCTCGGATTTGTAATGATTCCTGACAGCCCAGCAGTGAAATATTTTCCAGAGTGGGAGTACAGATGTGGGCTGATGTGGATCTTATTTCCCATATAGCTCCAATCGTGTAAAAATGTGGATTGAAACACACAGGGTGATGAAGAGCAGATTACCCATATAGGAGGCTTGTAAGAGGTCTGCCTGTAAGGAAAGCAAGTCTAATAAAAGTGATAGACATAACAGAGCAGAGCTGGCTACACATCAGCCACAGGCAAAGTGACCCTTAGCTCTCCCCCTGTAAAGTATCTCATGGTCTTTCTGGATGAACCATCTCTTCAGAGGAGTGTAAAACACTTCAGACCCATATGAATGTGTTGGGGATGTGCCAGGTCACAGCAGTTGAGGGTCTGGCCATTTTCACGCTCATAAGTAAAAGGATCTTCTGTGAATGACCAGTCCTTGGGACATACTCCGCCCTGGTGTGCATGAGCCACATGCTTGATGTGTAAATTGAACCAGAGACGTTAAAAAGATTTGGGTCCCAGAAAAAAATAATTGGAGGAGAACAAGAAGACTGGTGGTGAAGGGACACATTCATCAGAGGAGGGATGAAGGGAAGAAATACATCCTACTGACAAGAAAGGGAAGACGGGAAATACCCAGAGTAATTTAGCTTCCACTGCAGTCCAGTTGTTCAGCCTCAATAAACAGTAGGTGGTGAGATCAGCAAGAGGATACTGACTGAGAATGTGGATGGAGAAGAGCTGGAAAGGGACGAGTTTTTTGGTAGATTAATAAGGAAAATTAGGAAAGGAATGGGATAACTGATTTGGACTGAGCTGAATTTCTGTAATAGAACAGTGAAAGGAGAAGTAAAAGATTTTACAGAATGACCAACACAGAACCTATTGCTTTGTCTCAAATTATCTTTCTGATTCAAATAACTTTTAGACAAGGAAGATTTCATTAATCAGACTATTTTCAGTGTAAAATGGCAAACTGAAATGCTGAAAAATTTTTGAGGCTTGCTTCATTTTTTCTTCTGAAAATGTTGACTGGATTCAGCCAAGCATGTGGCTAATTTCAATCCACATGAGTTTTGGTTGTGTTAAATAAAATAAATAAAATATTAAATAAATAAAAAGACAACCATCACCCAGTAGCACTGTGGGACAGATGTGGAGCAGCTGTTGCCAACACGCAGTCACCCCGGAGGAGAAGATGTCACAGACTGTGACTGGGGATGGCAGAGCAGCACGGAGCCCCGGTTTTGTCTGCTGCAGAGCAGGAGCAAGCTAGGAAGGACCTGCAGAGACAAAGGCATACCTAGAGAGGTGCTCAGGATCTCCACTAGCAACACTGGGTGTGTTAACACACACTGCATGGGATGGGAAAGCAAATTTCTGGTGCCTCCAACTACTCCACCTTGTCCCTGGCAGCCTCCCAGACCACAACAAACTGTGTTTGCAGTGAGGTGTCAGACAGAAAAAGCACTTTTCCCTCCCCAGGAACTGAGGTGTCCATGTCTTCACATGGTGTAAACTTGCCCCATTCCTCTCACGTTAGTGCCCGTTCCCACCTGGAGCAGATTGCCCTCAGGACACCTGTCTGGGAAGGTGGGGGTGTGTATGGCCTCGGTGCCACACAAGCTGTTCTGCTTCCACTGTTGCACACCATATCCCAGCCCATTCGGCAGCAGGCATACAAGAGCAGGTTTGAAATTATGTGGTACATGGTGTAACCCTCTCTCCAGCCCTTTCTCTCCTCCTTTCCTTGCAGAGCAGTCTACAGTGCAGAACAGAAAGGAACTGGGGGGCAGTTCAGGGAGGCCCGTCGGAGCAATGGGGGTGAACCTGTAATGAAGGATAAAGCAAGGGCAGAAAATGTTTGGAATCAATGCTGTTTGGCACGCAAGGGAACCAGAACAGAGCTGGAGGCAGAAAGTAGTCTGTGGAGCATATCTTGGGCCTGGCCATATTGAGATTGCTCCTAAATTTGGTTCTGCTGGTGTGAGCTTCCTCAGGATGGTCAGGCTATCATGAGAAATAATGGCTAGGTGCAGCTTAGCCAAAATATTGCAATAACTCAGTAGTTCTCTGCTCACACTGGGCCCTGCTGGTAGATGGTGCTTGCTCCTTACACACATAAACTAACCCAGTGCTTAATTAGTCCACTCGCTAGCAGTTCAGTGCACAGAGTTTGTAGCACAATGGCCTCGTATCCACATCTGTTTAATTCTAAACCAAGTGAGCCTCTCCCCCCCAATATTCTTGCACGGACAACACAATTCTTCAAATGCCTTAACAGCTAGAGCCTAACTAAGAAATAATACCCCCCTCCAGCAATCCCGATATTTTCTACATTGTTTCATCCAGAACCGTGAGGAAAAGTAATGACAGAGAACAGGAGGTCAACTAAAGAGCCCTTTTTGGCGCTGGGGAGCTGTTTGCTGTTGGCTGACACGATGTTCTCTGCCTGTCCTGCAGCCTTCCCCAGCTCTGCTCGTACTGCATTCGGTCTCCAGCGGCCTCCCACCCCCCGACTGCAGCGCAATCCCCCCTCAGCTTTGCCGCAGTGCCCCACGAGAAAACAAGCTATGCGAGGCACAGGATGACTGGCATGGATGAGACACTCCTGCTTCCAAACAAGCCATTTTCACTTCACTTTTCCCAGAGGGAAAATGCTGCCAGAATCAATCTATTTCCACAAAAGACGTCAATCTTGACACAGCTCCGATTTCCAATGGGAAAAAGCATTAATTTCCAGCAGATCCCTAGAACAGCTCTGCCGGGGAGTTTACATTCTCCAGTATGCTCCCACTGGATGTTCTAATACAGATCTCATGTGTCCCTTCCAAGGAGTGAAGCTCAAATTTCTCTACGGTGCCATTTCTTGATTAATATTATGGGTAGCGCTAGGTAAGAGTTGATTTACACGCCAAGCTCAATAGCAGATTTAATAAAATTCTCTGTGCTTCCTAGCTGGAGCACCCAGGGTGTGATTTTATTGGCCTTTTAGATTGCTTTTTATATGGCCTTTTACACACACCTTTTATACAAATGTAAAACAGGTTGTATGTATGACTGTCTACCATACAAATATATGTATATACACACATTTGTGTATGTATGTATACACATATGACTCTAATACACACATTTTACTTATGGCTTCCTGTTTCTTTACAACTGAGCGGGCAGTGAGTGTTGAAGTATGCAGTGGCCTTGCTTAAATTCACACACATAAATGCAAATTTCAGAGCAATAAACTCTGACCTGCTTCTGTTAGTGGCAAAGAAATCAGGGTTGATCGTTTTGTTTTCTTAACGTTCATAGCATGCCAACTGGCAGTCAAGAACAAACTGAACTGATGCTACAGGGTGACTTGAGAATCAAAGGGCCGAATGAAAAAAGTAGTTCAGCTCATGTGCCATCTGCTCCTTGCTCTTCCACTTTCTTATCAAATCCCACTCATGGTGCAGCTCCTGTCAACTGCAGCATCCCCTCTGCATTTGCCAGAGCTGCCACGATCTCACCGCCATGTGGGCTGCAGCCACGCGTGTAGGAAGATGCAGGGGAGCTTGTGGTGGGAGGGAGATGTCAGTTGCAGGAAATCAAGGTTCCTGTGAGGAAATCTGCAGAACAAGGCACACTCACAAGTGCCTGGAAGCTAAATGCAAGGCTTGCTGCTGTGGATCCCTGCAGACAGTACAACAGAAAAGGGGCTCCCAGAGTTCCCAGGCCTTTTATTATTATTATTATTACTATTATTGTTATTATTGTCATTATGTATATGTAAAATGCTGCTCTCTGTGGGTTGCTGTGTACTTTGTTCTGCAGCACTTGGTTCAGGCTCCCGGAAGGGTTGCCTGCACTCCTGAAAGCAAAGCAAAGGCCATTCTCTGTGTTTGTTCCCAGGACCTAAAGCTGTGCCTTTCACTCCCCTACTCATTTGCATCTGGGCCCTTTCTGGTATGGCAGCACTTATGCACAGGTGGTATTATAAATAAATATTAGCAGAACAACAATAAATTGTCATGAATTTGTTCTTTTTTGTTGCTTGGAAAATATAAATTAAAAAATAATAACAAAGAAGTTGTAAATATTCCCTGGCTTTCAGTGGGCAGGAAATATAAAGCCCCCAGCTGATGTGTTCTGCTGAGCGTGTCAGTTCCTGACTCTTTTCTTATTCAGCAGCCACTTCATAACCTTAGCACTTGGGTAGTTCTCTGGTGGGAGATTGAGAGGTACCGCTCCAGGAAACCGGAGGCAAGTAAAGGAGATTTTAAGAGCTTAATAACTGTTTGGTAAATCAGCACAGAGAGGAGGAGCTACTGCTGCATCACGGAGATGCAGGCACCACGTGAGCTGGCAGTGACTGTGGTGGGACACGCCACTCGGGTCATCGCTGCTTGCTGCCACTCCACAGCAGTGTGGCTTGGACTTTTCCAAAGAGTTTGGTGGCTTATCTCTGCAGAGCCGTGAGGGATCTGCAGAAACCTTGCCAAAAGGCGCTGGCTGCTCCCACCCCGCGCTGGGCTGGCTTCCAGGAGAAGACATCTCTGAGGGGAACAAAGACTTCCAGTGCCTCACAACGCTGTGAGCACTGCTCGACAAGGGGGTCACACAACACTTCATTTCTGTAGGAATTTTCCTAAATGACTTCCTCTAGCAATTCTTTAAAGTGACTTGCTCATGCAAGCTCAGACAATGCGTTAGAAAAGCTGATTGTGTCTTCTCCAGAAATGTTTGTGGTCAGAGCAAGAAGAGGCAGTGCGGAGACATTCGTCACCTGGCTGCACCATTTTGTTGAAGGTGCAGCCCTGGGAGAAGCAGGGTGAGCGCAAACTGCTCTTGCATGTGCTATCCACCTACATAAATCCCACCTCTCAACCTTCCAAGCACTGGGATATTTTGCAGCACAAGCTACAAAGATTCAGAGGAAGATTCCAGAAGGAGACCAGGCCTGCTGCTGTGTTTGAGCTGCAGGAAGCCTTCCAGCCCTCACATCGTGTTTTGCTACCAGAGACAAGCTCCTCACGGTGCAACAGCATGGGTTTCATCTCAGCCTTCCCTGCGTCTTACTTTTTCGCAGACACAGAGCATGCGCTTGGCCTGACAAGAAATCCTGACCCAGTGTCTGTGTGGTGAGGGGCTCCGCAGGTCCCCTAGGTTGCTCCTCTGTGGAAGGATGTTTGCCAAAGTCTGAGCAATTGGGACTGCAGCATGAAAGGCAGAGATAATCTAATTTAATTCCTCTGAAAGCAAATGTTCAAAGAGCTTGGATCTTCAGGTCCTAAGTAACTAGTAAAACAAAGCAACTGAAAAGTCCAAGGGGAGCATACTTGGCCAAGTTCTAACATTGGTTATACAGCATAAATCCAAAATAAGCCACAGACTTTGTCTTCTATGTCACTAAATCCACATACCTGAAACTATTTAGTTTTTTTTTTTTTTTTTTTTTTTTTTTTAATTATCTTATTTCAAGATGGAGAAAATGACTTGCAGTCATTTGGACCCCTGATTCTGTTTTTACAGAGCATGGTGTGTATGACAAGTGATAGCATGTAGTTGTGCTAAAGATAAGCTCTCGGTGTAAAAGGAATCAAGCATTAGATCAATTTCTTTTTCAGATACAATGTTTTTGGAGCCGTGGTTTTCACAAATATATTGGACTGAGAAGTCAGGTAAGGTAAAAGAATAGATTTTTCCTGGTTTAGAATACAATTGCATTAAAAATTGTTTCTTCATCTTGGTTTTTGATGAAATCTTGTGCCAGAGATAAAAACAAAACAAAACAACAACAACACAAACAAAAAACAGACAAAAAGCACACACACAAAATCCAACCAACCAACACAAAAAAAAACACCTACCAGTAACCAATGTGACTATCTTGTACAGGAAAGGCAAATGCAGATCTGAACACAGGCTCCTTCCCCAAACCCACAGAACACAGTTGTGTGATTTTTTTGCCCATCACGGGGACACAAATATCGTGCTGATCAGAGCACATGATGTACCTTTCCCCTACTCGCCTGGCTCTCTTGCTTTTTTGCCTTTTTTTTTTTCCTGATGATATTGAGGCAGTGCTCTGCACCCTGCACAGCTGCTAAAATAAATAAAAGAAAAAAAGAAAAAAAAAAAAAGGCAAGCTGCATAGGTTTAATACAAAACAGGCAGCGTGACCAAAAATACCACATTTATAGATTCATATCTTGAGCTTAATTCAAATCTATCACAGAACAGTCCCTGAAGGAAAATGCACATAAAAGACTTGTCCGGGTCGGCTGCTGCAGATACTTCTTTCCATGGTTTTCAGACACTGATGTTGCCAAAGCATCACTGCTGGCCACACTCATACCCTCACCTTCTAATCACTAAGGCTCGCTGCTGCTACGGACAGATTCCAGCAGCTCTGCAGTGACTTGCCCTCAGTGCTTCAGCATGGCTAGGTGGAATAACTGGTCTTCTGCTCCTCTGCAGACCCTCTCTTCCATGGTCGTGAGAGAGGCCATTAGAACTGGTTAAAAAATAAAATAAAATAAAAAAACCCTCTTCCTGAGAACTGCTGATGTTTTGCCATTTTATGCCATTACTAATTGGCTCAGGGGAAGTCAGAATATCATAACTTCTTGCAGGAAGATAATTTCTGCAAAAAAAATATTTCATTCAATAATATATTACATTACAGAAAGATAAAAACATCTACTTTTGATGTTGCTCTGCTGTGTTATGTTGTTAGATCATATTTGAAATCTTGAAGTCAAAACAAGCCATTTTACCTGATCAAAACTACAGGCTTCAACATGTAGAAAACGAAACATTCAAGCTCTATTGAAAGGCACTGAAACGGTCACCCACGAGCCTTTTGGCTTTCCCCCTGCAGGTTAACCAGCATGGCCATGTTCCCACTGAATGCTGGATTCCACGAGAATCATTCTGACAGATAACCATTCCTTTCAGATCTGTTTGCTACAGGGCCTGCAAGTATAATCCTCCCTCTCGTCTTTCTGCTACCTGCCCTCAGAGGGTGATGGCACTGGTGTTGGGGATGAGCCTGTGGAGACAGACCCCCAGAATAAGCACAGGCGGGTGCCATGGGACAGAGGTGGAGGAGCAGTACGGGCCCCAGGAGTGTGAAGTGCACTTCACATGAGGGCTGGGAAGCCTCTGAGATGGAGGAGGTGCTTGAGAGCAACAGAGGAAGAACTATGCTGTCAGGACGTGGGATTGTTTACCTGCTGATCAGTGTCTGTGAATGATTCCCCCAGCAAAGCAGAATAATCTGAAGAATGGCAAATAAAAAAAGTGAGTAGCAGCCAAGTGATAACTTTTCAGAATACTTAGAGGTAAATTAGAATTTCTGCTGGAATATTCATGCAACTAAAATCAGTTTTCATGAAAGTCAAGTTTTTCAGGGGAATTTTGGAGAGAAGTTTATACTGTGTACTTGGGGGAAAATTCATGAATGAAAGATTGCAGATAAAATGGACCCTGCTCAGTGTCTGTACAAGCTCCCAGATCCTTCTTCACTCTCTCAGTGTCTTTCTTGAGCTAGGCACTGTGGAGAAACTATAAACCCCATGAACCCCACTTGTTTCAATAAACCAGAGACGGGCCACAACAGAAAAGCAGCACAGGAGATGGTCCAGCCTGGGAAACCAAAGTCAGGGTGGATTGCTGGAACTGCAGTTCCTATGAGTCACTGACATGTAGACAGATGCAATTCTCTGATAATTTGAACAGAACAAACAATTTTGTCATCTCCTGACTGAATTCTTTCCAAACTCTTCATTGCACTAGAAAACATTAAATTCAGACTTCTGTCCTAATTTGGAATGAAAACAAATATCTGAGTATTGGGAGTCTCTCCTTTCTCTTGGATGAAAGTCGGACCGTCAAGCAGCTCTGCCTGCTGGCTGGGCTGAGGAGCATCTGTGTGCGTGAGCCACACGTTTCCAGCCTGATGCCCTGCTCCGTACGCCTCTCTCTGGCAGCCCCTGCCACACAGCAAATATCCCTCTGAGGCTTTTAAAGACAGACAAAAATGGAGTGGAACGTTGTACCGTTTGCTGCTGTGCCCTGCGAGGGTTTTCAGAACAGTGTCCAGATTGCTCATTGCAATCAACTACCCCTTATTCATTGAGGTTAAGGGAAACCAGACATTTGAGATACTCATGTCACGAGCATCTTGTGGCTTTTCTGCCTTCTCTTCCAAGGCAGATAGATTGCTGAGGGCCAGATGACACTCCAAGACACACTGCTGTGAATCAAGAGCATTTCACCAATCCCAAAACGCAGAATGAGCAGAATCAGGCCCTCCTACCCAAGACACAGTATTTCTGGAGATGTAGCTGGGGACTTCCATTTGTTTGTAATTAGGTGCTGGCACTGGGAAAGCCCTGAAGTCCCTGCGGTCTCTGGGCAGCAGATAAAGCTTTTGTTTTTGCACAGACAAAAGGCAGAGCAGGCCAAACCAACATACAGTGTGTGAGCACTGGGAAGCCTGATGAAAGGCAATAAAGAATGTCCGAAGTCAGCAACAAATAATATGGCAGCAGGAAAGAGAAATCTTAAAGCAGTTAAAAGTGAGGAAGGAGGGAGGGGAAGGGGAAGAGAGGAGGAGCCAGGATGGCTAGGTGCCCAAAGCAGTGATACGAAGGGTGAGCGCTGCTGAGACTCACGGGGGAGCAGGCCACGTGGGAGCTGTGCAGAGCAAGCTGCACAGCACAGACCTGCTTGTCTCCTGCTGCAAGCACCCCTCTCCAGGCTTTATCTCTTGTAACTGAATGACTGGGAAGCCTCACTTCTCCTTGTCGCTTCTCTATCTTTTTGCATTACTCCACCTCTCCAAGGGACCAAAATATTTCCTGTTAACCAAGTCTTGCAGATGGTGAAAGAGGAGACATGAAGTGAAATGATCTGTATTTCTTTGCTTGCTTCACATGCCATCCCACAGCTGGCACAATGCTTCTCCAGCACCCAACGAGGAGATTAGAGACTTGCATTCCTTGCAACATGTAAACTCGATTAAGAGCCTAGAAGAGCAGATCTTCAGCCATGAGACTTGTCAGGTAGGGACTTTCTTTATTATTTTGTGTTTGTGCAACTCCTGCGCAACGGGGCCTTATCACAGCTACAAGAAAAAAGGACAGAGACAAAATCAGACTGGGAGACGAAATACAAAAAGAGCAGAGTGCAGACTACAGTAGGTAGGGGTAGATTGCTTTGCAGGCAATCAAGAGAAACACTGGGACAGCTGGGCTGAGGAAAGGACTGAAAGTTACTATGAGGACCTTAAATCTTGAATGTGGACACTGAGCATAATGGCAGTCATCCATCTGCTGTCGTGGCTGTAGATTCTGGCATGCAGCATTTGATTCCTATTTGCATTCATAGTATTTATATTTTGAAAGAAAAAAAAAATCCTTTCTTTTTCTTCCTTCTCTTCCAAATAGTTTGCACAGAACTATTTTACTAGCGCTCTGCCCTGTGGGAAGGCTCTAATTTGGAAAACATGGGCCAGGCTATACAATGGGGCTTGGCATTTGCTCACGTAAGTAGTCCTCCTTTTGCATAGGAATTGTACTGTATAATCTGAAGTCGTTTATGTGCCTCTGTGGTGCTCAGAAGTAGGCAGATAGCATGTGCCAAATATTAAACTTCTGTTGGTTTTATGTGTAGCTGTGGCACTGCATGTTGAAGGACTTGGCAATCTGGCAACTTGAGTTTTGTTGCACACTCTGAACAACATCCAGAGCGTCCTTTCTTCAGCTTCTCTGTTTTTACAGGCAATGTACAAACATGTTTCACCACAGCCAAAATCTTCTTCCAGGCGCTGCAATAAATCATGCAGCACGTTCGGCAGCTGGAAGTGATTGTGGATCTTTGGGTGGAAGACTCACACAAGCTTTTGAGGTTTCACTCAGCTACAGCAGCATTTTAAACCTCTGCCCTGTTCTTAGGTTATGTTTTCTGCCTTTTGACAGCCTGTGCTAGACTTTGCCCTCAGTTCAAACTGGAGGTAGGCCAAGGTGGTCCTGTCTGGGCTTGACAAAAGCCTAGAGAACCCTCTGGGCTCTGCCAGATCACAAGGCCAGCACGCCAGCAGCAGACTGCCTGGGTGCTGGCAGTCAGAAGGAAATAATAAGAGGTCACCGCTTCTCCATGGAGCTTCTGTGAGGAGCGGCTGTGGAGGGTGAAGCTGGAAGGAATGTGAGCTGAGGACACGCTGATGTGCCAAAGGGTGGTGCTGCGGCAGGCATTGAAAGTCAGATCAAAATTCACTGGTGGGAACAGGCCCAAGAACATAAGCCAAGCAATTCAGCAGCGATATTCAGTCAGCTCTTCTCTGAAAGGACTCTGATCCTGCTCTGATACAGTGGATACAAAAGAGAAATGGAAGTGTCCCACCACCTCTGGAAACAGACCCCTGGCCCTGTTCTGGAGAGCACCGACAAGGGTGAGGACACAAGGTGGTACTGTTGGCTGGCAAAGTGACAGAGGACCCTGAGTCACCAAGACTTGTCACACAAGCTGGGGCAACTGGGCTTGGGAGGCAAGACAAGATCTCCGAAGAGCCAGAGGACAGAATGAAGGACAAATGAGGGTCTAGGGCAAAAAAAGACAAAGGAAGATGCTCCTACAAGACCACCAGTGTGAGCACTCCTGCTAGAGAGAACCCACGTGAGTAGAACCTGTGGATCAGGCACAGGGCCGCGCACGACCTTATCTCTCTGCCATACCCCTGCCTCTTCAGCTGGAGGGCAACCATCATGACAAAAAGCACGGACCTTTTACCCCAGAGCTGTCTCCTGTGTAACACAGCAGGAGCCATCCTCAGACTCGGTCCAAGCAGAGCCGGGACGGCTGACGTGCTGGTGTTATTAATCACAGGCAGGCTGAGGAATGCTCCCTCAGAGCAGGGGCTTTCTGTAGATGGGTTTCTAAGGCCAGAGGGATTGTTAGCTCATCAGGTCTGACCCCATCCATAACAGAGGCAAGAGAACTTCACCCAGTGTCCCCTGAGAGCCCATCGAGCTGTATGTGGCTAGCACCAGAGTGACGTTCAGCACTGCTCTGGAGACAGAAAAAATTGGGGCTTCCCCCCCTCTCTCAGGGAACTTGTTCCAAAGGCTAATCAGTTCCACGCTTTGAAATCTGTTTTCAGTTTAATGTCTCTAGCTTCAGCTTCTAGACCTTGCTTTTTGTTTATTAATTTTTTTATTTTGCCTTTGCTAGTCTCAGAGACACTTATTTGTTTTGTCTGCGAGACTCTGGATGAACCGAAAGCAAGTAGCTTTATAAAACAGGAAGATGTTCACCAGAAGGTAGGACTGACCTTGTCATGTAGCATCACAGCAGCTCCTAGGCGAGATCCTCAGCACTTTGTCTTTCCAAGAGGATGAAGTTCTGCTTCTGTGCTTTTAGCAGTTTTCCTCCTTGGCTCTTCACTTGTGGCATCCCTTGATGCAGGGCATAGGGCTGGGAAAACACAGCAGGGCATTTCAGGCTCTTATTCAGCCTGGTGGTTGCTGAACCTCGCAGTGCTACCCTACCTCCTCCACAGGCTGCTTCCTTTCTCTCTCCTAACTCTCCTCTGGTTCTACATTTTGCTTGACGTCCTGCTCAACTTCTTCCCTTGACTCCATCCCTGCCATCTCTTGCAGTGCCCTCCACACCTCTCTTCACGAGTCTTCATCTTTCTCTCTCCCTTTTCAGAGGTGGGCCTCATGCCCTTCTCTGTCCCCTGTCTCCAGTCTCCCATGTCCTCCTTTTTTCTAGTGACAGAGGATTTCACCCTATGCATCTCAACACCACAGACACATCCCCACCTTCCCAAACCTGCTATCAGCCTTGCTATGGTCTCTTCAGCTCACTTATTTTCATATCACCCATCAAAATGATTTTACCCCTTTCTCTTGTTCTGTACATTTAACCCACAACTTCAAGAAAGGAAGACCTGTTTTCCCTTGACACACGTACTTTTTAGTTCTGTTGCTCAAAAAGGGGAAATAGGAAACTAGCACTGGTGTGAAAGACACAAAGACAAGCAACAGGAGTTTTCTTATTCAAATCAGGCTCCTTGTTTAAAATGTGAAGACAGCAACTCTGTCACTTCTTCCCAACAACTTTAAATCCTATTCTGCAAGCACCTTCCCTACATGCCTTGTCCTTGCTATACTAGATTGTAAAGCATGCTCTCTCACTTTAGTCAGGCTCCTGAAGAGCACAGGCATCTGTCAGGATGGCTCTACCTGCAGGACCAGGCCTTCTTGTGGGTGATAATCCTGGAGAAACAGGGAGACATTTCCCATACTGTCTTCTGACCTGCTCAGGCCTAATTTATCTTGCTCCTAATCAGTGTCAAGATGGCTGAAGCCATGAGTGCAGCTGATTTCCTTCAGCTTGTTAATATTGGAAAACTGCCTCTGAAGAGGGCCAGGTGTGCTAATAAAGGTGGGTTCACCACTAATTCCACGCAGCCCCTTGAATGTGCAGTTCATGGATACATTGCCATGATGTTTTGCCAATAAAGTAAGAAACCAAACCTTCACATTCTAGAGAAAATAATTGATGAAAGACACAGCACAATGCTCCACTGAACATGCGGCCTTTCCTTAATATTAATGTGTAATTTTGTAGCTAATTACTCCCAGTGCATTTCTTGGTGGCCTGGGAATCTTTCATGGAACATCTGCACACACAATTACCTGCTCAGTTTTTCATAATCTCTTACTAAATCATTGCTGGATTTGCAAGGGGACCATCAGTCATCTGAGCTTCCTTTTCCCTTTTTTGCATGTCTTTTGCCTTGTGTCAGTTTGACCAAGTAATATTTATTGAATAAGGTCAGTAAGACTCAAGCACTGTTTCACTGTCGTGAGATACTTAATTTTCCCCAGCCTCTGTTCTACCCAGAGCTGTACATGGGGATGGGATTCATCTGTGCTGTTGTTGTGGATGAGCTGAGGACTGGTATGTTGGAGCAGGGCAGCCGCAGAGGGAGCATGCTACATGCCCAAAGCCTGCTGCCTGCCTGCCTTGACCCTGCTGTGCCCTGGGAAAACCAGCCCCCAGGAGGGTGTTGTTCACAACATCTGCTCTTTTGATATTCCTCAGGGTCTTCAGAGAAACCATCATCCCTTCCCCAGCATGGAGCTGGCTGATGCTGATCTCTTTGCTGTGGAGACTGGGATGCTGGAGCAAAAACGGTGAGACATTTCCCACTGTAGTCAACTTAATGTGGGAGAAAAGTTGTTAAAAAGAAAAAAAAGAAAGAAAAAAAAAAAAGAGTTTAGGCTTCTGTCTAGGAAGGAAGTGTTTAAGCCTTTCCTTCTGAAGATAGCACTGGTACCTTCAGTCTGGTAGGCTGCTGCTCCCTGCAACCCATTGGGCACTTTGCCTTAGGTTTCCTGAAGGGTCTAAGTCCAAAGGGCTGCTTGGAATTGTCCTTGAAACTGGATGCTTGTGCTACATCCAAATGGCTTTATGATGGGAAGTGTTTAGCTGTTCATGTGTGATGACAAACCATGAGAAGCAAGTAATCGTCTCACTTAGATAGACACTTTTATTAAGAAAATGTTAAGTGCATACACATTTACTGGAGAAATTACAACAATATAAAAGTGTTTATTTTCAAAATATTCTATGAAAGGAGTAATTTCAAAAGCATAATAAGACTCCTTCATAAAAGCTGCCTTACAGGAACACAAATACAAAAACCTTTTCACATTATTTGGGAAGATTTTTTTTTTTACTTAATAAAAATATAAAGTACAGTATTCACCACATTCTGACAACACCGAGCTGTTAAGGAGTGGAAGATGGGAGGTTCAGGCGGCCCTTTCATCATGATAAATATTTTCTTCTCTCTGGCCACCAGTTTTGTGTTTGCAGGCAAGACTTGTGTGAGTGGCAAGTTGGTTAACAAAAATAAAATAGATTTTTAGGTAATAAGTTCTCAGACCCCTGATTACTATAAATCACACCACTCCAAACAAATTGTCAGAGAAAAGAAAGACCCTCTGATTCTGACAAAGGGAAAATATCAACAAAGAACTTCTGTAGGAACTGCATTTTCAACAAAATGTGTATATTTTACTTGGAATATAGCCTTCATTGCAAAAGACCAATGAACATTTGCTCAAACACCACATTAGTTAAAAACACATCAAGAAGTGATCCTTCATCCTTCCTCAGGCAGAATTCAGATAAAATATTCATACATACAAGTGTAAAGCTAGTATAAATAATTACAAAAAAAATGGCACAGCAATAAATACCATCTATTCTTCTTTAAACAAACAAACAGACGTATAACAACCTTAGGATTTGACAGCTGCACTTGGAAATATACCACACGTGACACGACAGTTTCACATTTATGGAAGCTGCTTTTTCAGCACCTGTTCAGTGTTATCTCTTTTCCCTTCTTCCCTTCACGTGTGGTCCCTACATCACTCCCATCTCCTCATGCTTCCTTTCCCTGATTCGGTCTTTGGTCAACAGTTAGAGGCAGAAAGCAAAAGCTAGTGCTCTCCCTGAGGGGGCCCTGTTAGTGCAGCTTCTCGGCCTGCTGGGACTGCGGTGTGCACAGGAGGAATAATAGGGCACAGGGCAGTGAGGAAGTGTGATGCAGCCGTGTGATTGATGTCCCTTGTGTGCAGGGCATGGCTGCTCTTCCCGATACAGTGGTTCTCTTGAAGATAATGGCAAGCAAAAAGCAAACCTTCCCGCTCAGGGTTGGAGTTTGGACTAAAACAAGGAAAAAGCTTCGATCAGGTTCTCATGTAAGTCTTCAGTTACTCCTGGCCAGGTCTGCCACCCCTGCGTTCACTCTGTGCCTGAACTCACCCCTGTGGAGCTGTGCTCCAGCTGAGGGAAGGGACACGGTGCTGGCCCCAGGAACAGCCCCATACCCTGAGTGGTCTTAGCTATATGAGCAATCAAGTGTCATCAGCCCAGCTCACAGTGTGAGTCTCAAGAAATGCCTGAGGACAGACAGCCCACAAGCACACAGAAAACCATCACCTGGCTGTTCCCCAGCATCTCCCCACTCAAGAGCAAATGCTCTTCCCTTAGCACAGTCTGCCTCTGCAATGTCCACAGGTTTGCCCATAGAAGAGGAGTTTGTTTGCTCAGGCTGGTGTGGGCTTGGCCTGTGCCCAAGGGCCTTTCCCTGCTGGCGCTGCCCGCAGCGGTGTTCCCTGTTAACTGGTGCTGCAGAAGGGCACTGGCAAGGCTGTAGAGCCACAGCCAGTCACTGGGCAGCTGGTGTGCCCCTTAGAAGCAAAGGATGTGAACACGTGAAGGATGCACCTTGCCAGGTGAGAAGGACACGCTTCATGTCTCTGTCAGAACTAAGATTTGCCCACTTTCCCCAAAGTCATTCCTGTGCTCCCCCTGGCAAACCACTAGCTGTTGTAGATGCATGTGTAGGGACAGCAAGTGGACCCTAGGATATACAGCACAGCCCAGGGAGGATACAAGAAACTCTAGTTTTCTCACAGAACTTCTTCCTGCCTTTACCTTGACAACAGAGGTTCTGATCCAATTCACATTGAAATCAACAGCCCGATTCTCACCAAGTACAGTGGTGCCAGACCTTCCAAAATGGAGACAAAAACATTTAAAGCACCAGCGTGGTGATGGTAACAATAGAAGGAATGTCAAAGTCATACACACACATTTTAGGCACAGCAGTTGGTTTCTACTTCAAAGTAAATGAGGTGATGTGGTCCCAGCTGAAGCACTCTCTCTTATAGCACCCTTTTGCAGAGAGGAAAGTACTTACAAGATTTTTACCTGAATCCACATGGAAATAAGGTAGTCCCTGGCTAGCCAAAGTGCCTCTTTGGCATTAAAGATGCCTGCCACAGAAAGGAGTGCCTTATGAAACACCCCTTTCAGTGTTCCTGACACAGGCTGCAGGTAAGAGGGAAGATCCCGTTTGAAGCAACCCTCCAAAAAAACACACAACGTTACAACATTTTTTGTTTACAATACAGACACAGACATACAAACACAAGTATTGTGCTGCACAGATGTGCTTCCCCCCAGATCTCTGTGTGCAGCACAGCGTGGATATCATGGTACTTTAGGTGTCTTTTGCCATATACTATATTGCAAAGGTTCTTCCTCACACAGGTGGGAATCAGGAGAAAGAAATTTCTGGCTGAGAGAGGGAACTGGTGCAAGAAGTGGTACTTGTCCCCAGGTGTACTTTGCAAAGAAAATCCCAGAGGCTGTGCCATTCACCAGCAAGCAGAACCATGACCACCGCTGAACAGTGTTAGCCTTCATCTCCGTACCCAAGAAGCACCCAAACTGGGCAGACACTCAGCATTTCCTCTCTCACCCCAGTTATCTCTTTTCTCCAAAGACATGGCAGACAACCTCTTCAAAATCTACACAGAGCAATCAAAAATGTTACTGCCCTCAGGCAGGTGTGACTGTTCAGTATCTGAGGCTGTTGGTGAAGGGTCACACAAATGCTCCTCCATTTACTTCAGCACAAGGCCAGCCGATCTGAAATCACCTTCTGTGGACGGGTGGGAACAGACACCTTGTGCATGGCAGCATCTTTGACTCCTCCAGCAATTTGCAATACGATCCAGCTGTTAGATCTTTAATAACCCATTCCTTTTTGTGCTAAAATGTGTCATCGGAAACACAGGAACATAGGAAATGCCAAGTGACATCAGATCAGTGTTGTGGCTCCTAACACGCTCAGCTACTCAAACCAAGTACTAGCACCGTGCAGCACCAGATGTACATTGCCACAGCTGCTCATGGTTGCCACCGAGGTCTCTGGTCTTCAGAGAATGGCTTAGCCCTGCAGCCCTGAAATCAATCCCTCAGCCAAAATACCTATAATCACCACCCGTAATAGTGCTGTCCACTTTCATTGCTATCTGATGCTTTTTAGCCTTCCTATGTTCTTGGCCTCAATGACTTTTGGGGGAAAGAAACTCTTCCACTACTTACACAACAACATTGCACTGTACAGTTCATGTCCTTCTAGGTTTAAATCTCCAGGAGACTTGCATGAACCAAAGAAAGTTAAATAAAGCAGGACCTCTACATAGCAAAGGAAATAAAATATTATATAATAACATAGGGTTAGTTTAAATTCATATTTGCCCTCAGTGCTAGGTAATCAACCAACTGTATAAAAACATATTTTTCTCGAAATCAAATACATCTTACTATATAAAAATAGCACTGTGAAAGCAAGCCAATTTGTGAAAAAAAAAAAAAAAAAAAGGAAAACACCTTTGGAAATGCATGAAGCGTTGCTTTTGTGCTGCATGATAACAGTGAAATGTATTCATTCCCTAATACTGGTTATCTGTTCTCTGGGTCCTACAGTAAGAAATCCTGTAGACGGCTTACAATGCTTGCCTCTTACATCTTGAACCTCCTGTTGATGAAGAACAGAGTGAAACACTATTAAGGTCTATTTCAGTTGCAAAAGCTTTGATATCAGGCCTAGTCAAATAGCAAATTTGCATCTGGACTAACCCAAAGGCATTTCTTTTGCAGTCCCTCCAACCAGTATGCACCAAACAGTTTGGGGAAAGTTCTCCACAAGGAGCTGCTGGTCCCAGAAGGGCAAGCCCAGCCACGGGAGTTATTTTGGGCAGGTTGTGCTCATCACAGTTAGTAAGGTGTTCAGAGCTAACATAGGAAGAAGGCTGGCTAGGAAGCTTATTCTGGACTTGAAAGCCAGAGCAGAGAATTATTGGTGGGCAAAGAGACTTAGCAAAAAAAAAAAAAAAAATACAGCAGGAAAAGGAGGGATTAATCATCTGTGAGAGGCCCCAATAACGGAGCAAGTGGCACTGGGAGTGCCTCCTCTCCTTCCCCACCCCACATCTCTGCTGGAGAACCTGGACTGCATTCCTTGTGCTCCACAGGAGTCTGCAAGGGTGCCAGGTGTCTGTGTGGGTGGAGGAACGCAGAGGACAGCCCACGCTCTGCTCTTGTTCAGCTCCCATGATGGGGAGGATGGAGAGCGGAGGCCTCAGACCGGTGTGAGCACGGTACCCAGGAAGAGTGGTGGGCTAGGGATCACAGCACAGTGCAGGTGTTTTGTGGGTGCGGGTGTGGACGGGGTTCACTCAGAACAAGAAGCCAGGCTGTACTGGTGGCCTCCAGCTTTTGTTCAAAGTGACCCCTATTCCTGCTCCACCTGATTGACCTTTTACCATCTAGTTGAGGTTTCTAAGGCTGAGCTATGAGTGTCAGAGGGTAAACACCAGGTATTCAAAAACCCTGATGCCCCAGCATGGCTTGCCTAGCCTACAGGATCTGCACAAAGATCCCTTTCAATGCCTGCTGGGCAAGACTGTGTGACCACAGTCAGCGATGGTTGTGGCTAGTCTTGGTGAAGGTAGCTTCAGAAAATTCATGCAGGCATAAAGAGGGTGACTAAACCATAAGATTTTCCTTTTGAAGATATCCTTCCCATTATCCCACACTGGTAGCCCTAACTCTTTTGGTGCAGAAAGGCAGGACACACCATCCTGATGGGACAAAACAACTTGGGACACCCAGAGGGTTGGTGTAGGCAACACCAGTCTCTGAGATTTGTCTCAAATCTCCCATAGGAGAGGTGTTAAACCCATCACTGATGCAACTGCATCAGCATGCACTGATCATTTCATGCTGTCACTACCCAATGCTGCATTTGTCACTGAAAAACACCAGTGCCAAATTCACAGCTGTTATGTTTATAGTTTAACTCTGTCACTTTGGTAGTGGAGGAATAAGAACAGCTTAAAAGACAGAGGGCATCCCAACCTTTACACTGCTTTTGACTTTGGCTTTGCTTCAGGGCTCTTTTGGCCTCTGGGTGTCAGTTCTCCCATCTGTAAAATGGGATTGCCAGGCTTTAGGCAGCATCTCTACAAAGGAGACTGCACGAAACCATGGGGATATTGCACAGATCTCCCTGGGAAGTTCAATATGGGTAAAATGCATTATCCCAAATGTTTTTCCCAGTCTCCTCCTTACCCTGGTCTCCCTGTGGAGGAAATCAGGCATACAGATTGGACAGGAATCAATGAGTTCTATTCTACATATGGTTGCAACCTAGTGAGAAACAGCCAAATATTTTGTTGCATTCCTTGTGTCCCTTAGAAAAGCAAAATATGCAGTGCCATTAAAGCATGGCCACTTTGAGAGCGAAACAACTTGGCCAATCTCCCCCATGGTGTAACAAAACTGACATCAACACAGCCACGCTACAGCTTTACACCAGGGTTAAAAATTATGTCCCATTCACCCCCGCCTCCACCGTGGCTGAACTTTTTCCCTGCTCTAAGAGCTTTATCTATATAATACCCCTTTGCAGGGAGGGTAGAGTTGTTATCTTCAACAAACATGGGGAAAAATTGAGGCCTGGACAGACTAATGTATTTGCCCAGCATCATATAGGATGGTCTGTGGAAGAGCGGGGATGTGAACCTGGGGTATCCCAGCTCAGAAACTAATGCCTCCTACCATTCTTTCTCCCTGGAGACTTTAGTGGTGTTGCACGGGAAGGGCAGAGTGGGCCCCGTTTCTTCTGTTGCTTTTTTTTATGAGTGCGATGACGTGGTCTAAATTAAAAGAAAAATACAGAGACTGCCGTAAATTATCCATGTACAAAGGCCTTATTCACATTTATTCTATGTCCCCTTCACATCTTGCTGGCAGGGTGAAAATGAAGATAACATCCCCCTCCACATGTCCTCTGCCTCAGAGGAACACTAGGCAAATGGAAGTGCCCTGGTGACAGGACATTTGCAAGTCTTGGGGCCAGAAGTTTTTCCCCAAAACACTGACACCTCCCCAGATGCCTGCCAGAACTTGTTAGCCAGGAGCCTCTCTATCCACGTGGCACCCCATAAGGTACAACGAGATTGGAGGGGGCTGAATTTCTGGCTTCCCACCCACCATTCCCACCGATTCCCATAAGAGCTGGTTGTTTTTCTATGGGATTTATGGGCATTCGGTGCCTTAAACTGAGGCTGTGGAAGCATTTGCCTACGTTGTACCCCACTGTGCAGGGCAGCACCCAGCACATGCTTGGTGGAGTACCAGGAGGCTGTTATTTTGGTGTCTTGCACTCCAGCCATCATTTAGTAATGAGATTAGAAATGAGGAAAGCTGCCACACCTGGGTTTACAAGTGCTATGGAGCAAGGCAGCAACAGAGCTTAGCTCTCATTATAACCAGCCCCTGGAACTCAGGAGTTTCCTTTCCTTTCTCCCAAAGGGCTTGGAGGAAAAGCTTTTACTATTTGACTTTGTTATTTTATCCAGATCCATCAACTCTCTTGTCTGTGCCAGAAGTAACAACTGAGCTTAATGGACTCCAACATCCTGGGCTGAGGGGAAGTTTTGAGCTGGGACTATGTCAACGTGACAATGGACGAGCCAGGATCATTCTCTGATCTCTGCTTATTTTGGGCTCTGTTAACTCTGCAAGGGCCTGATTTTGCAAATCCTTGCATGAAGGGAGAAGGGAAAGGCAGTCAAGGTGGGACTGCCTAGAAGTGGTAAAGGATTTGCTAGCTGATTCAAGAAAGGACTGATTTGCCCCTTGTCTATAAAATGGATGAGTGTTGAATGATGTTGGCCACAGCAGTTGCACAATGATTTTTAAAGCCAGTTAAGGAGTTTGGACTCCTGACAGCCTGAATGAATTTTACTGATGTCTCATAAGTACGTATATTACATGGAGATGTGATGAATATAAAGCAATAATAAAGGCTAAGCAGGATTAATGAGCAAAATAATTCCCTACTAAAAACCATCTCTACTTTCACAATCACCTGTATTAGACTACTATGCTCTATGACCTCTTGATTGGCTTTAGCTGCAAATTATAACACAGAAGATACTCTCAAATGGAAGCACTGGTATTGATTAAGATGTCTTGACAGTTTGGATTTTACTTAAGCAATTACAAGAGCCCTTTCTACAAAACGTATTGATTTTATTCCAGAAAAATAAATTCCCATGTACAATTGGGTTTTCATAACATGAAACAATTAGCCATTTTATTGCTAGTGCATATAGGGTAATGTCACATTTCATACAATTTCAGTACAAGTGAAAAAATATAATATATGGCTGATTGAAACGGATAGCTACATTAACATTTATAGATCTATATAGATTTATTTTACAAGCTGTTAGTAGTTTAGAAGGATATCGGTGTTTTAAACTACCAACATTCATATGGCTCCAATTCAAATATATGAATTGCTTGATGCGCTATAAATATATTCCAAATACATTTTGTTGAAGAAGTCAAAGCTGTGCACTAAAATATATCAAAAACATGCCTTGTGAAAATGCTACAGACAGAGCCCTGACTGTCTATGGAGCATGAAAATGCCACTGGTGCTAGCATTAATAGTTGGAAAATGAAAACAATGCCATGATTACTGGGATTAGATGATGGAGATGTATGCCTTCTTATTTAATATAACTGGGACCAAATTCTTTTCTGTTAATCAATGTAAATCAGGATGAAATCCACAGAAATAGCAGAGTTGCTTCTGGATGAAAGTTACGTTAACCAAAAACCAGAAACTGGTTGGAGATCAGGTGCAGGCTTACTGGTTTCAGTAGAGCTGGCCCCAGATCTTCACCAGTGGAAGTGAGAGCAGAAGGTGCTCCAGCTGAGTTGTCCTAAGGCTGGCAGGCAGGATATGAGCTTATAACCACATTTAGCCAACCCTGCAAATTTCTTAAGTGCCTCCTAAGTTTCAAGTCTTATGAACAGCACCAAGTGCTTCACTGGGGCTGACAGCAAACAGAAACTTAGGCAGAGAGTTGAGGATTTTCCAAGGATGAGGAAAAAAAGTAGCCCAATCCCCTGGAATAGTCAGCATGGGCCACAACCTGCTCTTAGATTCAGCTGTGCCCAAATCCAAAGCCATCCTGCCAGCATTAACATGGATTACCTCTGCAGAGAATTTGCCCAAAGGATGAGAGGGCCAAGTGCTGGCAACAAAGAAGGCACTGAGCATCAGATGAGATGGGGAGAGCTGGCAGGGCTGGAATCACAGTCAGTTTGGTAGCTGGCTTCCCTCCCTCCTCCTCCTCACTCTTGACCCCAAAAGGGTCAGACAGAAGAATGTCTCTGCCTCTGGTACCATTTTTCCCCTTGCTTATTGTAAAACCACAAGGGAACAAAGACTTTTTCTTCCTTTTCCTCGCTTGGAGGATGTGTTTGCATAGCAGACAGTGGAGGGCGTTCAGCTACCTGTATGGCCTCACATCTGCCCTGGGGCCATACCCTTCCCCACCTTTCTCCAAGAACACATTGCGTTTGCAAACGACTTGATTCCAACCCTGCCTTTACCCTACAGATGCAGCGGGGACAAGGTTCAGCACGGTTACAGCGGGTTACTGAGGGGTGGCAATGTGGTGGCAGTGGTGGGAGGGACTCTGAGTGCACAGGTGGGCTTGCTGGCCAAACTCCCGCTGCAGGACCAACCGCAGCCCGGGGCCCAGGGGCCCATTGCTTCTTCTCATCTTCCACTCCAGCAAGGCTGGAGCCCTCCCCTGCAACTCAGCACAGAAATGTTCTCT
Source organism: Oxyura jamaicensis (assembly GCF_011077185.1). Taxonomy (NCBI): domain Eukaryota; kingdom Metazoa; phylum Chordata; class Aves; order Anseriformes; family Anatidae; genus Oxyura; species Oxyura jamaicensis. The sequence continues at coordinate 18,794,249 of NC_048898.1, forward strand.
GTGCTGCTCTTGCTCACTGTAAAATTTGACTAATAGGCTGGGTCCTCCTCAGGATAGCCATGACCAGCCACTTGCAAGGGGAATAAAGTTAGAGGAAAAAGAGTATGAATTTGCCAAGCATGGCTGGCTTTGTGGGAGACCCTTACTCATGGCAGCACATCTTGCCTTGGCCGAGATTATTAGCACTCCACACTGGCCAGCAGAGAAACAATTTTAATTGTGAAGACGTGCTCAGCCTCATCCGCCTGTGCAAGCAGACCCCCAGTGTAACATGGAGAAGGGGCTCCAAAGACATTGGAACAATATAGATTCTGAAGTAATTGTAGTTTTGCTTGGGGAAGAGGGGGTGTAAAGGAAGCATTTTCCTTGGGAGAACGGCTCTTTTTAAAAAAGGATGAGTTGGGGACCTCAGCACAGAATCTTTAGGATGGATTTTGCCTCAAATCCTGGCAAAATGCTTAGTTTAACATTTAGGATATACTAGAAGCTGTTGTTTTAATACAGACTAGGTCAACTCCAAACCCATCTTCAAAACAATATCTGATTCCACGAGTACTTTGTCCACATGGTTAAAGCCAGCCCTTAATGTTCTACCCTTGAATAACTCAGGATGTGTTAGCTGTTAAGTCCATTTGTCTCTTGCCTTACTTGTTTAAAGCTTTCTCCAGATATTCCTGGATCCACTTTAGCTTGGGATCAATGCACACTTGCTTGCTGTTGCTCTTGAGCCTTGCACTGCCAAAGAAGAGAAGTCAGGGTGAGTCTCATGTGTGGCACCCCTCAGCCCGCACCCCACACACACACCTTATTGTGCACACAGGTTAGCAGCCCTATCATACACAGTAGAGCTGCGTCCGACTGCCCTGGGTGTCAGTGCTGCTCCCAGATGACTCATGAAGAGGCAGGGATAGCCCTGCCGCCCTCGAGGCACCTACTATAAATACAGTTTGGAGTACTGGTTTGTCCTCCTCAGTACTGATTCTTGTGCTGGGATGCATGCTGGGGGGAAGAGATGCAGAACTTGCATCGAAGTTTTCCAGTTCCTATCAGGGCTGCTACATGCTCAGTGCTGGGAAAAGCTAAATCTCATTTGAAAAGAGTAGTGTGGTAAGTATAGGTCATTTCTGCAAGGAGTTAATTAAGAACATCTTTCAGATTCAACCACAAACTGAATGTTTGCGTGTTTTGAAGATGGACACTAAACCTTATCTCCTGAATGTCCTGAAAGGGTCTGATCACTCCCTCACTCTTGGTTTTACTCAATACTGAGCTAGCAGGCTGCATGCAGGAAGATAATTGTGTCCACCATAGTGCCAGAGGCAAATTTTCCCTCATGTATTTAGTCAGCACTGAGAAAAGAAAGGTCTTCTCCTGCATGTCTGAGCTGCTCCTTCAAAGCCACACTTTAGCTAATTTGAACCTGCTAAGAAGTCACAGAAAAGGGGACACCTGACTGAAGCAAATTCCCTGTGACGACCTGGGGTTTGGGTTACCTGCATTCTCATCCAGGAGCAGTACAAACAGCTTGTCATCCGTACCAGGAGGTCTGGCCCTCCACGGCCCTCAGGGCCTCTTAAGAGCGCAGTGATCCCTCGCTTTCCCCAGAGGGCCCTGCCTCTGCCCCAGCTGCTCAGAAGCCTCCCCTTAAACAGCCTTGCCACGTAAAAGTGCCAAGAACAGCAATTTCATGGAAATGCCCATAGGAGTAAGTTCAGTTCTTGCTTAAGCATTTTGTTGGATGGAGGCCAAAATGTTCCCGACTTCATAAAGCGAAGTCTGCAGAATATAAAAATGTGGAGTAAGAAGAGGTCAAAAAGGCTCCTTGGTCTGAAGTTATGCAACAACACAGTTGTAACATAAACACATTGAAGATCCAGTCCTGCAAGCCCCGTGCCAATAAAGTGATGAATGGACCTAATTCATATTTCCCTTACAGTAGTGCCAAGCTGGAGAATTTCCAGTGAAGCGATACCAACAGTGAGAATGGATTTGCTGATGTTAGCAGTGCTGGGGAAGTACTAAGCTGGCCGTATGGAGTACAGAACCAAAAGCACATGTAACCACCCTCCCGCCACAGGAGATGGAAGTCCCCTCATCCAGGATTAAGACACTGATTTTTCAGACATTTATTTCTGAGTCTGGCAGCCCCTGCTCCTTGCATGGCTGTGGCAGAGACCTAGGCATGTGTAAGGAGTGTTCGTCTGAATGGGTTTTGGTGTATTCTTTAGGCTATAATTAAATGCATGCTAAAAATGCTATTTCCTTGTGTTGGAAAGCAGGGAAATTGGGATGGGCTTTGTAGAAGCAGACATACACAAAGGAGAGTTCTGGATTTGGAGAGATGACTCCCAATGGAACTGAAGACAAAGGCCTGCTCTTAGGCTTTTTGTTCAGGTACAGTTCCCCTCAAATATAAAGGGAAATGTACTTGATTGAAAAAGCCTGAGCTCTTTCCTTAAAAATCTGTATGAATTCAGCGACATTCTCTGCTCTTGCAAACAGCTTTTAAGTCACTCACACTTTCACTGTGTAACGTGTATCTAATGATTCAGAGTGTGGTTGAGCTGAGAAACCATTTCAAGCATCAAAATGGTAAATTAGTTCTGATTCCATTTCAACTCCTCTTTTAGCAAAGCTCAGACTTTCAGGAGCATTTGGAGGGAAGTTTTTGGTTTAAGTACCTTACATATTTAAGTAACAGAAAGATGGTGACCTGTAGGTTCATGTGTTCTGAGTGCTACTGGATCCTGTTCCAAACAGACACACTTGGATCAGGAATGGGGCAAGAACACGCTGTGTTTCTGTATTTTGTGCTCTTAACCATTCTCTACTGACTATGATCCCACGTTAATTAAGATATATATATATATATATAGTATCCAACGTTAAGTGCCTGCTGTTTTCTTGAAACTACTCCAAAAAATTCCAGATCTTCTACAAAGCCTTAGCATTGGGACCCTTATGACACCGACTGACAGTCCCAGAACACAAATCCATACACTATTTGCCTTTTGGATGCTTGCCTCCAAAATTGTTTATAGGTAGAGATCACAGTCACAGCTGGTTTTGCCATTTTTCTGAAAGGAAATTATTTCTCAGCTGGGTTTTACATTTTTTCTCACTGTCCTCCACCAAGTCCTAAGGCAGAACCACACATGTGAAAATGTAGATGATCTACAGAGAGTGGTTTAAAAAAAAATAAATCATATGAATAAAAAAATGTTCACGAATTGATGCATGCCCTTAAATACATCTGTATATTCCTGAGAAAAATCATGAAACCACATCAGTTTTCTTAATGCAGAAATATTTTGGATGACAAAGAACGGATTTTTACAGCATTTAAGTTACAACTGGAAGAGCTCAACGTGGATCCACACAGAACCAGTGCTGGGATCACTGCACAGAAACCCAGTGCAGTCACTGAGACCCCCTTACAGAGGACAGTAGGAGCTGATGGTAGTAATGCTCCCTTGCAATGAAAAGATGAATGCTGACTTGTGTCCCTCTGAAGGAGGGAGTCACCCATGAAAAAATGAACCCAAAAGACCCCCTTAAAATCACACACAGAAAAAAAAAATCAACAACTCAATTTTTCCTGAAAACCAGTGTTTCTTTTTGGCAAGAAGGGCGAGGTGATTTTCCACTGGGAATGCACCTTTTCTCTCCTGCTGTGATCTGTGATGTACTGGAGCCAGACACTGCCTGCTAAGTGTGACCAGACTCAGACCACTGTAAAGTTTTTTGTCTTAAGGTGTGAAGCTCTGCGTACAAGGCAAGGGACTGCCTGCCTGATGTTCCTGCTCACAGTCCTGCGGGAGAAACATGGGATCACAGGGAGATCAGAGGTGGAACACCACTGGGAACATCCAGAGCTGGGCTTGGGGACGGGTGGGGGGCAAAGCAGGGTACGGGGTAAAGAGGTGAGCTGGAAATCATGGCATGAGACACAGACCTAACTGCAGCAAGGGGAAGGGGCTGACCAGCAAACGGAGCAGGAACCAGCTCTGTGATTCTCCTTTTTGACCCCCGAGATTTGCACCCAGCCAGAAAAAGCGAGAGACTTACACAATCTGAAGTGAGCAGTTGGGGGTGGAGAGGATTTTGAGGTGCTTAATGTTGGCTCTTGCCACGTTGCTCTCGTAGAATCGACAGGGACATCGGTAAGTCAGGCTGACAGGTTTCTCTGTGGGACATGGAGAGAAAGGACATGTTACTGCCTCCTGCTCCGGGTCAGCAGCACAGATACACAGACCAGGCATGACAAAGTCCTCTCTTGCCTCCCAAATATGCAGGTGGAAGGAAAAAAAAAAAAAAAAAAAAAAAGCTGCAGCTTTGGAAGAGCATTTGTCCACAGCTCACAGCACAATTCTTTCACCCCACTACCCAGCCTTTTAATCCCGATGCGTGGGATTTTGGAAGACAAAAGATGAGGGAGAGAAAATTGAGATAAGAAAAGAAGAAGAGATTAGAATAAGGAGCCCCTCCATTGTGCGGGGATGCTCCTGGTAATTAGACAAGATAAAGGCCAAAAGAGGGGGCACTTGTCCTCGGTGTTGTTCTTGCCAAATGATTTTGACCCGAGGCCAAATTAGAAGGTAGCCAGAAGAAAGCGATGAATTCCAAAGAGATCAGATCAAAACGGCTCGGCTCAGGTGCAGGCTTTCAGGGGGGACTTACTGGCTACAGAAAAGCCCCGAGTCTTTCAGCCTTTCCCAGGGCCCAGCGGCTGACCTTTCCCCACTGCAGCCAACCCTTACTTTCAGAGATACTTGCACAAGGAGGTGCGAGCGGGAGATCACAGTGGTTTTGCAGGAGAGATTTGGGGTCTTTTGAACTTCCTCCAGCCCATGGCAAAGCAACTGCAACTTGAGGAGACAGCTATTGGGCGCTGTGTTCCCCGGGCGCTCATCAGGGACCACCGGGCTGGAGGAGAGTCATCACCAGCGTCACCAGGGGCAGAATTAAGCTTATCCCCCGGGTTAAAAGTCAGCAATATATACGCATGCAGAACTGAGGAAAGCAGCCTGGCTCTCACCGCAGCATCTGATGCAGCCCTGCTAGATGATTTCTCCATGGAAGAACTTAATTACTGGCAACCAAGTGCACGTAAATGAAGTCCTTGCTCTGTGTGGAAGCTTCGAAGCCCCATGCACAGTACACCACAAACACAGCACCTTTGCCTGAGAGTCTAGAAGGAGCTGCCTAAGATTTTAAATGGTATTTAAAGTTTTCAGCCTCTGGGAAGAACTGAATTCACAGAGAAGGACCTAAGCCACCCCACAAGGTCTGGCTCATGGTGTCAGTGGTCAGATCTGTATCTGACAGGGCTTTAGATCCCACACAGCAATCTGCCACCCTGTGTATGTAGCCACACGAGAGCACTCGCAGCGTCTAAACTCTGCTCCCTTAAAGGCAGACAAAGAGCTAAAGAGCAGGGAAAGGCCTGGAATCCCTAAGCTGTCTTCTAGGAAGGTGAGAAATGACACAGCTTTTCAAAGTGCAGCTGATCTGCATGTATTGTGTGTTCACCAACACCTGTCCCTAGCACACATAACCACAGGCAGCCTGGTGATGTTACCCTGTCCTCGGGAAGGAAAACCCTTTATTTCTGAGCACTTCTAACGAGAGAAGAGCCAGAGTCTGATCCCACTGGCAGATGGGCAAACACAGAGAAATTCATCAGTGGAGTTCTTCCAGATTCACACCTGATTCAGGACTAGAAGTTAACAAAATTGGAGGACATTTTCCATCAGTTTCATGGCAATCCATCAGTCCGAAGAATTGTATCATTTATGAGTGAATAAATGGGAGAAGGAGCTCCCGTCTGTCATGCGAAGGGAGCAGGAGGGCTGCAGGGTGAGCCCCCAGACATGCTCCATACAGACTAGTGCTAGTGAGGAAGGGAGGGAGAAGGGCACTAGGATTTCTCTCTTCATATCTGTGCCTGAGAGCTATGGATCAGTGCATTCATATAGCAAAGGGAGGCTGAAACCTCATGCAGTCACATAGCAACTCTCAGCACAGCTGCAGAGGAAGCACCTCTGCAGGCTCCTACTGACAAAGTGAGTTTAAGCTTTACCCTGAACAACGTTCAGATCTGTGACTTGAGAATGCAATCCCGTCTTTTCTGAGAGTGGGAGAGGGACTTTCGATCCCATCCCACTCACTTGAAATTGGGAGAGAAAGCTTAACCATGACCAATGTGTCTCTAAATCCCAAAGCTGTTTCCTGCCCAGGAAAGGGCATCCAGCACTGCAAGGCAGAGGGGATGCCCAGCATTTGGTGTTCCGTCACCCAATGCAAGGCGCAGTGACAACTCCCATGCCAGCACAAGAATCCCTTTGGCATTTCTGTGCTCCCTGCTTGGTGACCAGCGAGAGACACGGAGCGCCAGGGTCGGCAGCACGGGCGCCGGGGCAGCTCTCAGCACCATTCCTGGGGAACCGACATCCCCTGCCCCTGCCCCACCAGCGCTCCGGCTCTCGGAGCATGGCTGTGGCTCACTCTGCTCCCAGAGAAACCCAGGGAAACCCAGCGCACACAGCGCTCCCCAGCACGGGAACCCCTACAGCAAGAAGCTGATGGGACACTGCTGGTCCTGCCCCGTGGCTGAGGAGCGTATCTTTCTTTAGCACATTTCAAAATTTGAAACAAATTACTCCACACGTAGTAAAGCTGACTAAGCCAGTAACTCCATGGGCTTGCACTGCAGGAGTGGATGCTCCGTGGGTTCCCCGATGTGCAATAAACACTGAGCACAAGCTGAGGCTACTGTCTCCTATGGTCTGTTAATTGTACCGTCACATGAAAACACCAGCTTAGCTTTCATGAAACTGATTGTGCATAAAGCTTTTGGGAACTTTATCTGTCTAGCACATTCGGTTGAAATGGGTGACAGAAGAGCTAGACACCATTCAGACACCTCACTGTCACTCCTGCAGCCACAAGTCCTTAGACAAAAAGAAAAAGAAACCAACTTTTCTGCTCTCGATGCTAGTCAACTCGGAGCTCACCTGCCCTCCAGGACAAGACAGCCCTGCAACCCACATCTGGATCAGGGTTGAGAGCACTACTTGACGTGCAAAGAAACAGGCAAAAAGCTGTTAGCACCGCAGGCCTGTGGCGTCAGACTCCTTACCCCAGTTTTTCTCCGACAGCTCTAAGCTGTTCCTCGCCAGAGCAGCCGGGCCCCCCACGCTCGCCCTGCCATGAAGACACCGCAGCGGTGCGGGGCCGGCCACACGGCCTGCCTCCGCCTTCGGCACCGAGCTGTTGGGCTCATCGGGAGCAATTAACTCGCTCCGGCTAAACAAAGGGGCACCGGGAGGGGACCCTTCCCCGCCCCGGGGAGGGAACACCCGAGTTTCGGTCCCCAGAACGGGCCAACGCGACGGGAGCGGCGGCTGCTCGGGACGCTTCCTCGGAGCCGGGGCGCTTCCGAGGGGGCGACAAATGTGGCACACCTGTGCCAGGGGAGGACCGGGGCTCCCGAGGCCGAGAGACCCCCGGTCTGGGGCCCCGGACCCCCGGGCTGGGGTCCGAGGTTCCCCGACCCCTGGTCCGGGGACCCTGAGGGGACAGGCGGCCGCAGTGGCTGCGCCCCACGGCGCTCGTCGCCGGGTAGCCCGCGTTGCCCCGGCGCAGTTCGGGGTCCCCTTTTTGCCCCGGGGCAGTACGGAGTCCCCCTTTTGCCCCCCCTTCTCGGAGCCCCCCGAAACCTCCCCGCGGGGCTGCGGGAGTGCGCGGGGGATGCCCGCCGAGCGCCCGCTGCTGCTCAGCCCTGCCGCGATCGAGGGAACGGGGACAGAAGAGGCGCGGGACCGGCCGCCTGGTTCTCATTTCTTGCAACTTTTTTATTTTTTCTTCTTCTCTCTTTAGTGGAAATCAAAGCGCACATTTCGCAGCCCAAACGCCTCCCTGCGGAAAGAGCACTGTTGGAGGCTCCCAGCTCCAGCACCCCCCGCATCCCCTCGTCCTCCTGCCGGGGCTTTCCGGCGGGCAGGATGGGTCCCGGCGGCATCCCACTTACCCTCCGAGAGGGAGACGAGGGCCAGGGCAAAGGCGAGCAGGGCGAGGGCGCGGAGCTCCATGCTGGGCGCTGTGCTGCTCGTCCCGGCGGCGGCCGCGCTCTGAGCGAGTCCCCTCCTCCCCTGCCTCTATAGAGGGGCCGGGGGAGGGGAGCAGGGGGAGTAGCCAGCCCATGATTTATTGCCCGTGGCATGTTATTACATCCTTCCTCTGTTAAAAAATGCTTGGAAAGGGACCAAAAAAAGAGCGAGGGCTTTCTCGCTCCGCCAGCACCGCGGTCTCCCCTCTCCCCGGGCAGCGAAGAGCCTTCCCCGCTTCCCCCCACCCCATCCCGGCCGACGGGGCTGGGATCTCGGGCACTGCAGCCAGCCTGGGCCGGGGCTGAAAGCTGCTGCTCCAAGCCCCCAGCCTCGGCCGGCTCCGGGCGTCCCGACCCCGCAGGTCCCGGCCCCGAGCCGCCAGGCTCCCCCCGGGGACGCATCCCGCCACGGCTCGGCCTCCGCACCCGGAGGAGAAAAATCCCCCTTCGCTCCCGTGGGCGAGAATCTAGGCTTACACCGGCGTCCCGGACATCACATCCAGCGCCTCATACGAAGCATCCTCGCAGAAGTTTTTCTCGGGGATTTTTCTTTTTCTTTCTTTCTTTTTTTTTTTTTTTTTTTTTTTGAGGGGGGGGGGTGCAAAGAGAAGGAAGCTTTCAGTTTTGCTTCTGCATGCTTAGCCCTAAACACCACTTTTTCACCGTATTAGCCGGACCCAGTTCTCCATCTGCTGCCCCATTTCACCCCCTTTGTGTTGCAGATGCTGCCGGGCTCCCTGGCACCTCGGCTGAAAACCCCCAGAGCATCGAGAGCCCCGAGGTCCCAGGGGTGCGCTTCCCCTGAGCTATCGCAGCATTGTCAAGTGTAATTGACCTAAGCGTGTCCTCGCTGCCTGCAGTCCGAGACCACGGGGCCCTGTTTGTTGGCATTCAATACTTCAAATAAACATCGAGGCTTTGGTTGCGCTGGGACTCCTCAGCTGCATTTAAAACAGGCGCCCTCAGAAAGGTTGGGGCAGGGAGGGGACCACGGGCTAAAGCTAATCCTGGCCTGGAGGTGTTCAAAGGACAGGTCCACGAAGTCACCAAAGCCAGCAGCACACCCAGATTTTACCCCAGGTAATTTCAAGCTCTCTCTGCCACAGCACAGGAGGTTGGAGGCATTGGCCCGAGGGAAATGCCTGCACCGCCACTGGGCCATGAGCTGGCTCCCTCCCTGGGACACAAGCTAAAAGGCAATTCTCACACCCAGCTCCCCTAAACCTAGCTATTTGTATTTCCTTGGCTCTGTTTGCCAAGGAGCCCTGAATTTGCTCAGGCTGATCCTTGCTCTCCCCCTCTCCCTAGGCGAGCTAGCACAGTAGCGTAGGAACCCGATGCACTGAAGGGGCCAATAGTCGCCACTGGTGCTCGCTGCAGGCGCCCTGACAGTTGTGACATTCTGCAGGGACGGGAGAAGTGCAGGCTTAATCCCAGCGCAAACACTGCCAGGAGCACTGCTGTCCCGCCAGCGCTCCGCCTGGCACACGGGGACGTCCACACTGCCATAAAAGAGTGGCTGCTGCTGCTACCGGCACGGGGAGAACAGACAGCCCCGGGATCTCGTCAAAGGGGCTGGATGGATGCAGAGTGAGCTCAGAGTTAAACCTGAGTAGTGGTCTCCCTCCCCCCTGCACCCCCAAACACGCACACGTGCTGCAGCCGAAGGGGAAAACTGCTGGATCCCTAGGAGGTGCCTGGTGCCATTCAGAGCTGACTGGAAGAGCTGCAGCACGCAGATACGGGGGTCCCCTACAAGGTCAGCTTTAAACAGCTCCTCCACCACCTCACCACAGCCGTCCCCAGTGCGCTGCCCAGCTGTGGCACACCAAGCCCCCGTGGACAACAGAGACCCCGGGACCCCGTGGACCCCTCTGTTGGGGGTTTGGTTTCTGTCCTCCTCACTTATCCGCCCACCCATACGTGGGGATGTTCTGTACTGCACGGCAATCAGAAACCAAACCAAGCCTTGGGACTGTTTTAACAGGGTGATTTTCCCCATCCAGTCCTCACACAGAACTTCCCCGGGTGGTTTTGTTTCGGGTCAGAGCAAACCCAGCCATGCAAAGACCCCCCGAGGGGGCTGCAGGGCAAGCTGGGGGGGCTGACCCGCACCCAGCGCTGCCTTCATCGCTTCGCTGATGCAGTCCTGCTGCTGGGATGAAGAAAAAATCTTCGTAAAAGAACTGAGCTCACCCGAGCACCAAGCGATTTGTGTAAGCTGTGGTATTTTTTCCACTGAGAACAAATTGTTACCTACAGCACAACGATTCTGAGTTTAAGATTTAAGCAGCATGAAACAATAAGCACAAAGCAAAACAAAACAAAAAGTGAAAAAGCTCAATGAGGGTCTTGTCATTTCTTCCCCAATTGAAAATTATGATCTCAGGGAAAAAGAATTAAAAAGAATTAAAATTATAAGATATAAAAGAATTATACACTGAAAAGAAAGTCGAGTGACTTGGCAAGTGTTAAATTCCACAAAAAGATCGTTTTAACTTCATGTTAACCCCACAGAACTAACCAGTGCTCTCCTGAATGCTCAGAACAAGCAGCCTGAGCCCTCGGTGAGCCGATCCCACCCCATTCCCAAACCAACGGCAGCCAGAACTTCCTGGCGGCCACTAACTTTAATCTCTTATCTGAACACTAACAAAGAAAGGATGAATTCAGAAATCTTAAAAATAGATCTGCTGGTGATTTCAGTGCAGCTTAAGAGCCTTTTCTAATAATACCATATTACAAATTTTTAGCCTATTTGCATCAAATTACATTTCTTCTTAAACAGGAAGATGACATTTCTGCTGCTCAGAATTTTAGACTGGCATAACTCAGCACTGAAATCATTACTGCCTGAGCTTGCTTTAAATCCCCACAGATTATATCTACAGTAAGCCACTTCTGGCCAGCACAACACCACTCAGTATTATTAAGATTTTTTTGTGTGTGTGAGTTAAGGATTAAGCTAAGTGTCCTTGAGTTGGGAAAACAGTATCCCTGATTTCATCTTGTTCTCACTAATACTATTTGACTGTGATCTCCCATAATATTTCCCGCGTTTATTATCTGTAACTAAACGTATCATTTTTTGGATGGCCATAGTTTTCAGGAAGGATTTCTGTTTAAATGGAGTTAAGATTCACCATGCCTCTCAGCAAGTGAGAATAAAATATATTACAAATCAAGCATGTTAATCCCAGGATATTCAGTGATCCAGAGTTAAGGCAATTTACATTTAGAAATCTGTATGTATTAGGCTGTGGGACTGCACAATTAAGATACCAAATCAACCTTATCTCTGCTTTGCTGTAACATCATGCAAGAGCCCCGACGATAACAACTAGCACAGATCAGTATCTTTTTCTCTCGACGCAGATTCTTTTCAAGGCATGATTTTTTAAAGAATGCTTAAGCTGCCTATTTCCACACGCTACAAAACTGTGACAGAAAAGAAATGAAAGAAGCTAAAATGTTAACATCAAAATTGTTTAACCATTGCATGGCATCCTTAGACTGCAGAGCTAAGAGTGTTTGGAGATTTTCAGCGTTCTGATATTTCCGTGTGCTTATATTCTTTTGTAACTCAATCCAACACTGAAATTCCTTGTGTTATCGTACTTTCAAGCTATAATAATAATAAAAACATCCACACAGACCTCTTCTTTCTTCAGTTACTCACTACACATCTTTATATTTACCTCCATCTTACTGCTTACTGTCATCCTTATGTTGCTTTTTTTTAAAAAAAAAAAAAATTAAAAAGCCTTATTTTTGCAACTTTCCTACAAGGGTGATATTTTTTGGCCGCACTAGTAATTAGGTGAAAGCTTGAAAGCTTTCCAGTCCTGCTGAGCACCCAAGCAGCAGCCAGAAGAAGACAACTCTGGAGTGGCTTGAAGATCTTCCGTGACTCCTGTCTTTGACCTTCTTGTTTGAAGTGCTTAAAATAAAGATTATTTTCCCTCCCTATTGTCCTGTCAAGGTTCCAACCTCCTCTTTTACAAATGTAGAGAGCAGAGCTTTTAGTATTAAGCATTTGCAGCAATGTAGCATGAACTACAAGAAGTGATTTGCTGGATCTGTCTGCCCTGCAGAAGGAAAAAAAAATCTCCCCAGATCACCAGTTTTCAAACAGAATTGCAAGAGGTCTGCTCTCATTGCAGCAAAATAGCCTCAAAATGCTCATGTATGCAGAGAGATCCATAATGCGTGTTGGCCCCAAAAGAATCCTTGGAGGGCAGAGGGAGAGATCAAATAGAGGTCAAGTGAGTAACTGTTTATAGATGGTTAACTAGAGTGACAGAGAACTGTGGTAGCTGCTTTTCTAACAGTTTAAAAGGTTTAAGCTTGCTTCCCTGGGAGCTTTGCATGTGATTCCAGTGCATGTGAAATTGGCCCTCAAGGGCAGAATTCATCCCTCCTCTCATCCCAGCAGAGCACATCCCAAGATGGTCTAACCTTTCATGAAGAAACTCAAAACGTGATAAATTTTGCTTGGTTTTAGGTTTTGTTACAAACATCGTTCTTGGCCTCACTGTGAGGAGTTTCCTGAAAGCCTGGGGTAGAGCAGAGCCAAGTTTGGCGTGCTCTGCCTCTCCCCAACGCTGCGGAGGGGATTTGGTTCCAAGAGCGCTTAAAACTGTGTGGCTTTGCTTGGGTTTCGCTTGGAGCTTTCAGGTTCACTGAGCTTGCAGGCCACTTCGAGGAACCTAGACCTCAGCAATAAAGGTTCGCTGTTCCCAACAAGAAGAGGCACCTGGGATGCCTGGCCAGGGCCAAGCTCAGTGCTGCCTTTATGCTCTCTCCACGGGAAACTGATGCAGAGAAGACCAGAGCATCACAAGAGAACAGACTTGAGTCTGAAGGGAAAAGATCTAAGCCCAACTGCCAGGTCAAAATGGTCAGAGGTCCTATGGCACCCATCTCATTTTGTTTAGGCTTTCCCTTGACTGCACAAATACGACTCGTCTGTCTCTTGGGACTTTTTAAGTTTGTTTTTAATTTAAGATAGGCATGAACAAAAAGCCATAACCCAAATACCTATACACCGTGGGGATTTTCAGGCTCTGAAACAAACTTTCCAGCTGCCTTCTCCCTCAACAAGGTCTAGGGGCCTCATGGCTGTGTCTTCATTAGCAACTTGTGTGGTGTAGCAAGAACAGACCTAGAGAGCAACGCAGTCCCTCCAGCCCATTTCAAGGGTTTACTTCAGCATAGTCTGGTCCCAGACCGAATGACTGCAGGACGTGCCCTTCTGGAGCAACTTTTCCGATTTTGTTTCACCCCAATGAAAAGCAGTTCACAAGTGCAGAGACAACTCCGCGATGCAAAGTAAATAGGGATACGGCTTAGGAAGTCCACTCCAAGGGCGCATTCCTCATCCCATTTAAAGTCCTGACGTGAGTGCAACCCCAGGGCCAAGGAAGCCGGGGTCCACCACCCCCGGGGCCCCCAGGGCACCGGCCCGGGCCCGCAGCGGCGCGGGGAGGCGGAGGGCGGCGTTTCGGTGTATTTTGGTGCCCCCTAGCGACTGCTCACCGGGCACTGCTTGACGACCAAGTGCCACGCAGAGCCTCGGGGTGCCTGCGGGCAGACTCGAGCTTTGGTTGTATTTCGCTTCTGGTTTTGATTTTTTTTTTTCTTTCAGTGAATATTCAGGAAATGTCGGGAAAAAATATTTTAAATGCGTTCTTATCATTTAAGAAGTCCGTTATTTTAGTGGTGCTTTAGCAATATTATCAGTTATTAAAAATTCTGAATATAGCCATTTGAGAAAAGAGTAACCATGGAGTTATATCACACAAAAGCCCAGATTAGCAGGTTAAATAAAAGTGAGAATAAAAAAAATCAGGTAGGAGAAGGGGAAGGAAGGCACGCTGTGTGCCAGCAGCTGTGCTCAGGCAGCAGGTACAGGGAGGGCTGAGGACACAGGTACTGTACCTAAATCCATACTGCACTTACGGAGTTGTTCTCTGGGCTACGGGCAGCTGAATTACTCCCACAATGGAGTGAGGGCCAGCAAGCGGCTTGTTTATGGCGATGGAAACATCTCACTTGCTGGAACTGTTCTGACACTCGTCGTCTAGAGTTGCCAGATGGTAAACATGGTTAGTTTGTAATAAACAATCATTAACATCACTTAGCATACGTGTCACTCACAGGACAAGGACACGTGCCGTACAGGACCAGAGCTAACTGGGGTGTGGCTGTGATGTGCCAAATCCTGTCGTTCGCTCACTCACTGGATGTGTGCTTTGCTCAGAGCCTTACCAGATCTCGTCACTGATAGCGGACTGTATAAACCCAGGTTTTCAAAGCCATCTCCTAAAATTTTGCTTCACTTTGAGGGAAATAGTCAGAAATGAGTCCCTGAAGCAATGACCTGACTCTCCCAGTATATTAGCAGAAATATCAGCTACTCATTTCTCCCCTTTTGAGTGGGTCTGGTCTTGTGGCTGCAGCTATTCTTCCTCACTTCTACTTCGGAATTTGAGATTATCGCCATATATACTGGAACACAGAGGGAAGGACCAGTTGGTGCTTCTACAGATTTTTCATCCTAATGGATCCCCAGGTGCTTATAAAACTTTGACCATCCACAAAGAACATCAAAGGGTCTCTCAGTTACAAGACCTAGAGAAGTAAAGTAAAGCCATCTAACCAACTTGTCTCACAGTGCAGGGTTGTTTCTGCTAGAATATTTATTGCCATTGTATTCATTCTGTTCTTAAATGTTTTTATAGATACAGCTTCTATGTCTTCCCTTGGGAGCCCTTTCCATAGTCCCACAGACCGTACCATTAGAAACCTTCCCCCCCGCCCCCCCAATGTCTCTATTTTTCACTCCTCCCTCCTGGAGTGTATAACTTCTGCTTATACTCATTTACTACCTTACAAAATCCTTCTCTGGAGATGCTTTCTGTTTCCTCTTTGATTCACACAACCAAATCATAACTGCCCGTGTTATTTCATTATCTTATATCGTGAGTCCACAAAATGTTTTTGTTGATCTAATTTCTCAAACAGGGTCCGACAGCCGTTGATATGCAGGCGGTTTTATATTTTCAAGCATTTGTGGCTTTGTTAGCTCGCCAAAGGCAGTTTGGCATGCTATTTTCAACTGGGCAAGGAGCATAAAGGTAAGGAACTCATCCAGTCTGAATTTCATGTCAAGAAGTTCACCTATGATTTTAATTAACCAGACTGGAACACAGTTGTGCAAACGAGGAACATTTGATGAGATCTCGTAATCTCAGTTGTAGGGGTTGCAGTCAATTCAAAATCACTGACCTCAGAAAAGAACAGCATATTCACAACTATATGAGTGCAGGAACTGGTTCCTCAAGACTTCTGTCATTCAGTAAAAAACACTAAAATGAAAACAACAAGGCAATTTAGAAGAAAATACTTCAGTTTCACCTTGCTCTTCATTTACGCTGTTGTTCACACTTTCAGGAAGGAGACAGCTCCAAATGCTCCTATGTACGTTCACTCTTGCACCTTCGCTCTTACAAGAAATGTGAGAGTTGTCTTGTTTCATGACATACACCTTACGTTAAACGCTAACATCGGCCTCCCACGAGGGAGTAAAGTAGGTGTTTAAATTTGGCATGGCCACCCCCTTCACACATGCATACAATCAGTTCCCCGACATCTGCATCACAGTTGACTTACAGCTTGCTTGGTGTGTGTTAACTTAGCATGTACACGAAGCTCCGCCTGCATTTTCCAGGCTGAGGGCCCGATCTGCTGCCCGATCTGGCTCTGCTCTGACTCCAAACAGCAAACACAGCACAGAGGCATCGACATTTGTTTGAGCTCCGCAGCAGGAATTCCCCCCATGCGATGAAGAACCCAACGCTAGCCTCCCTGGTGCCTCAGCTCTCACCCTGCCCTGCTGCAGCTCCCTCAGCGGTGGTTTGGGCAGGACTGGTGCTGGCCCCAGGCTGGCTGTGTTACAGCCTTCGGAGGGGCTGGACATCAGTGCTACAACAGTTACAAGAACCCAGAGGAAGATGCATGAGAGCAGCACAAAGGCCACAGTATTTCAGATCAAAGGTCTGCACAGCCCAGAAGCCTGCCTCCAGCAATGGTCAAAAGCAGATGCTCAAGGGTGGAGGGCAAGCATGGCTGAAACTGCCTGCAGCACGCCTGCTCGGCACGTGGCCAAGAGTCTGGGCTCAGCCCCCACGAGGATGTGGAGCTCCTGACTTGCCGTGGATTTTGGCAGTTCCGAGCAGGTGTCACATCATTTGATTTCTGTACGGAATCAGAAACTTCAATAAAAATAAGGAACTGTGTGATAAAGACCCTACTTGTTAAAGACTTTGCTCCACTGTCTCTGGAAAACAACTCACAGCTTCATCCCCCCACTCCCACCCCTGCTTTTAAATAACTTTTTCAAACTCCTGCATTATCTGAAAAACCACAGAAGGCATTTATGGACATATTAAATATTTGTCTGGAAGATAAAGTCAGGAATACCTGGAGATAAGAATGATATTGAACTTTGCTTTTCCAGCAGAAGCTGACTACAGCATCCCTATGCAATAAAATACTTATCAGTAACCTCATGGGGAAAGGCAAAATAGTAGAGTTACCCGGACAGCGTACACCAGAAAGCCAGGGAATTCACATCAGAGAAAGGCTTTAGGTTTGCAGAATTGGTCCTAAAATACTAAATCCAGAGCATTATGATGGAGTTTCTTCTATGACCAGACAGCAGATTATAGTTAACCAGATTTTCCTGTGAAGAACAAACAGAATTTCTGCAGTGTGACCATCTAAGGACATAAATGCTATTTCTTGCAGTCTCCTTTCCCACAACAACAACACAGAAAACGTCCTCTGTGCCTATAGCTGGGGGAAGGAGGGGAAGGAATGTGGCTGGACCAAGCAATTCTGCACGAGAGGCCAGTATCTGATGTGCAGGCTCGTAAATGACACAGGAAGATTTTCCCTGGATTTACAGCCTCATTCGTTCAGTGGGGGCTGTAGTTTTCCCTTTTACATTCTGTGGAGGTGTTGCATGTGCCCTCAAACAGCAGATCTGATACAGAAATGGGGAAACAAAAGCCTCTCAGATCTCCTACAGAAGGCAGCTTTTTCCTCCCAAGCAAAGACCCTGACCAGGTGGACTGCCTGCAGCTGGGATGCAGGAGCAAGACAGAGTTGTTTAAAGGTCATAAAAACCCTTGGGCCCAGCTTTTATTTGTGAAAAAAAGGAAAAAAAAGTGGTAGCAGATGCTTCTCTGCACTCCTCCTACAAGTGCCAGTGAGAGCGAACGTGCCTGAGAGGCGTCTACAGTACAGGTGAAGAAGAAATCAGCGGGGCTGGCCGTATAAAACATATCTTCATTTAGACATGACTGCTGTGGGGTTCTTTATGGGAATGTCTTAGCACCTCATAGACCTTAAGCAGAGGGGTCAGTTCCCCGCACGTGGACATCTGGTCCCCTAGGCCTGTGTGGCACTAGAAGCCTATATCCAAGCACTGAAAACACACCCAAAGGACTCTGTCCTTGCTTCTTATTCCTCTTTTAAGGATGGAGGAACGAAGGCAGGGAGCTATGCTGGACATTGGCTGCAAGAGCGTCCTCTTGTTCTGGGGGAAGCAGTGCCTGCGACGCCAAGCCTTGCTGGCTGAAGATGCTGAGAGCTGCTAGCTCCAGCTGACCTCGGGTTTTGGTACGGGTGTTCCAGCTTTTTGCAAACAGCTGTTGGAGGAGTGCTATGGCACCAAAAGCTATTTATGGAATCTGAGATTACACAGAAAGCCTGTATTAAAGACAAGGCTAAGCCCATGCTCTCATGCGGTACAGTTTACTGCAATAGCTGCAGTGATCTGGAGCTACAATGGCTTCTTGTGGAAGTCGGGAGATGTGCAGACATTGCCAGAGGTGATAAATATTCTGTCTTCCATTTACCTACTGCAAATGATGGAATTGACCCCAAGCCCCCCACAAAAACCCACAGAGCACGTGTGCTCTTGCCTACTGCACTGACGTGCCCTGAACAGGTCTGCCCTACATTTAGCCCCCACAAACACGTTTGCTCACGCAGCACAGCAAGCACCATTTCACTGCTGTGCACCTTCAGCTCTGCCTCAGCCCAATTTCGTTTTAGTTCCATGCTTGGGGAGGGGGGCAAGGCATGTTGCAATGACCTATGCAGTTTACATCCAATGGCCCTGGGAAAGTATCTTGGGTGTCTACAGGGAAACCTAGAGTTTCTGGCCTGCACATATGCAAGGCAGCAGCAACATAAACAAAAGCAGCTGAAGCACATGGCATAGTGTCTTCTGTCTTGACTGACACGATGGCGATTGCACCAGAGCATTGATTATTGCTGATCTGCGCTGCCCCTGCTTTGCTGCCTGGGGCCTCCAGAGGAAATTGCTGGGAAGAGATCAGCACTGAGAAGCAGCAAGCGCAGTTCCAGGCACGGAGAGTTCAAGGCTATCTGATCCTTGGTGGCCTGGGACTGCTGCCTCTAGAAGGGTCAATACAGCAAGGATTAACTCGCTGGCAAAGGGCCCAGTGAGCATGGGGCTTCCTTCCAAAACCTCCCAGCCTGAAGGGCTTTATTCAGCCCTAACTCCAGATGCGACAGAACAAGGGGAACAGGAATTTCCCAAACATTTACTCTATCAGGCTTGTGAGGCTGGAAGAGAGAGTGGGAGGATCATGCTCAACAGGGGAAGCAGCAGCAAGGTAGGAGACTGCAGGGGCACAGACAGATGAGCAACAGCTACCGGGTACCTGCCCTGGGTCCTGACTCAGAGATATCATTTTTATCAATTTCCACTGCCAGCAAGCCCAGAGGTTGCCTAGGACAAGCCTGACAGCTGACCTTTCTGGCCAGCCTCCCTTTTTTCATATGTCTGCAACCCCCTCTTATTCCTTCTCACCCCTTAGACTGTTCCACCCATTTACACTCTGTGGCTTTATTTTTTTTTTCCTTTTTCTTTTTGCTGCCTCAGCCCTTCATTTCTCCCTGCCTTTTATTTCCTCTTCTCTTTCTTTGTCCTGCTCAGCCTCTGTTCTGCTTGTCATCTTTCTCTTCCACAGCCTGTCCTTCCAAGGTGCTCCACTCCCTTGGAAGCACTGACTTTAGAGGAGTGGCTCCTGCATGGGCTGCTGGAGGTGTGCAAGCAGCGGTGTTGCCCCTGGGCACACAGTTTGCACCCTTCTGAGATGCTGCCTGTGACACCCCATGAGGTCCTTCCCAAGCAATGGCCCTGCATTCAGGAATGAAGGCTCAGAAAAATCTGTCATCCCTGTCTTGTGATCCGTGGGAGTGTCTCTGTCCGAAGGGACAGTGCTTTCAGCATCCCTGTGAGACCTTCAGACAGTATGAGCTCCCTCACATTCCCTTAGAAAACATTTAATTTGTAAGAGCAATAAAGCTGCAGGGTTAAAAAAGCGCTTCAAGGTTTTTAGACTCTAAGGCTACAAAGTCCAGGGAAGGATCTTCTGGGCTGAATCCAGAAGACTCACTACAAATATTCTTCCAATTTTGCACATCCTTCATCCATTTCTTCTGGCAGAGTTTTCCAAAGCCAGGTTGTTTGAATAGTTAAGGATTTTCTCTTAATTGTTGCTTCTGTTTATTCTTCATCCATTTATTCCTAATTTGTTCTTGCATGATAAAACCTATGACATAAGGAATCCCTTCTATCTCACTGAAGGGCAGATCTTTTAGCTGTTTTTTGGGGGGGAGTTTTTACAGATTTAGCAATCACCAATTTTTTGGTGCTTACATGTCCAGTACAGTTAGCACAGAAGTCACAAGAAGGACTATCAGCTACGGTCCTGTCATACAATCCTCCATGTCCTTCTTCATCATATTTCCACATGAACAGGGTTATCTAGCTGGTGCTATCTAGCTCTGGAAGGTTACACTTCATTTAGATGTATTCAGTAAATTCTCAGCTCCACTGATACTCCATCTTCTAACAGCGAGGCTAAAAGGGCACAGGGATGTTTATGTTGGTTTAAGGCTCAGTCATAATGTAGGGTTTTGTCTGAGTGGAAGTGCAAAATTGGAGCAGCTGGCAGAATTCAGGAAAACTATAGGATTCCCTTCAGATCAAAGGCATGCACTTTCTTCTTCGTTCCCACAAACGATGTTAAGGAACTCTGTTGTGTGCCTCAATGACAACAACAAAAAGTCATGTTTTCCTCCCCTGACTCTTCTCTTTTTTTAATTGGATTTGATTGAAAATTTTTCATCAAAGCTTTTTCAGTGGACATTTGGGTTCTTGATGAAGAGAAAAAAAAAGGTCTCAGTGTCTTTGGAAACGTTCAGTTTTTCACTAAGTAAACAAATCGTATTATTTTTAGAGAACAACAGCAGCCAGGGGAGAAGAGAGGGAGGATATCGGGTCTCAGTGGAAAGGCAATATATTTTGTGTCAAAATGGAGTAGTTTTCAACAAGCTGGAGGAGATCCTCACATGTTCCTTAATTTCAGCTTTTGAAAATCTCTAATGTCAATCCCAGAAAGTGTTGACAACTAAAAATTGGTCTCTGCTTGCTGGTTTGTTGACTCCATTGCTTGTTACTCCCAAACATGAACCTGAGTGGGGACTTGTGTCTGAAGTTGAAATACAGGCGTGTACCAGTGGTCCAGAGTAGAAATTTCATTTCAAGTATTCCCAATTTGATCATACTTCTTGAAACTCTGTGGGGTTTTTGGAAATCGTTAAGAGGGCCTCTGCTCTTTCCCTAGCAGAATGGGGATGCGTAACATCAGAAGAAAGATCCCTTCTGTTTAAAAAGTTCCTGGTCCAAGGAGAAACTTCTGTCTTCTCAGGGATGGCTGACAGTGTTGTACATAAACCCTGCCTCTTCTTCAAGTGCCTGGAAGCTCTCTGGTATCTGGATAACCTTATTGCAGAAATAACAGGTCTTGAGCCCCTGTGAAGAGAGACAGAAGTGTCCCCAGAGCAGAAGCAAGACTGTGGTTGAGCAGATCCAGCCCTGAGAAGACATTTGAACCTGCCTAAGCAATTCTGATACCCAGCAGTGCGTCTGTTCAGACTCCCAGGTACTGGAGGTACAGACACATAGATGCCACAGGCTGGAGGAACACAGCTAAATTAGAAGCTGTTTTTTGTTTGTATTTGTTTTGTTTTAATAAAAGCCACCAACATGATAAGAAGGCCAGTGAATCCCAGTGACCTGAATAAGAACTGCAGTTCAGCTTTCCACCACCATGCATTGAGCTTGACCTGTTGTAAAGATAGGAATAGCCCAACGAGCAAAACCAGGTAAAGCCTGTACAGAAAAGTAACACAAGCCTGGTGTAAGGGCTCTGAGGCAGAAGACCAAGCAGAGAAGGGACTCTTGGAGGAGTTTCATTTTGATGTCAAGCTTCTCTCCTTTACAAGAGCCGGTGATGAATTTTGCACCGCTGAGTTATGCTGTCCTATGTGGCTGTAGCTCTGTTTATTTTGAAATCTTTCTGTGGTGGAGGGAATTTACGAGCCAGCAATATTTCTGCTTTATGGCACTTCCTTCATCCACATTCCTTCGTCTGGTCATTTACATGGGCCAGGCCCACGAGGAGAGGTCAGGGGGGCACCCAAGTGGTATCTAGAGGCTCGGAATGGAAACATGTTTTCTCACGCAAAAATAAATAGGGGAGAAATGTTTCCATTGCAGAAGAGGAACAAAGGCTGGGATCACAGCAGAAAGCAAGCAGAGAACAGCAGGCTGCTCAGCCAAGGCAATTAACAGCATTTAACAACAGCCATTCACTGTATGTAACATGCCTGCTCTAGTGAGTCCCACTTCGGTTGCTTTAAATAGCAGATGAAATGCAACCTGAAATTGCAGTTACATCTGAACCTGGGTGAACAACCGCAGAACAACCTGAGGTGCAGGTACGTATCTGAACACAAAATGGGCACTCCCCTTGAACAACAGCTGAGGACTTTACATTTGAAGGGGCAACAGACAAAAAATAAGTTTTCCTCCAGTGATTCCTCATTCCTGCCTTTCTCAGGAGCTGGATGAGCACCCCAGCTGGGAACACTGTTCAGATAAAGCTGCCTGAAAATCCACTTTTCATCTAATTTCCTCATTTAAAAGTCTGCAGCAAAATGAGAAAGATACCTACTAATTTTAAGCCTACAAACTCCCAGACAGCGTTACCAAAAGCTCATACAACCACTCAAGCCTCAGGGGTCTACAAGGTCAGCAGTCTTACTAAAACGTACCAAGCACCCGAAAGACCAATGTGACTAGCATCGCAGCTGAGGTAATTCTTCTGATCAGGCTCCCGTTTCCAGGTGTCAGCAAGGCACCTTACAGTGGTGTAGGCCTCGGGGAAGCTCTGTCGCTATGCCCCTTACCCAGCAGAAAAGTCCTAGCTCCATTGATATTTGGTTGTGCATGCCTGCCAGTGCAAGTCTGACCTACAGCACGGAAGACTTCCCCCCTCCGTCTGCAAGCAGAATGCCACCTGCAGTGGAGGGTCTCAGACACTTTTAATACCTTCCACTTAATTGTTATGAGTCCTGTTGGTCTTAATTCTGCCTTCCCACCCTGGGATGGCTGCATTTCTGCTTTACATTAAACAAGTAATTCCCACGCAGGCAGTTTGTTAAGTGTCCTACAATGAGAGACAATACCTTAGAAAGGCACAAAGTGTTGATTTATCTGAGCTTACGGGCTACAGCACGTGGTTTAAATCAGATTCTGGTCCATGACAGTGATATAAGAGAGAACCTTGCTTAATGGTAGTGAGGGGAACACATCTCCCTTCCTTAATCACACACAGATTTCCAGTTGGGAAGAGGCTGGGCTGCCTATTTGTCCTTCATTATACAAACCATAAACACACATTCAGACACACAGAGCTTGTCCATTCTAAACATCTATCAAGAATTCCAGATTCCTCCACTGCAATCCAAGACCTTTATTATCACATCCTTTCCTGAAAATGTTTACAAACTAACTTCTGTTCTCTTCCTATTCTCATCTTTTTGCTGAAGAAATGAAAATATCAGGTTCCCAAAGAAGCTGCTTTTGAGGCCGCGTGTAGATACTGTCATTTGGTTAAGTACAGCAGTGTAACTTGCAGAGATCTTAAGGTTTAGTACGCTTGATTCTGAGCTTCAGTTTTCCAGAACAGAAAAGTTTTGTTTTTTTTTTCCCTCCAAGGTCTGACGCTGGATTTGAACATGAGAACACAAGTATTGCTATCCACTCACTGGCTTTTTGACAGCAAAAGTCGAATCTGTATCCTCTTGTTCTTAGACAAAGGTATCAACTCACCGATCTAAATGATCTGTTCCAAGCAGCCTTTTGTGAGTCAGGGGGCTAATGACAATGGAGGGGACAGGCCTGTACCCTGAGAGAGTTGCCACATCACTAAGATTCATCTCCTCGCACACAGAATTACCTAGGAATAGTGTCTCGAAGCTTTTTGTCAGAGAGCAGTACAGTGTAAGTTTGGCATCAATCAATCACAGCCAAAAAGCTGCATTGATTTAAGAAATTCATACTCCACGGATCTGCACGGCTGCCTCTGGCAGATGTGACAGCCCCTAGTGCTCTACTGCAACAACAGCCCATGTGAACGCTCCCCACCAGACTAGCACGTACCATCTCCAGGCTGCAGCTTGGCATTGCACGGAAAGACGTGAAGAGTGCTCACCCAAATCTGTTCCCAGCTGGACTCTTGTGTTGTAATCTCTTCCCAGTGAAAGGGGTTCAACGACTAACAGTTGGACAACGGTATTATCTGCAACTGCCATGGCATTTTAACAGCTATATCAAAAAATCAGATGGGACGTTTCCAAAGGCAGAAAGCAGGATTAAGGGCCTGTTTCTTAGAAGCTCTTCAGAGGAACTGGGCGCTTCACAGATATTTGTGGCCTTGAAGAGAGAATCCAAGTACTGGTCATTTGGCTCTTGCCTGAAATATCCTTTTTTTTTTTTTTTTTTTTTTTTTTTTTTTTTTTTTTGGCAAAGCCATTTCTGCCAAAAAAAATCAGAGAAAGCTTTTCGGATTGTGTTTACCCTCGGATGTAACTCAGACACGACATTTGTAATGTCATCAGAGCAGGACTGCTGACGTGAATAACGGTGTTGGCAGCGACTTCCATGGGACCAGGACCGGGTCCAGTATTCACATTTCCTAGGCATTCTCTGCTAAACATTATTGTACATAAAGAAGCATTTGTTTGGACTCCAGATGTTCAAGTAACCTCCTGTCATATTCTGTCTGCATCCCAGCTCTCCCATCTGTGATCTGAAGTGTTGCAAGGAAAAAGTGGAGGGATTTATTTTGATCTCACTTCCATCTGTTTTACACTTCACTGACTCCCCTCTTGATTTGCACCAGCGTTTGAGAACAGGGCTAGAGAGTAACGCTGCTCATACCAGTGTAAATCCAGAAGACAGGGGCATTTACTCTGAACTGACCTCAGGCAATTACTTGCAGAGTTATTTGGGATAAACAGTTGTGATCCAGGAAATCAGCAAACCCCGTGCGGGCAGTTGTTCAGGGAGAGGAACATCTGCTCTGAAACACTGCAGTTGTTACCAGTGCTTAACAGATGGGCACCGCTGCAGCTAACGACTGAGAAATATGAACTTTACAACTTTTCTGAGCAACCCACAGCAAAGTTACTACAGCGTATCCAGTGCTGATGTCTGTTTACTCACAGAGTGGTCTGAAGGCAGTCCTGACCTGGCAGCTCTGGAGAGGCTTTTGCATCAGTGCCAGCCTCAGTTATAGGACAGGAAACTTATGAGTACACCCCTTAGTGACTGTGGTTATAATCAACCTTATAATCTGTGAGAATGGCCCCTGGTCATCGATGGTAAGATGCTCCTTATGAGTATCAGATAACTGTGCTTGCAGCAATCTT
The DNA here is from genome assembly GCF_011077185.1 of Oxyura jamaicensis. Taxonomy (NCBI): domain Eukaryota; kingdom Metazoa; phylum Chordata; class Aves; order Anseriformes; family Anatidae; genus Oxyura; species Oxyura jamaicensis. Next base: position 18,819,243 of record NC_048898.1, read on the forward strand.
CCCCCTTCCGTTCCTGAGAAATGCCCTTCTACCCCAGGACTCGCCTGCACCAAAGTTCACTGTGCCTGATGTTGACGGGATATCAGAGGGCAGAGAACTGCTCTCACTAGTTTGAAACCAGCCAAAAATTAGTGTCAGGTGGCTATGCAGGCTCCTAAGGTGAATGTAGAGTCTGCAACAGCTTGCATAGCTCAGGTACTTATCTAAAGCTTCAAGGAGGGTGAAGATGTTTCTGGAGGCAGCTAAAGGCTCCTGACCCCAGCCTTCACTTCTGTAAGCACTCCACATGCAGAATCCTGGCTGGAACTAGTGGGATCACCCGGCGTACGAAACAGAGAGACTGAGTTCCAAATGGGTAAAAGGTATCCACGAACCACAAAGGGAGAAGCAAAACAAACAAACAAAAAGCACTGTCCAAGAAATTCAGAATGACAAAAACCTTCTGCTTCTATCTTCGCTCTGGCTCAGCTGAAATGGGCGGCTGACCCAAGGCAGTGGGGGGTGGGTTTTTATCCCTTCGTGCTGCAAGAAAAAAAATCTCAGAGCTTTGTTGGAAAGAAACCATTAACACAGGAAAGAAGAATTAACGGAGACTGCAATAATCCTTGCTACAAACGAGATGAACCCAGCTTTGCCCCCCCAGCTGCATCGTTGGAAAGCCACCAAGGGAAGCTTTTTGGACACACAGATTCTCAAGGGCCTGGTGCACAAACCGTGTCACACAGATTACAGGAAGTTGTCTGCAATGTAGCGTTAACATTTTTTGCAGGAGATCTGAAAATTTCCATGCCTGGTCCAGAACAGAATCCCCTGGTGCTCGGCTATCCTGTTCCTCCCCAGGCCTGGCTGCTGGACCAATCCTAACACAGCCAGCAGCCCAAGGTGATATCACTTGCTAACTATGAAGTTTGGGATTGAAATGCCTCGTTCTTTCTCATCTTGCTTGCCAGCACTATCCCCCAGCTCTAGTCAGGGCCTCTTATTTGCCTGAGAACTAAATTTAACTGAAGTAGTAATAAAGATGCTTTACATGCTCATCTGACACTAAGAAGCATTGGTGGGCAGATTATTGGCATGTGGAGCGATGATCTCTTCTCAGACTTCCCATAATAGTGTGACTATTAAGCTAAAAGATCATTAATAACATGCCACTTAGCTTGCTGTTGAATGGTGGAGGAAGGACTAAGAATACATAAGGTTGAAGAGACCGAGGGGAAGAAGCTGGAACCTTTACACGCACTTGGCAGCAGGCAGGGAGACAAATCCCAGCTGTGCACGTAGCACACTTTGATGTATGTGTAAGGCGTTGCAATAGCACATCCATTTCCAAATGTATTTACTCATGGTGGTAGTCCAGGCAGCTGGTGTGTCCGTGTGCTAGTCAGATATCCAGGCTAGGAAAGATCCCTGGTCAGCAAAAGATGATGATGCTGGGGCTGTGAAGAAGCATGTGTGTTTTCTCTGTTAGAGTTATTTCTTTCAGCCAGCATCTCCTGGTGAAAATGGGAGCTTTTGACTTTAAATTTTGCGTTCAAGACAGCTAAATCTTATGGATTTGAGGGACGTAACTTTCTGCTGCTGCTTTTTCTTGCACTAAGAGAGGGGAGCATGAGAGCTGAGATACTCTGGGCACATTTAAATACAACATGCCAACAGGAGATGGAGTTTAGGCTTCCTCCCAAACATAGAACTAATTTTGGGAAGGCACCTCACAAGGCCTTCCAAATGCTTCAGCCCCCTCCAAATCTGCAATATTGGACTCAGAAGTCTGAGGAGGGCTGTGCAGAAGCTACGTTATCAACACTGTAGTGCACTGCAGTCTCACACCATTTCTCCAGTGCCCTGTATTAAGTGCCCATGAGTTGAAGCAGGCCCGGCACTGAGCCCCAGCAGCTCCTAGGAGTGAAGGGGGAGCCCTTGGTGTAGCAGGACGACCGCGAGGGCACACATCAATTTACCACTCCACGAAGGTACTCACTTCATGGCATAGCTCTTGATTTCCCTAGCCAACTAGTTGTCTTCGTGGACTCTTTTTACATGGCATTTAGTGGCGTGTCAGGGCAGAGAAGAATCTTCCAAAGCCCTTTGACATTGTTCAGCTCTGGGACACGTGGTGGTCCTCACCTGAGAGCCAGGTGAAACCATCACCATCACACTCTCCCCCTCTTTTCTTACACTGTGTGAACTGTCCTGACACATCCCCAAACTAAGCATGTATCTAAGGGAGTAGCTTTTACTGATGCAGGTGACTAGAGAAGAGAAGCGCTCTTTACACCCTTGAGACTGTACTTGGTCAGGACCAGCCAGATCACAACCTGGTGCTCAGCAGCAGCCTGTGTCATTGTGTCCATATCACCAGGGCCACTCCAGCTTCACTTGGCAAGCTGACAGCCAGCTGACAGAGCATCCAAGGGATTTGGTAATTAGCTGCTAAAGCATCAAGATCCCAGCAGGTGCCACCTGCCGTGGCATGCCCCTGCTGTGTTCAAGAGAGGGCACCTCGTTCCCCATCAGTTTTGATGCTCTTCTTATACTCCAGTATAAGCTCTTCTCAAACACAGCAACTGCTGTCACAGCAGGTTGGATTCGGAGAGCTCTGCAGTGGGAATGGCTGCTGCTATTTATAAAAAGTCCATTCCACATAAAACTCTACCAGAAGGGAAGATTTGCTTCTGGCTCAAGATCCCCTATGCCTGGACAAATCATCTCAGCAGACACAGAGTGCCATGAAATAGAAATAATGGAAATGATGACAGCGCCTTCGTCTAGCAGGGGGGACGGACACTGCCGGAGCGACAGGCACTTCTCCTGCAGCCTGAGAACAGAGCGCGTCTCATGGGAAAGCACAGACCTGTAACCCTGACGTGCGAGTGCCCTGCCTTATGGATGGGTTGTGACTGTCTGACACATCCTTACAGCTTCTCTCCTGACTGCTGCGCTTTCATACCTCATTATTCATGGTTATTCTGAGGTATATATTCTGGCTGGGTGGGAGAATACTGATTTTCCTTTACATTTTTTTTATTATTATTATTATTTCTTTCTAGCCAGTGACCAGAGCTCCTATACCTTCCGTAGGCCAAATTCAAAGATTTATGTGTGAGTTAGTGTAAGACGGACTTCTTATGCTTTCTTGTCACCTAACTACAGCCCCAGGCGGTTACACCAAACAGTCTAATCACATACCCGGGGCAGAAACAAGCATCTTTTCGGTTACAAAACTTGTGTCTGACTGGCATCTCCTTGCGTACTCCTCTTAATTTTTTTCTCTTCTTTGGATCACTCAGGTAATGAACTACACCGAGCTATGACTAGACACTACCCTGACATATCCTTAGCTACATAAACAATTTAGGTCAAACTCCGAGATGATACAAGGGAATCAAAATGGAAGGAGTATAAATGGAAGAGTCCCAGAGCAGTCCTCTCCCACGTTACATCCTCCAACAGGCCAGGGGGATGTTGTGGCTGATGAAAATTTGGACTTTCTCTTTGACCAGGCCTTCCTTCACCAATGCAGTTTTGTGATGCTTCTCAATAGACAAAGCAAGGACAACATTCTCTCATACAAGGCTTTGCAATAGTTTCACTTTTTGCCATCAATTACTGATGAAATTATTCAGAATGGAAATATAGGATTGCCACCTACAGCCACATAAAGACGAAATGTCCTGACAATAAGGCATCATCATATAGGAAAAAGTAACCACAGCCCCCTCATCATGACAACTAGCATGGCTGGGTCACAACTTTTGCTGGTTTTGTACTGTGTGCATTGCATTCAGCCCAGAGAACGGACCTGGATACCACTGCATTGAGGTCTGCACCCACACGCAGACTTTAACAGATCCTAACCTTATGACTTTCAGGTTTAAGAACATGTTATTTCCTATAGCTCTACCCCATGCCACCAAGAAGAATCCCTGCTTCTGAAGGTCAGTCAAATATATAGATATATATGTATATACATGTATTTAAGTAGGCTGCATAGATTTGTGAGCAGTAATGCTGTTGGTAGCTGTGTGGGTAAGAGGGAGTTAAACAAGTTTTATGTTCAGAGCACCTAAAAGGGTCAAGGGGTCACTTCCTTCACGTGTAACCAGTTGACCAGGTGCAACTGAGGAATTTTCCCTTCCTCAAAAGCCTCAAGGTATAGGCTATTTCCCAGAGGTGGATAATTAGATTTAATGGGCCAATATTCTTTGGTTGTAGCAGAACCTACAAATATTAAACGCACAGTGGCTAGAGAAGAGTGCAGAGATTTGTTTGACAAATGCTGCCATCAGTTCCAAAATTATGTGGATCATCATTTAGAGTCAGAGAGGAAACAGAAAGGGAAATGTTCAGTTTGAATGCATCTGAAGTGTGTGAGTTCGGCACTGATTTCAATGAGTTGTTTCTGTATTATCCCTTTAAAGCAGCTGCTCCTTCCTTTAGGACTCCAGCGATCTGGGGCCCAAGAGCACATGGAAAAAGCTCATCAGCTTTCAGTATCCTGGAAACCAACTTTTATCTGAAGCATCTTTAAAGTATGTTAGAGAATCCCATTGCTTAGGAATAACATGAAAAAAAAATAATCACCAAATATTCTTTTTGGTTCTTTGCTATGGATACAGGAGATCTGACATGTTTACTGGCTTAAAAAGATAATTCTCCGTTCTGGTTCTGTGTAAGGAATGATACACACACCTTGCTGGAGCCAAAGGGAGAAACTCTCTTTTTTTCAAGAGGACTAAGACTGCACTCCAGAAATACAAATTCTAGATGAGAATTTCAAGGACACGCAAAGACCACCAGTCCAGATTCTGAAAGGCTCCACTAGGCACTGCAGGGCCTGGAAGACATTTTTACAAGTGGATGTTTTCCTACAACCCTAGATCCTAAGCAGAACCGAGGTAACGTGGGCAGACAACATTTCCTGAACTCTACAGAAAACAGAGCCGAAGCTCCAACACAAGTTAACTGTTGGTGAATGAAGACCTGCACCACACGCAGTTTGAGATTCAGCCAGTCAAAATTTAGGTTTCTAACAATGAGGCATCCAGATGAAGAATATTTTCCTAAGCAGCCTGTATCCAGATGGTACCAGCTGATGGAGGCTGACGCTGCCCTAGAAAGTGACTTATTTCACCCAGTTTAGGTTTCTTCTCGGCCCTGTCAGTCTCTCTGCATTGACTGGGGATTAAGACAAAGGGATTGGGTAGGAGCTTGACTGTTAGTTAGAGCTTAACCGCCTGGTCAGATAAAAGGAATGCCTGTTCTACTACTTGTGGAAGCGGCACCCCTTTTACAGCATAGAACTCCATGGATATTTTCAGAACTGGCAAAAATTATGATATCTGAAGACAATGATCTTTAGACTCATGCTGAAATTAGTGTGAACAGAGGTTTTGGCGTATATTTTTAATCTTTTATTTGGTTTTGTTTCTCTTTTATTAGCAGTGGTTTAACTCAACACCTGAGAAATCCTGAATGGAAAGAAGGTCTTCATTAAAATTTCAACACCCTTGCTGCTTCAGTTGAGAGCTGGGAGAGCTCCCACTATGCATGTAATTGTTTTTCCATAGTAAAGCACACTTTGCTGAAGGATAATTGATATGAGGCTTAAAATTCTAGCACCGACATACAAAGAAAAGTTATTAACTTCTCTAAGTATTTGTATGGGCCCCTGATTTTATTCTCTGGAGTCCCATCATGTTCTTCAGGGGTGGGCTAGTAAATTGTCTTCTTGGCTGCCTCATTGGCCAAGTTCACCCACACACATCTCATGTTCCAAGGAGTCTGATCCCATAGGTCTGTGTAACGTAGCCAGCTTCCCCCCTGCAAATGCGCAGTGAGAACATAATACCATTTTCTTTCAGATCTTAGATCATAGGCACAGGCAATTGACTCGCCTCTGAACTGATAGAGAAGAGTAATCAGGAATACAGACCACAACTGTATCAGTTAAAGGGTGACAAAAACGCAAAGGCATGAGTTGACTACCTGTCAGTATCAACAGCTGGAACTGTCCACAAATGAACTCTTTGCTGGTTGTTAGCAGTTTGTATCCTGATTAACCTATTCCTCAAAACCACCAAAAAAAAATAAAAGTGTCCTTCTACCCACCAGTTCACAGAGAAGTCTCTACCCTGGTCACAAATTAAGGGAGCAGGGCTGAGGGAACCCTGGGCACCCCTCAGCCTCCATCCTGCAGATCCCCAGCCCACTCACCCTTGCCTCCTGAGGGAAAAGCTGGTGCAGCTCATACAACATGCTCAGATTCCTACAGCTCTCTTCATCCTGTGCCATATGAGTCACATTAGAGCCACCTCAGTTATTTACAAGAACAGAGACACTTTCTAGTCCAGAAAGTACCACAAGACACTCAGCTCTATTGTGTTCTCACTTATACAGCCAGGCTAAGCCCCCAGATGCCTTGCTCCTGCAATGGAGACCTCCCAGATGTGTTTGGTGATGTCAGAACTGAGTGCTGGGCATTGGCAATTACTCAGATGTTCTTGACCACACTTCCTTTAGTTTCAGGTGGTGATGACTGGTATTTTCAGGTATGCAACTTCTGCCTGCAGCACTGAGGAGGTTCAGAGCTACACATCAGTCCAGGAGACTGCATCATCAAGGCTGCCTTAACTTCAGCCACAGCTGCAGTAGGGTTCTCTCCAGCTTCTAGAGTGGTCAGACACCAGGAAGGCATAAAGGTGGTTTTAAAACCACTCTCCTGGGATGCGAGTCATGTTCTGTACTATCTGGAGGCAGAACACAACCTCACCCGGTCAGGCCGGACATGGAAACAGGTCCCTAAAGGCATAGCTGTGTCTTTGCGTGCAGTCCATTCAAAGCGGTGGGACAACGTATGGCCACAAACAGCTCAGTGCATCTGACCACAGTTTTCTTCTGAAACACGGATCTGAACTTCAATAAAAGCAATCACAAAGCGGAGGGAATAGTACACATTAGTAAAGCCCCCCACCTTGCAATTGCTTAGGGTTGGCTATGGGGGACCCACAGAGTGCTACAGTGTTGACGTGCAGTCATGTTTTGTTTGGGTTGGGGCCGCCCAGCTTGACAGCGTGATCTTGGGAAGGTGTGGAGTTATTGCAATTATTTACAGATATTGAAAGCCTGTGTGTGAGCCCTATGGAGGACAGACATAGTTACTGAGGTGCTAGAAGGATGGATAAGAAGGGATAGAGAAAGGAAATTAACAAAACAGCAAGGCTATCAGGAGGAATTTGCTGATATTACTCAGAGGAATAATCTCATCCCTGCTTCAAACACATAAAACTAAACTGGTAAAAATTACTAAAAAAATATACAGTAGAAAAACCAAACTGGACTCAACTTCCTAGCGTGGATTCTGAGATCCCAGGAAGCTTTTTCTATCATCTCCAGGTTTCTCTGAAATTCAGGATCTTCTGGGAATGCTCATTCAAAATTATGAAAAGTTGAATTCATTAACATTTGCCTACTACTGTGTATTCCACTATAAACTGCATTCAGAAAGAAAAAATAAATAAATAAAAAGATATTCCTAGAGACCTGTAAGGTCCTGTTAAATGAACAAAACCAAGAGGGACTTCCTGCCTGGATGTCTTTGTGTTGAGATTATCCAAGACTCTTTCTTGACAGAGATTCCCCAGATTATTATTAGCATTGTTGTTTCCTGCAATAAAAAAAAAAAAAATCCTCAAAATTAGTTTGAACAAATGCTGAATCTGTGCTTCTCCAGCCAGGGAGCCCATCCCCAAGACTGCTGGAGGCTGTTTACCACTGTTTTATGTTAGCTTGTCACTGATAGATTGACTGAATGCCTGACCATGTCCGCCTGCCAGAGATCAATGGCTTCCTCCAGAAAGAAGTAGCCTGGGGGAAGCAGGAATGCCTGGACCAAACAGCTTCCTGGTCTCCCATGTGGTTTATGGGTCTGATACTCTTCTTCCTTATCTCAGGGCAACACCAGGGTACATCTCCATCCAGACTGAATAGAGATATGCAAGGTAGCGTTGCTATCAGTGCAGAGGTCATTGGTAGCTTAAAGATCACACAGATCTCGCTTTTTTAGGTTTCCTAAACATTATCAAAAGAACATAAAGGAAAATAAGGCAAGGAAGACAACAGGCTATGCAGCAAGTGATGCACAAGCTTTACAAAATGTAGGTGACTGAAGTTCACTTTTGCACCACCCTTCATGAGAGAGACACAACTTGTAGAAAGTCCCAAGGAACACTGCAAAGACTGTCAAGGGTCCATAGCACACAAGGTGTGAGGAGAGGCTGAAGGAACTGATTTTTCTGATCTGGGTAAAAGAAGGCTAGAGAGGGGAGGAACCAATTGCATCTTCTATTTGAAAGGTCTTGTAGAGAGGATGAAACCAGCCTCTTTTCAGGAGTACACAGTAAAAAGATATGACCACGGAAAAAGGTTGCAACAAGGATAATTCCAAATGGATATATGGAAAGCATCCTTTACTGACAGAACACATAAGCATTAGAACAGGTTGGCAAAAGATACAATACAGAACATAGAATAAAACAACATAGAATAGAAAAAAAAATAGAATATCCATCCTTGGAGACTTTCCAGAACTTCCTTACAGGAGACCCTGAGCAACCGTTTCTGATACTGAAGCTGGGTCTTCTTTGAGCAGACAGACTGGATGAGCACCAGAGCCACCTTCTGATATAAAATCAGTCTGTGATTCTATGATTGTATTTATACTACTTGAGCCTACTGAATCAGGCTGCAAATGCCATTGAAACCATTGAGTGCCACTGTACCTTGCTAGCATGACTTCTGTCTCTCACTGGAAGAGCAGAGTTTGAGACAGATTTTTAGAAACTGGCAGGTTTATGTTTGCATTGATTTGCCCATATCCATGTTCAACGTGTGATTTGAAGTCAAATAGGCATATTTTAGAGTTTTACTCTGTACTGAGTTCAGAACACCCGATGAAGCAGCAAGCATCCAAGCTCTCTAGGAAAAACCCTGTAGGGCTCAGAAAAAAATTGAGTTTCAATTTGGATTTTACATTAAGGTTTAAGGTTCAAATTGGATTTTTTAGGACTTAGTTTGGGACTGGAGTAGCAGTCTTGTTTGGCATCTCCTCCTGTATTGATTTTAACACAGTTCTCTTCCATTGAATTCAACAGATTTATTACTGATAAACATGAGGATAAGCGCAAAGAACATTTACAAACATCACAAACATCTGTAAGAGTATCACAGGCTTTTTGTGTGGCTCCACCCTACTGACTCAATCCTGTGCTAACAAAGCCTTATCACTCCCACTGCGGACAGCTGTATTACCCACTTCTTCCCCCAGAAAGAGAGGGCAGGAGATGCAAAGGAAGAAACAGTAGGAGAGTGGTTCACTTACTTTGGGACCCATTCCTATAATCAAAGCCTGTGTTACATATCCATCTGTGGTTAATTATGAAGTCACAGAAACTAGGAGACAAAAAACAAAATCCAAGAAGATGTAGTCTTTCGTGACAGTAGCGTAGATTGTTCCTATCACCTGTTTCCCTTTATGCCCGTTGTATTCTCCACTCTCTTATTCAAAGAAATCCTTTATACACCCCACTGGTCAGTCTAATACATTCAGCAGGAAAGGAAAACAGCTCAGATATAAGATTAGATACACTGCAAGACAGAAAGAAGCAATTGCCTTGAACACAGAAGTAAACTGAATCCATCGCTTTCAACTAAAACTGAGCCCCTAACCATGTCTGGACTTTTTGTAAGTTTGGTGCCAGCTTCAATTTCTCTGCTAGATCCCAGCGTGGAAACTGTTTTTGCCTCTACAAACTGCTCTGTTTTAGGTGGATATAGGGCCAGTCTTCTTTCTGACCTATGCCAGGCACCAGAAAAAATGAGTGACCTGCCTGGGGGATGACTACCCCTTACTGACACACAAGTGACCTGCACAGAGAGCTGATCTTGTGCTGCTGGAGCCTCAGGATGAAAAAGGACATCAAAAAGCAGTAGGACACAATTTGTTGGGTAAAACTGCTGGAATTAGTTCGGTCCTTTATCTCTAAATACCATGTTTGCATATCCCCTCGTCAACCAGGCTCAGAGGAGCTGCACCTTTGAATGGCACTGCAAGACGAAGAGCCAGGCATTTAGGCAGCACAGCTCCGAACTGCTTGGATTGACTTCAGTGGAGTGATGCTGGATGACACCACACGAGGATACGGCCTCACAATATTTGACATCTGCCCCTCAATGAAGGCAAAGGATTTCTTGGCACATCTCCTACCTTCAATATTTAAAAAATGAAAATAGCCTTTATTGCTTTTTAATTGGGATGAAGGAGGGAGTATGTTTTCTTTGGATCTTACTTCAAAACAGATGATCGGGGTTGCCGAAAATAAAGAGCCTTGTTTAGGCCTCTTCTGATCTTACCCGCTAAGCAAAATAAACTCAGATGGAAGCATCCCCTCCACTCGTGCTCTCAAGTGCAGGTCATTTCCCCTGCAGGTTTATTTGAAAAATAAGAAACCGAAGGCTTCAGTTTGCAGTGAGCAGTTGCCTATTCTTAGGAGACAGATACGAGCGCTCCTCTCCAACCACTGCTTTTATCCCCATACAGTCAAAACAAAGACTAAAGTCAAGAGCGCTCGTCTTTGAGCTGTATCTTCTGTACCTTCACGAGTTACACAAAGTCACTCTGAAAGGTCACTGACTGAATACAGGACATGCTATGAAGCTATCATGTCAACCCTATTCCTCGTCTGTGTCACCTCTGTTTAAGGCAAATAGATTGAGGATGGGAAATAACATGTTGTAATACTGATATGGAGCTTTCATGTTTTTTCTTCCTTAGCTGTTTTCTTTAAATAGAAATACTGCATTCAAGCTGAGAGGACCATTTCCTGCGCTTTTTCCTTCCCCTGAATATGGAAAATTGGATCTTGCAGAGTCCACTGTGCCTAGTTCTCAGTTAAATTCAGGACAGAGCAACTAGCCACGGAGAAGCGTTACATGCTTCATGCTCTCGTTGTCCCCTGGGCATGTTCCTAACTTGGGCTGATCTCCTGTGATACATGATCACGTCCCCTCAGAACTTGAGCTGAAGCAGAAGATGGCATATCTTGACTTCAGTAAGACTTACTGAAGCCTTAAGATTGTGTCATCCCATGAGACATTTTCATAAAGAATGAAGGAAACAAAGGCTAAGGGAAACTACTCAAGGCTCAATGCCAAAACGATCAAGAAAATTAAGAGTTATCAATTGCTTAGACTCACCCTAAAAAAATATATTGAGAAGGATTACTCAAGGGTCTGTTCTGGCTCTGGCACTACTCATCTGTCATTTGACAATGACAGAATAGGGATTGCCCTTATGAAGTCTGAAAATAATACGAAAGAGTGAGATGGAGCGAGGGTCAACACTGCAGCAGCTTCTTTGTAAAAATCAACAACTTCGGCAAATAGTGTCACAGTGAAAATCCACAAGACAGAAGACCAAAGCCCCAGCTGTGTTTGCATTCTTCAGATGTGCTGATTTTAATGGGCAGCAAGTACCTGATAGCCAAAGTGGTAAATGTATTTAAGGTGTCTAACTCACATTGAAAGCCCTTGTGCCTCAGGGAAGTTGTGCTGCTGAGGAATTAAGCCTGAGGTCTTCTGTCCACCAGAAAGAGACAGCTAAGGTAGCTGCACGGTAGCTCATTTGTGCCTTCCCCCAGCCCCCCCAAGCTGCCAATAGACCTAAGTCTCCACTTCCATTTGAATTCTGGTTTCTATGAACTTCTAGTTTTGATTTCTGTGCCAGTTAATGCCATAAGCATCAATGTTTTGTTGACAACAAAACTGTCCCCCACATTGGCTGAGTTCCTAAGCTGATAATGAACCTGAGATGCATCTGGGGTGGGCTGAAGCTACAGGCATTTGTTGCTTAAACCATTACACAAGGTGTGACTCTAATTACTAGCAGAGCCCACAGGGGGTGGATAGCAGCTCACGGCCCAGTGCAAAACGGCAGTCCCCTGCTTCAGAGATCAAATTAGCAATTGGGTGTAGAGCAGAAGGGAAAACAGGCTGGGGGTGAGGGTGGCGGGGGACTGGACAGCATGCTGGTGGGAAAGGAGCCTTTGCTTTTCCTGTCTGATCCTAGCACCTCAGCCTTGGCCATGCAGCCCCAGAAAGCATCTTTTACCCCTCCAGGCTTGAAGAGGCTTTTAATTTTAGAAAAAAAAAATAAGAAAAAAAATCAGTGCCATATGCAACTGCTTTAAGCAAAGACAAAAAAAAAAAAAAAAAGGCATGCTTATGAGGTTTATAAGCAGTGCAAATCCAGGGTTATTCCTTCACTAATGGGGTTTGTCTGGTGTTACCAAAATCCGAGCCTGGGCCACTGGTTACTGGGAACACAAAGGAATTTGAAGCCTAATTAACAAAAGAAATCCCTCCACCTGCCTTTAACCAGCACACATGTTTTCAATTGGGCTCACAGCCACAAGTGGCTAAAATTGTGCTAAACAACTCTATTCAAGAGCATGTGGCAGAAAAATAGCCCCCTGAGTCATAAGCCAGAGCCAGATGCTCAAGGGAGCACAACAATCAAAACAAGACCATGCTCAGGGCTGCGGGTGAGGGGAAAGGGGAAGATAATTTTCCTAAGAGAAGACCTTAATGCCCCACAGCCTGGTTAGCTGGCAGGCATTACCAGGCTTGTGGGAAGATGCTGGGGCTTGTGCTGGTGACCACACCAGCAAGGAGGAGTCGGAAACAAGCTGCTCCCTCCCCAGTCCCTTGTCTCCTCACTGTGTGCAGCCAGGACTCCCACACAGCCCCTTACATGAAACCCATGCGCTCCCAAGTGGTGTGGCTGACTTCTTGTCCCTGCACCTTGGTAGGTAATTCAAAGGAAAGTGTACAGCAAACAGCCAGGAAAAAGTAATAACAGAGCCAAGTCAGTGACCATTTGCTCCTCAAAACAGAAGGGTTTCTGTCCCTTCTGAGGAAGACAGAGATCTGCCAGCCACCTGATTGTATCCCATGACCGCGGTTTGCTCAGCAGCGCTGTATGCTGACTGCCCCAGGTCTAGCTCTTCAGATGCTCTTGGCGACAGACAGTAACAGCCTGCTACCTGCTGTGACCCTGAATCAAAGGGCTCACAAGAATTACTGCTAGGCTGGAGTTGCTCCTCTTCTGTAGTTGAAATGCAAATGTAAGTAGCTAATTACAAGCTCTTTTCATCCTTAGAGGGAAGTCTTTTAAGCTTCTCTCTGCTAGTCACCAGCAAGCAGTTGCTTGCATTTTTTCTTATCTAGGAAGGGGAAAATGATAACATCACCTGAGGAACTTCTCCCACCCTCCCCCCCCCAAAAAAAAAAAAAAAAAAAAAACACTAGGCCTGCCTAGCTGAACACCACTGGTGTGATCAAAGCCAGCTCTGCTAAGGACCTTCTCTTCCTGATAGCACAGCCTGGGAAGTAGAGGAGAGGACTGGTGAGGACGGAGCTGCATTGTGGCAGCAGGAGCAGTCCTGCCCCAGCTGTTACACAGTCACTCCAAGCATTACCTGGAACTTTTCCAGCTCTAATTTCTCCTAGCAAATTAAAATAAGCTTTACTAACTTTAAGGTTGTTACAAGTCTACCGGAATTAAGCCTTGCAGTACATATTTCATACACTAGCTATAGCCAAAAACCAATCTGAAAGAAGCTGCAGCTTCTGATACCATCACATATCTTTGTAAAGATGGAATTAGATTACTGCAGAGATACACACTCCACCATGCCTCAAATGCTGCAAACACACGGGTGGAGAGACAGCCAACCCACTAAGCAGATCCACTCCAAAGCCAAGCAGAGGGGAGCTGGGATGCAGGAGGGGTGGGTTTCGCCTAGCCAAGTGCTTGAAAGCGACACTAGCTACGTGATCTGCCAGTTCTGCCAGGGGCAAGTTTGGGATTCAGCCCAGCTTCTCAATAACCTCACACCATGCCAAGGAATCTCATGCATGCTGTGCTGCTAATCAACTGGCATGGGTCCTGCTGGCTGCTCAGTCCCTGCCCTCACCTCCAGCTGGTGAGGAGCACAGGGGCTCCTGGGATGCCAAGCCTGTACCTACCAAACCTACTTCCAGAATGGATTAGCAGCCCTAGCTTTCTCCCCACAAAGGCTTTCTTTGTGTACCAGCAGGCCAGTCCGACCAAAGCAGGATTGCTGAGCCTTGTTTCCTGCTGTAAGAGGGGTACGTGCTGCATGGCAGCAAGAAAGCAGGGACATCAGTGATGCATCCACCTTGGGCTCTCCTAGAATTTTTCTAGAAGTAGGTTTTCTCCCTTGGAAACATCTGCAGAGTCCCTTGTAAAGATGACAGTCAAGTCATAACGTTACCTACATCCTCAAATCCCCCTTCTTCTCCTTGCACTGTTGCTGATCACGATCCAGCCAAGCCTACAGCCAAGCAATACCTGCCTTTTGGCGTGGAGCACGGCTGGCAGCACTGACCAGGAGTACGGATGGACAGAACGACAGCAGGCCAGGAGCAGAGTGCCGACCAGGCAGGACTAGCTGAAATAGGAATTTGAGCACACGACTCATCCATGGGTGCAGATGGAAACACACCCTCCTGCTTGCAGAATGAAGCTGGCTGGAAGAAACGTTTCCAGATAAGAAGAGAGTGATGACAGATCTAAGAAGGTGGATACAAGAAGTCTGGGATTTAGAAAGAAGGGTCGGGATTAGGGATTTGGAATAGGATGCTTGAGGGAAGTATAGCAAAGCACAGAGAGACAAAAGGAAAGAACAGGTGAGAAGGGAAGAACAGGATGAAGGGGAAGGTCAGAGAGAAAGGAAAATGGGGAAGGTTTGGGGAGATGTGTCAGCATCAACCAAGGAGAAAGGTAGTGCTTGTTTGGACTGGATGTGGAGGAGCACACCTGGAGCACAGCAGCCCTACTGGTAACGTGACAAGGATGCCTTTCAGACACTGATGCCCAAATGCAGAAGCCTCTCTAAGCCTCATCACCACCACCTGGGTCAAGCCATCTACCAGTGGAAACATGCCTGTGGATGAACCATAAAAAGGGATGTTTTGATAGATTATTTTTAATGTCATGATTAACATCTGTTCTTAAGTGAGCTGAGCTATTGCAAGAAGACTAGGATCTCCTGGCAAAGTATACAGAACAAGCTCTCTGGGCATAAGAGGGACTTTTTCAAAATTTAAGAGTTTTAGTCCCTAGTTTATAAACCTGGGTTCATGACCCCTCACCCCCCACCCTTCCCCAAGCTTAAATAGGAAGGCAAAGAATTAAAATAATTTTACTGCCTCTTGTTATTTTGAATGTTGCAGAGATCGAGGTGTTGGAACAAAGCCAAAGCACTGAGCCTAAAGACCCCTGACTTTTGCTTCATATGCAAACCATGTTAGAACACAGGTCCATGTCTGGCTAGCAGGAAAAATAAATGACACCTGGAAATAGGGAAGATGATGGTTTTGAAAATTTTAGGCTGGGATTTTTGACCTTGCGGTGGAGACTTAGGTACACCCTTCCCATTAATTTCAATGGATATCTAAATTCCCCAGTAGGCTTTCAATAACCTCAAAGTTAAATTCTTATTATTTGGGGATATTTCCTTTACTTGACCTAGGTTTGTCCTTCCACAGTGAAAAGAAAGAGGTGAAAGTAGAGTTCTGTGCTTTCTGTTCAAAAAGAGCTGTGCAAAGGCTTCTCTGCCAAAGTCTGCGGTGGTCATTGCCATGCTGCCTTCTTTCCCAAACACTCATCTCAAGCCCCCTGAATGCTATTTCCTTGCCATGTTGCTGACAGAGATTGTACAGATCGCTTGGGAGAGGACAGTAAATCATAACTATATGACAAGCTGCTTCTGACAGCACGTCCCTCTTGTCCTGTTCCTGCAGCCTTTTGGACTTTGTTTTGTGTGTTTTTGTGGTCTGAAATATTCTATAAATCTCTTTGAACTTTTCAGAGTCTCCCTTTGTATCTCACTCACACAGTTCTGCAATTACCTATTGGACTGGGAAGGTCCGGAGCTGACAACTCACTTTTAGCCGGGCTGCATTCACCGCACCATTTCACTAAGCAGCCAGCTCCTCATTAATTTTCTGTATTAAACTTCTACAAAGAAAAAAAAACATTTGAGCAGCTATAGAAGATGCATAAAGAGCTGACATAAAACCTCAAGCTCAACACCCTTCCAACTGCAAAAACATCTCTATACTTCTGGTTATTTAAACAGAAGAGTTCTTCCTCAAAGAAAAGTAAACACTCAAAAATACGAGTTCTGTGAGGCAAAGCAGCTCACCTAGCACAGAGCAGGGACTGAAGATTTCAGCATTTCCACTCTAATTCAGCCTCTTCCTGCCCCCTTTTTCCCCCTCTATAGGATATAGATATCATAGCAAGACTCATTCTAGTTAAGTCATTTTCTTACAGATGTGTTTTTTCCACAAAAAATATGTACTTTGTTTGAAAAGTGAAAATGGGGATTGTACACTGAAAGGTAGGTTGGCTTGAGCAGTTCTGTAGATAAAATTAGAAATGAAGAAAGTCCTTCCCCTGCTCTGCAGCTGACACCCACAGGTGATCTACATCCTAGGGTTTAATGCTAATTTGTACGTGTCATCACAAGCTCCCAGCTCTCCATTTTGCATTAATGTAAGTTCATCCCACAAGCTTATTGGCATGCAAATAAGATGTACACTAGCGTCCAAGGCAGCTGAAATGCCTGAATTACAGCAAAGTCAAAACCCAAACAGGCAGTAAAAAGTTGACAAGGGTGCAAAGGTGAATGCAAGGGACAGCAAGGAAACAAAATGCAGGAAGAAGAGTGGCAAACAGTAGCAGGGGGACCATGTGAAGGATCGAGCATTGGCAATGCTAGAAATAACAAAGGTCAGATCCAGGATCCACAAGGAATTAGACTTGCCATGGAAAGAGGAAGCAGCAAAGAAGTTAGAAAGGGAACAGATGTTTTATGGCCAGAGATGACTGAGTAAGGATAGGTATTTCTCTGCATTTGATCCTTTTGCTCTGTTTCATGTCGCTCGGGGAAGAAACACAAGGAAGAGAGGCTGCTGAAATCTCCACCTGTCAGCAATACTGCCAAAACCTTCATCAGTCTTGCATGTTATATTCTCTCCCTGACACCCTAGGAGCAGGTGAGATTACTTTTGTTCACCCTTATCACTCTGCTGAGACAGCCCTACGATATGTCACACACTGCCAGCTGCTCCCTGTCCCCGTGCTGTCGCGACAATCCCCCAGCACACAGGGAGGACACAGAGCACAATGAGCTAGGAGCCAAGCGAGATAGTAAGTACCTGCAAATCCCCAGCATCAATCCCTCTTTCTGCACCCACGCACCTTCATTCACTCACCACCCCTGTGCATTATCCATCTGGCAGATGTAGCCGCTGGGTGACACGATGCCAGGCTGGAATGCTATCGTGACCTAAACCCTACAGCACGTTTCTGATGGCTTGCAGAGGTTGGTCGTTCATCTCAGAGGCCTGCATGGCAGATATGCTCCCAGTCCAGTACAAGTAAAGACATGCAGCTGTTCAGGTCAGGCTGGTAACGCTGCGTCCCTGCCACAAGTAGGGAAGGAGGTACGAGACAGGAGACCCTGTTACAAGAAAGGACACTTTGGGGCTTAAAGCATGCAGCTTTTAGGACAATCAACCTCAATTCCCAGCTTTACTCTTGAGAAGAGTAGAGCACTGTCCTTACTCTCTCTTTGCATCGGTTCACACCCACAGCTCTTATAGACCAGTCTTATCTGATTATCTCTAACACAACACAGTATGGCTTTGTGCTGAGCTGAGACTTTTGGGGAGGCCTAGGACACTCCAGGCAAAGACATCCAAATCAGAAAGCATTAATTAGATTAGTTAAGACTGCCTTTTTTTTACCCCCTTGAACTATCTGTAAGAGCAAAGAAACAGAAAACTCAGGATGAATTGCTGTATTAATGCTACTCAAACAGCAAAGTCATATTCAATACCCTAAATATAAAATTGAAACCTATGCTCAGTTCTATCTAAAGAGCATCTGAGAAATATTGTTATCCATACTTGCATATACATTTCAGAACAAACATTGTAAGCTATTTTCATTACATTATTTACTCCGTAACAATTACTTCAATCATCTTTGAAATGGCTGAAACATATGGCTAACATATGGTTTATGTATATCCTTGTAAGACATATGTAACGTCAGAATTATTTTAATCTTATCTGATTCCATAATATTGAGCAGTACATTAGTAACATGCGTTTCATGATTTTTTTCTTCTGTATTAATGATGCAAGGAAATGCATGAACATAAAAATCATGCAAGATGGAATAAAAGTGTTATGAGTTTAAAAAGGACAAGCTGGCCATGAAGCAATGACTAAGAACAGTGGCAAAGCACTTCCAGGTCTAAGGAATTCAAACTGACTAGCTACAAAATGCTTTCACTTTAACATAGGAAAAACCTTGGAGACAAGGAAAAGGATTTTGTTCCTGAGTAAATACAGTTAGAAACCAATTCACAGTGGCTTTTGTAGCCTTCCTTATAATGGGTTTAATTTTGAAATCATTCTAAAATAAAATAATACCCTAATTTAATTCATTAAAGTTCCATGAAAATGGTACTTATTACAGATAAGACTACTAGGCAGCTAGGTTTCCTTGGAAATGAACTGTTTTTCTAGTCAGATTCTTTATCAGGGTGAATATTGCCCAGACTGCGCAGACATCTGATACACCTGTAGGTCAAATGCTTCCTTCAAAGTGCAGGAACTCATGCAGGGCTATGTATACAGCCAGGAGTCCTCTACATGCATGTGAATCAATTCAGTAGCAACTCCCCTGAAAATACACGCAGTTCTTTTGCTCAAGTGAAGAAATTAAATCCATGAATTCTATTCAAATAAATAACATGTTGCATACATAACACACATAACATGCCTGTATCTCCATGGTTCTGTGATGTACTTAAACCCATGGCCAATACAAAGTGCATCGCTTGTGGCAGATGGCATCAACATTTTGGCTATTAAAACAGCTCAAAGAACAGGTTGTGCTTCTAGTGTAGGGCCTTGAAAGAGGCAGGAAACACAACTAGGGTGAATACCTTAAGCATCTTAACCCAGAACTTGCTATGCAGTTTCCAAAATGTGGGGATCTGCACTCTGCACTGGCATACTTCCCAGGAGACCCACGTCCCATGCTGAGATGACATCCTTCTCTTAAAGCACTGCTGGGCCTCAGTTCTGCCCATCAGTGCTCTCACGGCTGGTGGGATAACAAGTGTAAGCATTGCTCTATTGTAGCAATCCTTCTTCACAGTATGTATTCTACATGTTACAGCAAAATGAAAACAGCTGAGAAAGCTCCTGTTTTACAGGACAGTGCTGTTAAGCTTTTGCTGCTAATTACTGTTTCTTAAACAGAATGATGTTGACTGAAAATCCCCTGAACCTTTTCACCAGGAGTCATTTAGAGGAAGAAACATGCCTAAACAGAACATGAACAAAAGGGAAGCAAGGCCAGCACAGATCCCTGAGACCATAAGCACCCTCTCTACCTGGTAAAGGCTGTTATGAAGGCTGTGTCTTCTAACAGATAGACCTGCAGATGCTCAAATCCAAGTCACAGCGCACTGGCAGTACACACAGCGAGGGCATGTTCTTGATCTCACCATTGCCCTACTCCAGCTAGCAGAAGGGAAAAAATAAAATCCTTCCACAGCCACACTGTGAGTACTGACAGCAGTGTGCAGTCAATCAAAGGTCTTTCATCTTGGCACCCAATTCCCACCACCACCCTTCCCTGCAGCTTTACCCTGTACTAGCCCTTTGTTCCACACCATCTTACACAGCAGTAAGTCAGGGGAATTCAAGTCCTGCATTTCTCAGGCTCCGGGACCCACCAACCCAGCGATCTTTCAGCATTTAACGAGCTGCCTTCTCCTTTGACAAGCATGTCTCCAGACAGGACAGTTTTGACTAGAGCAAATATATTCCACACATGTTTCTGATTAGGATCCACCCTGTTGTCCTAATATATTGCCTGCATTGCTTTGTATCATGTTATACAGGGTCAGCCTCTAGATCCACATGTGACATGACATAATCATCAACGACAGGGTGCAAAGCCCCAGGGCAACGCAGAAAGAGAGGCCCATGCCGGTCAGATCAGATGTCCACGGGCAGCTGCACGCTTGTCACCTAGGTGACACGCAAATAACATGTCCTGTCAAGTTCCTGCCTGTAACCAAAGCAGAGTTTTGACTTCATCTTGTTAAATTGTTTGTTCTTCCACTAATAGCCAGCACAGCCAGAGGGCCAGGATGGCCACACAGCACTTCCAAGAGATGTGTCTGTGTCACTGCCCCCCGATTCACAGAGCCTGCAGGCATGCCAGGGAATACACAAGACCTCAAGGTGCTGTGGGACATGGCAGTCACTAAAAACTCACTGTTATCTGCGAGTCACCAGGGCCAAACCGGTACAGGCTAGCACCAGTGTCAATGGTGATGCTGAGAAAATCTGTGGGCTTTCTCTTTTCCTGCAAATACGCAGGGTTAAGACTTCACTCCATGAGGGAAAAGGAAGAATCCTCATCATCCAGTAAGGCTGTGATCCCTCTCCTATTAAAACCATGAGCAGTTTGGTGTCCAAGAGCCTTCGGAGATGAAGGTCTGCAGCCTTTTCTGCCACACACTGAGTACTCTCCATCCCTGCCATCTGCCTTGGCAGTAGCATCTGAACTGCCCTTACTGGGGTGGTTTTTCTATCCTCGTTTTGCAGTATGTTGACAGACATCTGCTGAGAGAGGCTGACCAACATGCAAGAGGTTACTTTTACCTATGTTTCCATGGAAGAAACAGCCTAAGTACTAGTTTAGGCTGCACTGGCTGCATATTGCCTGAAGAAAGCTGTGTCTTATATGACCTCTAACATAAATTCACTTGCTTTATCAATTTCTATCCCACAGATGGGAAATCTGAGGTACCAAACAATTCTGGGACACAACTCAGGTGCCCCAGAGAGACGTGCCTGCCTTCGCAGCCTCCAGCCCTGTCCTGCACATTGACAGTGCTACCTCCACCAACCGTGCGCACCAAAGCCAGAAACCACAGGCTTCCTGCTGCACTGGAAATGCTAAAAAAGAACTGAACCCACCCCAGCAAAGGGGGCTGGCCAAGGCCAGTCTGCAAAACAACATCAAAGGAGCTATCAGGGTGGAGGGGGACTGAAGCAGGTGATCCAACTCCAACTGGGCTGTGGGGCTCGGGAAACTGCCCTGCCAGCCCTGCTTTCCAGCATGGGTCGTCTCTGTGGTGGGGGACATTTTCCCTTTCTTTTCTGCACCGCGGCACACAGCTGCCCCTGCATTTTGCAGGTGCACTCAGCTGAGACTCTTCCCAGAGCCTTGCATTTAGAGCAGATAAAAGCTCATGCCTCCCCCTGTGCCCGTGTGTCACAACAGTGTCTGCCCGTGTCACCGTGCAGACGGGAGCCGCAACAAGGCCCCTGCACAGCCCCAGCACAGCCCCGGCCTGCCAGCCGCTGGAGGGAGGCCTAGAAACATGGCCGAACGGGGCACCCCTACACCGCACCGACAGCCCAGCGCAGGCTTTACCCTTCGTCATTCACAACATCTTGCCTGCAAAAAAGCTCTGGGAACAGTGCATTTGACTTGCTCAAAACAAAGGCATTTCTCTAAACATCTTCAGGATGGAAGGCTTCTTCTAGGCTTACACAAGCATGACTGTAATTATAATTTGGCCTGTACACTTTTCCCCTCAGGGCCAGACAAGCTGTCTGCTGCACAGTGGACTAACACAGGGGTATTTGGATTTCTGGTAACCCACCACCTGGTAGCTGTGGAAACAATCCCATTTCCTTACATTTATTACTTGTTATTCACTTTTTTTTTTTTAAAGAATTTTTGTAATCTAGTCATGAGGTGGTTCAGACAACTTCCTAGCAGTGAAAAAATACTGCTAAAAATGCTAAAAGGTTCTTGGCTGTGTCCTGTCAAGTCACATCCATGCCTCATCAGTTTTCGACAAGTCTCTGAAAACATATTCAATTGATATGAAATCAAACAGACAAGGACATCGTGCTGGAGCCAGTTTTGCTGCAGGTAAAACACACCCGGCTCTAACACGCAACCGTGCTCGCAGCCAGCAGAGCTATTCTGGAGTCACACAACCCAGTGCACACAGGAACACGTTATTGCCAATTAGGCTAGTCCTTTTATTAAAATTACAGTTACGCATGACACGGACACGAGAGACAGGGTTAGGACCCAGCTGCTATACTGGCAGCACGCTTGTGAGAGGCCCAATCCAGGCTCTGTCCTCCACAAACACCTCCTTCCCAGCTGGCTCCACCCCACAAACACACAGACCAAACAGGCCCACTCTGACCAAAGCAAACTTGGAGCATGGCAAGGCAGGGGGACCCAGCCCGTCAGCAGGAGCTCACCAGCATCCAAACACACCAGCATCCCAATTCCTGCCAGCCCAGCACTCCCCATACCCACAGCTGCCATGCAAACCCAAAGCCCCCTCCAGTAGGACATACCTCGCCAGGGAGCCTTCATAAGCCCTCCCGGTTAAGCAGGGGCCAGCAGGAAGTGCTACCACATCCAGGAGCCTCCAGATGCAAGCAGAGCAGATCAGGAGGGCACATGCACGTGCTCAGGGCTGTGGGCCTGGGACAACCCCTCCCCATGGAGCCCCACACACTGAGGGCAGGGGGAGCCTCCTGCCCCTTCCCACCATGTGTGTGGGCCAGAGCAGAGCAAGGAGACAGACAGACAACCCCCTGCCCCAACCACACAGCAGTCTGAACAGCCAGCCATGTGCTGCAGGGCAATTAAGTTCCTCATTAGCTGTAATTAGCAGGCACCTGACACCCTTTGACAGAAGGCCAGCAGCAGAGGGGCCTCTGCCTGGCAGGAGAGGGCCAGCAGGAAGCAAACTTCTGTGGCTGGCTTTATCGGCCTCCCTTTCTCCAAGTTCCCCTGCCTGTGCTGGAGGGGCACCGGAGGCAGCACCTGTGAGCACGAGCCTGATGCACAGCCCTGCAGATTTCATCAGCCAAGGGGTCAGGCCTTCGCTTCACAGGCTGGAAATAACAGCCGCAGAGAGCTGAGCCTTGGGCTGAGCTGCAGCCACTGCCACAAGCCGCTTCTCTGCGGCTGTGTGCTGCCAACAGCAATTCCCGTTAAGTATCCCACCTCCCTGCCTGCTGCTTCTGCTCTCTGAGAATGTACAAGCCAACATTACAAAAGCATCCTTCCCTGGATGAGGTCTCCTGCCAACCCTCTCATGCAGACCAACTCTTTATGCAGCAGTAACTGTGCCTCATGTCCCCGTGGGCAGGTTGACCAGCCGACACTCTCCTCTGCAGTCAGACACATCATCCATCGCACTCCTGGTCCTCAGCGAGCCAGGAGGGCCAGGCAATAGCATCTTTGCAACTCCACTGCCAGACGGAAGCCCATCCTTAAGCAGCCCAAACCACTTGGCAAAAGTTTGGTGAGAAAGCAGCAGCCACAGTTTCTGCCTGGGGTTTCTGTGCTTTCACCAAGATGGTGTGGCTGTGTGCAGCGAGTGCGCTGGGATGCAAGGGTCAGGTGGCAGGGCAGCAGGCACCTCAGGTGGCTCTGCCAGGGCTGCTGGAACAGTGTTTGTTGAACAGTCAGTGAGACAAATGTTCGCTCTGCTTTTTGCAGCGGAAAGGCTTTGGAAGGGCCTCTTGAAAGCCTGCCCCGTCAGCCACCAACCTGTTTATTGTACGCACACATCTTTTGATTAGTTCTTAAGCACCTGGCCTTCACTTTGCAGCGTGAGAGCTTCCTGCAAACCCTCACACATCTATCTTCGAACATAAATGTGAGGGAAGGGGAGAGAGTAACTCTTGGACAGAGCATGTCTCTTAAATCCTCAGCTAACTGTTAAATCCTTCCCGTGCTTAGTGGTCTCTAACTGGCTCTTTTGGCCATTCATTATTTATAGCATGTGTCTGGCTGTGTGGTGTTTCATTAGCTCTGGAGGAGGACAGCAAACGCAAGAGTCCCATGCTCTGTGTCCTTAGCCTCAGAGACTCTGCAGGACTTCAGACTCTTTGGAGCTAATCCCATGCTCTTTTAACTCACTTGCAGAATTACTCTTTCTAAGAGGGAAAAGGATCAGTCAATATGATCTACAGGGCCTGTATTTTCACTCTGTTGCTGTTATATTGAGCCTGCAAGCTGAATGCAAAGAAAAGCTTACAGAGACCAACCTACCGCAACAATATGATAATGCCTTACGTATAGTTCAAATTTAATCTCCACTGTCACAGCTGTGTGTTCTTGCCGTGACACCACCAGAGCAAAAACCCCTTCACAACTGGGTAAGCTCTTCCCATGAAGGCACCTACCAGTCTGAGCAAGGCTCCTCTTGTTTTTTCTTGATGAGACTCCTGAGCTCTCTAATTCTCATCCTGCATGCAAAGCAATCACAAACTCTCCAATCATTTTTTTTTTTGACTGTGTGTGACTTTCCACTGCATCCTCTCTAATTCTTACGCTTCTTTAAAATATGTGCTATTTTAAAATGTCCACAACAAGGGTTTGGAAGGGGATGTATTGTCTTTTATTAGTCTAAATTATATAGTTTGAAAAACTAGGCAAGTCTTCAGTTACTGAAGACTTTTGCCTAATGAAAGATACCGCTTTTCTCTGGCGTCCCTGCCTTGCTTGTAAGCCTTAAACTGCCTTAGCTTCAGCAATTTCAGTACCACAAAGAAAGCAAAGAAATCTTAGACAGGCTGGACATTTAATCTGTACTGCCACAAAACAGCATTATTACAATAACTGCACTGCCTGGGCTGGTTTGTTGTTGCAGGATAGCTCACCAGTACTAGGCAGCTCCCATTACTTAAACATAAATCACCACTAAAACCACTTGTTTGAGTTCAAAACCAACAATGGCATGCCTGAATTGCAATAAATTGGTTACCCAGGATAGCACAGAGAATCACCAAAAAGTACATTAAGTCAAAGGGGATATAGTAAATGTTTTGATAATCTGTTGTCAGAGCACAAGGGAGCTACTTTTAAGCTGTACCTTTTATCTCTGTCTTGCTACAGATAATGGCTGAGCCCCCTCAGCCTCTTCCTGATTTGTCTTCTCGTCAGCCTTTGAAAGTCAGGATTGGGGTAAAACATCCTCCCACCTTCAGGCAGGCTTTGAGGTACAGCTGCCCAGGATGTCCAGCAGTTCCCTCAGCTGAAACCCTCCAGTCCTCTTCCCCCAGCAGCTCATGCAGTACCTGGGGAGCATCCTAGTACCAAAATATCACATGTACAGAAAGAAAAAAAAAAATAACATCAACACAAACATTTCAGGAAAGCATCACTCCTGAAGAGAATGAGGCAGACTGTAAATCTATCCAGCCTAGCCCATGGCTCAGCCTCCCCTGCAGCTGGGAAGGTCTCTCTCTTCAGATTCCCTCCATCCGTCTTTTCGGCATTGGCCTGTCACCACAGAAAGCTGCTGACAGATGGCCCTGATTCAGGCAGCCACGCAGGAAATCCCCATAACCCATTATCACTGTGCAGGAATTCATCTCGCAGCCAGGCATCCCTGCCTACCAGTGTCTGCAGCTTAATACACTGAAGTCTCATCATCATTATAGTTGCATCTTATTTATCCAGTTAAAAGAGTAAATCAGCAGCAGCATGAAGCATGTGCTGCCTGGTTCAATAACTCTAGCAGCAGCTGCTTGTGCTGGAGGGCTGGGAATAGTTTGTTCTTTTTCTCAGAAAAAAATAGACTTCAGAGAAGGCTGTAAAGTTGCAATCAGACTAGTCCTGCCCTGTGGTCCTTCTTGCCCAGCAGCTTGCTCCTGAGAGCAGCCTGGGGCTGTCAAAGCAGCTGTGAGATAACCCTTTTGCAGATCTCACCCCGTCAGAGGGATTTCTCTACCTGTCCCCATACCTGTCCAGCAGATGCACAAATACAGCCCTGGCCCCTGCAGGTGCTCTGCCACCAGCATACAGGGATGCCTGCTGCCATTTCTGTTCCTGCACAGCCAGGGGCTGTGCCAATACAAAAGCTGTCACATTCTCCACACCAAAACTGAGTTGATATGTCTACTTTGGCTTAAAACAAAATTACACATTTGCAGCATTATACCGAGCAAACTTTTATGAGGAAATGGGGACACCGAGAGGGGCTTACTGAAAAGCAACGCCTTAGGTTCCAATGAGTGAAAAAAATATATTCTGGATCGATTATTGTCATGGTGCCCCCAAACCCACATTGTTAGACCTGTTAGGGAAAGGATGTTTATTTTATGGTTAAAGAAAGATACCAGGAGACACAAAAAGCTATTTGAGACATTAAATGAAAGCATTCCTGAATGGTGAAAACCATTGTGTACAGAAAGGGCACAGAGAAGGAGCCTTTGAGAAACCTGAATAAGAAAATAAATCTCCCTTTATTTGCCTTGGAGAGTCTGTTTTTTTGATGTCAGCTCAACATTTCTTTGAAACCTTCACCATCAAGTTGCACAGTGCAAAAGGGAAACAGAGATGTTTATTTATCAGCAGAGAATCACAGGCCAGTCTCTGCCCAAGACAGGCTCTGTCCTCTTTACAACTGCTGCGATGGCAAATACATCTCCTACCATGGTATTTCCCAGGACGAGGAGCCCCAGCAGCAGTGTGCAAGCAAGCCCCATCTGGATCTTGGGCACTCAGGGGGACAGTGGGAAAGTATTCACAGCAGAGGTTGAAATGGCTTGAAAGTCCATGTGTCATAATCTGTTCTTTATGAACATAGAAATATCCATTTTTTTTCCTGTTCATTTCCCAGGATGGTGGGAAAAATCACTATGTTTCCTGAATGAGTGAGTGGAAAAAAGACCATTTGCAATAAAAAATGAGCTTGTAATGCAAAGCTAAAAAGACAAGCTGAAGTTTTTTTTTCACATATACTTTCAGTGCAAAAGCAGCTGTCCTATTAAATTCCTTGGTAATTTCATAATGTTAAATTCACCCAACACAAAAGCCATAAAAAAAGTGTTAACTCCTTGCCTATCAGGGGGCTACAGCCTATGACAACCTCAGTATTTTCTCTCCTCAGCCTCTAGCCCCAGCCCTACCACCCTCACTCATCAGCCACACAGAGGAACCAGCTCCCACCACGTAAGAGCACAGAGCTGCAGCCCAAGGCCTGAAGCACAGGCTGCAGACTGTGAGGGAGCAAATCCATCCCTCCAGCAGGTGCTGGCTCACCTGAGACCAGGTCTTATGTGGCTTCAGGCTGACCTTGTGTGCTGAAGCAGGAAAGCCCTGGTTCATTTTCTCCACCTTCACGAGCCTTAATGCCTTCAGCCAGCATCTTGCTTTCAGAGGAAACCAAGATACACAGTTTACAAGCTCAAAATGTTTTGTGCAGGTGATCTCTAAAATGAGAGCTAAATACATCTCCCTTAGGATGACCTATTAATATTCATCCAGGCCCTGAGCAAATAAATGAATGTACTTCTACTATTTGGATGGCTAAATATTTCCAGTTAAGGGTGTTACGGACAATGCATAATATGTTTGCTTTGGAGGGAGGCTAAGGATTTAAAGCCCATGTTAGAAACATTAGCTGCTGTCACTAATGCGACCAGCTGACTCGAACATTTATTTTTTCTGATTTTTTCTCCCCATTTGCTCCAATTTTTCAATTAAAACTTAATTGCCTGCCTGATCACTCACTGCTAAACTGATAGGGAGATTATAGGCTATCATAAAACATTCTCTGCTCTCATATTTCTCTCTGGCAACACAGAGAAAAGGTCACTTGTAGTACTGGCCTACATGCTAAGCCACACTTTTTGTTGCAGCTTGTGTCTCGTGGCTTAAGCACTTGTTTGAAGAGTATGCTTTGGGTCCTGGATGGTGTGTTCAGGTTCTTCATCTTTGCCTGGGTGTGTTCTGGGGAGCTGCATTGCCATCCTATCGGCAGAAATCAGGATCCAGCTCCTGGTGACATACTTCTTGTACCTTCCTCTGACTTGGGTATGTTGATCTTTTTTTATGGGTTGTTTCCATATGTTAGGTAATCTATGGACATGTGAGATGAGCAAAAAGGAGCAGAGCTGTGTCCCATCTAAGCAACTCTTGAGTGGAAAGAAATTTCTGCAAAGATCATTACTTTGGGATTGAAAGCTGGCTGAGCACGGCCAGCACACAACCTTACCTGCCGGGCACAACAACAGCCTGGCGCTATTGCATTCATCTCCTTAAATAAGCCCGTAGCTCTAAAATGAGCAAGTACTTGTTTAAACTTGTAACCAGAGCAGTGGCTGGAGGGAAGCTATAAAGGGAGTTTGTATATATGTGCAATGATAGCAGCAAGAGAAGAGATTAGATAAACAGAAGATCATTTACAGCATCATGTGCCTCACAAACCTCTGCTGGCAGGAGATGTATTACACCCACTCCAAAACAATTAGCTGGGCTGACAAGCTGGGAATATTCACCGGGGGTAGGTAGCAAGGGTGATTTGTCTTTGAGACCCCCAGGCTATCAGAAGAGCAGAGGCCAGGGTTTTGCTGGCCTCTTTTATGGCCAGCTGTTTATTTTTAAGAATTAATTTATTCTTCCTGGTGGGTTTGCTGCAGTTGCCATGCTAAAAGAGCTGTTGTGAGCATCTTATTCTTATGGGAGGAGCCAGGGAGAAAAATAGATTTGGTTTCCTTGGTTTACTAAGTGGGTGGAGGTCTGCAGCTTGCACAGACAGAGCAACAGAGCCTGGAAACAACACGGCTATTTTCTGCACAGTCACATGGGGTCGAGGTGGCCATCCCTGAGCAGGCTTTAACATCCCCATGTCCAAAGCAGAGCATCAAATGCTCCTGAAAGATTTTCACTTTGTACTGCTGTAAATGCAGAGAACTATTCACTTCAAGGAACTTTTCTCCCAAGGTGCCTGGGAATTGGCTCAATGCTTTCCAGGAGGACAGGGAAAATTCCCCTTTCATCTTCATTTTTGGTGTGGCAAATCTGACAGAAGCAGCACAAGGGTCCTGAGCAGGGTGAGGCAGGAGAAATGCAAGGAACTGGTAGGGCCTGGGGACCCTGGGGAGGTTTCGGAGTAACCCTGTGCTCTATCAGCTTTCCCCTGCTTCACTCAGTGCTAAGAGCAGCACTGCTGAGCCCTTGCCATTCTCACCCATTGCAACTGCCACGTACCTGGGAAAGCCCCACACATCAGCAAACTACCCAAACTATATCACAAAGGGTACAGAGCTCAGCAAGCCTACTTTGCTCTGCAGAAGACTGCAGACCTGCTGGCAGAGCCCTGGAGGCCTGGTGCCCACCACCCAGGAATGGTCCTTCCAGTGGTCCTGGTTAGATGCTGGGGGAATCGGTGAGGCAGCTAACGTGAACTACAGATTCACAAGTACAGCTGTTCTGTATCTTGGTGAAAAATATGACTTGTCATCCCTTCTCGCAGATAGTGGACGGTTTTCATTCGGATCCTTTTGGCATTCCTGAGGATTGCTCAGATAGACGGATGAAAAATGCTTGCAACCACTTTCTGTATCTGATGCTTTTCCTCATTTGAGCCTGGACTTGTAGAGCCCATGGCATTGTGCCTATTCCTGATTGGAAGGCTGAAAGATTTTTAAAAGAAGAAAAGTAAACAGCAGATAATATAACCTTTCTGCCAGGTGGTGTTAGCAGTAGGAATAGGCAGACTCAGACAGTGTCTAGAGTTTCCATTTAATATAACTAAAATAAATGGTTCTAGCCTCCACCTAATACCTTGCCCTCTAGAGTTTTAGGAATGCAGGCTGTAAATCCCTGATCACCTTTAATACATATTATTTTCTGAGCCCAGGGTTTATGTTAGTCATCGACTAACTATGAACTAAAACCCTTGTGAGAACTTCAGCATTTTTGGTGAGAGTCCCCCTAGACCTCACCTGTTGGAGCCAAATGGCACTGCTTTCACGTAGCAGTGAGGCACCTTAGCTACTGCCCTTCCCATGCAGCTCTGCCCCTCTTCCCTGCTAGGACACTCAGGCCACTACTGCTACCTAGCAGAGACCACCTTAGTAAAAGAAATAGAAATGTAATAGAAGAAGATCATATTCAACATCCTCCTTCAAAACAGGCTTGTGATGTGTCCATGGTCATGATGCTGGACAATGAGGTAGCCATCTAGCGTGGCTGCTAGTCCCACCATTCTCATTGAGGCTTCCCATTGCCCTCTGTAAGAGCTTGGCTAACAGGTACACAGTGGAGAAAGCACATTTTTGATTGAGAAACAATGCAAAAATCCCACTGCTTGTCTAGAAAGCTGTGCTCCTTTATGAGCACCCAGACAGAGGGACCTGGCAGAGACTTCTCCCATGTAAAGAAGAACATGAAGGACTGTGGTGCTTGACGGTGACCTCACAAAGCCCAGAAGTATCCAGCAGCAATGTAACAGTGTTTGGGGCCCTGTCACCATGGAGGAGAGCACAAGCATCCATTCCTGAGAAGGTCTTACCACACAGAGGAGTTTTAGCTGGGAACCAGAAAGTCTCACTGTGGTTTGGGAAAGGATTTTCCTTCACTATCCTCATTCCAGGGCTACAGGCAATCTTTTAGATAGGCTGGATCCATGCCACAGCGTGCCTTGAAGATTTAGTCTGAAACTTGTACTTGATTCTCATGAGGAAAGTTACCCAAATATGGCCTGTGTCTGGTGTGCCGCAGCCTTGAATTTCTCTATCCTAAGTGGCTCTCATCCCAACAAAAATGGGAAGGTAGCCTTGTCTACACGTTAAATATCATGGGAAAAAATTCTAAACTTCCCTCCTTCCCTAATCTACCATCAGGCAATATTTTTCAAGAGTTAATGAGATAATGACAGAAAATCCAATAATAGGTCAAAAATCTTATGTGCTGTTCCAGACTGTTTTTTTTTTTTTTTTCCATGGACCAAACTCATATTCAGCATTCATCATAAAGAAGGAATATTGTCTATGGCATCTCAATAGCAAATTTTGCTCCAGGAGTGAGTGGGCTTTCAATAGTGACCTCTGGTCTCCCTTTAGTGAGTGGAATAGATCAAATCTGCTTCCAAAAGCACTAAGCCACCTCGTAGATCCGAAAGCTTAGAGGTGCTTTCTGAGTCTGAGCAGTTGGTTTCCTTTAATCCAAGACAGAACAGAAGATTCCATTCTGCTGGATCACCAGATGAGCCAAAGCAGAGGTTGCCTCTGTCCTTGAACAGGCTGTCACTGTCTTCTCTAGTGCCTTAGCCAGAGCCAAGCTGGTTTTACCACACAGGGCTTCCGCCCTGGGTAGAGGATCCAAAATCACTACAGGCCGTTAGACCCTGGGCCCACATAGAGCATAACAATATCTGAGGCGACTGTCTGAAGGAAAGCATCTCCTCTGGGCACCTGTACCCAGGTTCACTGCTGTTGGAATCCCATGGTTTGAAACATACGCCTGCTGCTTGAAGTCACTGATGCCTCATAGAGGCTCGTTGCCTCAGACTGAGTTATGACGCCGATTTGGCTGTTGTGTTACCTAAGTGAAGTAGTCACAGTGCTGGGCTTACCGAATTTTACACATGTATGTTTATTCCTTCATAAAATCCAGCAAAAGCTCTCATAAAAAGATCTTTGTTGTGTCTTGCATTTGCAGCAGGACTGGTAACTCAGAGAGCAAAGATATTCAACTAAAATATCTAAAAGCACTTTAAAAGCTCAATTTCCAAACTAATGCCTCTGTCCATCCACCTTACAGACGCTAGCAGAGAGAGGAAGGAATGGGATGGTGGTGCTCTTCTGCCCAGGGTTGCAGAGGAAGAACTCTGCAGCATTCGGTACCCACTGGCATTTCTGGGGCCGGAGGCTTCATGCCCAGGCATACTGCACTGCTGGCAAGCAATAGAAGCATTTAGAGGGCCATGGCTTCATTTGTGAGGATACAGCTCAGCAACACCCACACAGTGAAAGGAGCTTTAAAAAAGCAAAGAACAGTTTGTTCCCCAGGAAGGGTTCCTTCAAAGACTTTTAAGCATCTGAGTCCTATTTTCTATAGATGATTCAGACCTTAAAATAGTGGCATCTGGGGAGTAACAAAATACATCCACTTATGGATCTGCAAAAGTTTGGGTCAGGAGTTCAGACCATTGGAAAAATACCTTCTCCCCGGGAGGAAAAGGAAAACCCAGAGACCCCAGTGATTTCGGGATAGAGGCTGGATAGCCCATTTTTCTCTGGAGGCTCAGTCAGCTTTTTAATTTATACAGCCACACTTTACCACACGTGTAAGATGTACCTCCCTGGTATATTCTCCTTCCTGGCCTTTCAAGTGCAGGATCTCACCTGCCTGCGTGTCTCTGAGTGATGCTCAGTGGAAAATAACCCTTGAAATGCCAAACAGATGTGAAAACACATCTGGGGAGGAATGTATGGTGGGACCCATCTGTCATCACCCCTTTCACCACCTCCTCTCCTCACCTTTCATCCGGTGCCCACCTCTGCCAGCTATGGCCAGAGGAGCTAGGTGAAATGCGAGACAAAGCCCTGTTACCCTGACCTCCATTTCTGCAGGGTGAGCTCGCCACTGGCCTGTGCCTGGTTGTCTGCAATTCAGCTTTGCTTCACTGAACATTTGTTTAAGGTGGAAGAAAAGTGCTTGGGAATTTCAGGCAGGTTGCTGTTGAAGAGTTGGTCTGCCTTAACAAAGACCATAACGGTGAAATTTCATTTGTACTTATAAAGAAAAAGCACAGTCACTACCACCAACACCCACACGTGTAGCCAGTCTAAGAGATTGCTGCCTTTATTCCCAGCTGCCCACATTTTTTTTCATTTCATTTTCTCTTTCCTGACCTGCTCTGAAATAAGCTAAACCCTTTTAAACAAACAGTGGTTGGTGGTTTTTTGCCTTTTTTTTTTTTTTTTTTTTTTTGTCAGAGGAAAATGCTTTTTTTCAAACAGATGTTTTTCCTGTGGGATGTTTTATATCAAGAAAATTTATGTAGCAAAATAAACACAGCCCTTATTACAGTGATTATCAGAACTTTGTTTGATGGAAATTTAAATGCAGGTAAAAACTAATAAACATAAAAGTATACAATGGGTTTCTGGTTTAGAAAATAACAACCACACACATCCCCTCCTCAGAAGTACAAGACATTTACAGAGGATCCCTAAGGACTTTTTAAAAATACAGAGATAGTCAAAATTTCCCAGTGGAGGTTAAAAATAAGATCACTGTGAGACCAACAGAGTAACACCATCTTAAGCTTCTTTTAAGAAGTTCTTTTTCCTTCTTCACCCATTTTGCTACATGATAAATTCCATTTTCTATAAATAATTGAACAGTTACAGTAACTAAAACTCTCCTACAATCTTCTTAAATTATCGGCATTTCTCTGTAAATGCTTTGAAAGTCTCTGATTTCCAATGCTCTCAAAACAAAGACCAATTCTCTCTATCCCATTTTTCAGTGCCAGAGGGAGAGAAAGCACATTCCTGTTGCCCATACTGAGAAAAGAGAGGCATTGATTTGCTTCTTGCGACTATCAGAGCAGCCCCACTGTCCTAGAATCATTCCTGAATTCTTAACACCACAAAAGGAGTTACACTGTTCTTCACACGCAGTCATTTGCTTTTCTCTAGAAGTCCCCATTGTCACTCTAGGGATCTGACTCACTTTGCTGCCACCCTCCTGGAGCACCCGCTGTTAACAGATGGAAGGCTCCAGCATGGCCTGCTGGCTCCAAAGCTGAGCCTGGAAGATGTGACCCTGAAAGTGCACAGCTTGCTACTCAGAGACAGGCTGTCCGCAGATGGGAAAATGCTGAAGAGACCCCAGCAGCAGCTGCAGCACTGGGGAATCTGGGGAACAGGGGTAGGTACCAGGTGAGATCCTTCAGGGCAGCCTTTCTCCAAGCAAGCTCCCATAGCCTGGGGCACAGAGCTGGCTGCCTCCATCACTGCCCCATGTGCTGGGATGCTGCCCACCCCATATCCTCCGTCTGTGCAGAAGCAGCACAGCCCACCTCTCTGCTGGCAGCCCAGGAAATCTGCTCTGTTTCTGCTCCCTTCAAAACAAAATTACAGCTCAGAAGCAGGGACTGTTGATAAAAATAAGCAAAAGAAATCATTACTTAATAAGAATTGGCTGGATACAATCTTATTGTAGGGGAATTTGTGGAAGAAGCTTTACTTTAGGCAATAATATGTGGTCTCTCTCTTTTCCAAGAGGCTCTTGGCATTCTTCAGTTCTCAATTTGCCTGAAACCTGAGCCATGTTGATATGGATCTTTTAATTAGTGTCCTCTGTTGACCCGGACAAAGCATTGTGAGAAGGCTTCAAATCAATCATTCCACCACTTTGACTGAGTGCTCACCTGTTCAAAGGTTCGGTTTTGGTTGGTTTATTTTTTTAAAAAAACATGCAAGCAAGCAGAAAGATGGAATATTTTGTACTGTTAGCCCTTTCAAGCAACCACTGTAAGAATGAGAGAAACGTCTGTCCTACTCACTGATCCGAAAGCTTGGAATTAAATTCCCAGAGACAATAATAATTAAAACCAGAACAAAACAAATAAAAAAAAAAAAGAGAGAGAAAACACTAAAAAAGCCTATGTCTTGGTTGATTGCACTGGAATGAATTCGACCAACAGATGGTAGCTATGAAAAGTAAGATGGGTCACTTTCCCAGCAATGTAAACAGAATGAAAAGACTATAACACATCTGCCATTTTAAAATATTATGAATACTGCTCTTGAGGCAAGTCATATAAAAATCTATTCTCAAGTCAATTGGTTTTGGCCTATATACAGTAGAAAATGCTGTGCAATGCTGCTCATCGTCACGCTGCACTTGAGCTGCCACAGTCTCCTCAGAGGGAAGAGCATTTGTGTCCTTAACACAGAGGGTCCCCTGAATGAAAACCCAGGCATCCTCCCTGCCATCCCCGCCAGCCCTGACCCCCAGCCAGGTGGAAGGTGTGAGCGACCCACAGTGCCAGGGGAAACCACAGCAGGGGGATCAACTACCAGCTGTAGTGAGCAGCACGCATCCACTGCCCATGGGGTGAGGGGAACCACAGCACCTCCAGCACGGCACTTGCAGATGCTTGGCAGTTCTCTGCCTGCTGGCCCCCAGCCATGCTGGCAAAGCACTTGCTTCACTTCATTTGCAGGTGCAGCAAGGGGACAATGCGTGTCCTCCAACGCAGCCACAGCTTCAGAGACAGCTTGTGGACATCTATGCAAGATGCGGGATTCTGAAGAAGCATCCCAGAACCAGGCTGCGCTTTGCTGTGAGTCGGTTTTCCCATCTGTAAGCACACTGCAGCATTCGCACTGCAAGGTGCTGAGAGGGGAAGCGCAGAGATTTTCGCGACTGCCTTTGACATAGCTAATGGTGATGAGCTGAGCCAGGAACCTGGTGGGGTCGGGTTGTGTTGCCATGCACGCTGTCTCTAGTGGAACCAAGGCAGAGGCTGTAAATGTCAGGAATCTGTCTGCCAAATACAGCATCATCTGTCAGCAAAGCCTGCCAGCGTGATGGCTGCGATGGGGAGAGGTAGTTAGGTGAGAGATTGCTCACTGAATAAGAATGATTTATCTTGGGTTTTATGGACATCCCCAGCCAGCCAAGGAAGAAACAATCAGCTTGGAAGGACATGCACAATTTGTAGGGATGAACAAGAGCACCATAGCTACAGTACTGGCTGTGCAGTGTGAGCTGTGGAGTGGTTTGCCAGTGCCGGTGAGCACAGCAGCATGTTGTGCATCGACACCTCTCACCTGCCTCACAGCTCTGTTTGCACAGTGTCACCTCCCCAGGACACAGTGCCACTGGAACTAGGACTGCTGACTACGTGGCTTTTGCAGCTCACATGAGATTGCCCTGAAAAGCCTCATGTTCTGGCGGGGACCGGTTCTTTTTGCTGTTTTTATTTTCTCTCCAAAACTGCTTCACTTAGTGAGTCTGAATTTAATAAATTTCCTGCAGCAGCCAAGCTCCTTTCCAGTCTAGGGGAATACATATACACACACTTTCCTGAATGCCTATCTCCCAAGCTGGTTTGGATGCCACTGATGAAAGTGAAACCCTACATGTAAACTCAGTCCTCAAATGAGCGCACCTTGGAGCTGTGCTTCCTTTCCTCTTTTCCGTTCCCCACCCACACTGTCACACACACATTTTCCAGAAGGAGCTGTGTTTCTCATCCCATCGCCTTGCAGCATCACGGCAGCCCCTGACACAAATGCCGGTACAGGAGCCCACATTTAAAATCTATCACTTCTCCCAATCCCATCCAGTACCAGAGCAGCAGAGGGTCAGGGTACACCAGTATTTCTCAGCTCTGTCCTCCCTTAGACTATAAACAGTCAGACTCCAGGAGGCAGCTGCCCTGCCTGGCCTCTATTCTGCCTCTAGGTTTTACACATAGGAAGACTTTCTTCTCCCATAAACTGCTAGGGGTAAATCCAGTCCCTTTCTCTCATAGATCTGCCAGGTTTTCCCAGATGTTCTCAGTGGATGTGAGTGCCATTCCCTGTTAAGGAACACACATCTCTTTCTGTCTGCAGGATCCATAGGTCTTCAAGTCCAGAAGGAAATGTTACAATCTAGTGTCTGGCATCACACTGGTCAGAGATCATTATTCCCTGTGGTGGGATGAACCCATCCTTCTGCTGAGTAAAGCAGTACTTTAGAGACACCTGGTCTTGATTTAAAGACTACATGTGATGGAGAAGCCTGTACAGCCTCCTGTAAATTATTTCAGTAGTTAATTCTCTTAACTGTCAAAAAATCTGTACCTTATTTCCACGCTGAATTTGTCTGTCTGCAGCTTCCAGCCCCTGGATCTGCTTGGACCAAACCTCCAAGAGAAGCGCTCTAGCATCCAGCTTTCTCCCTCAGCAGCTCCTGTTTGAAAATCTGGTCACACCCCCTGTGACCCCTTGCATGAGGCATCTCTCCAGTGTCACTCACCAGCAGGTTGGAGGCACCAAGCTGAAGCTCAGTGAGGTTTATCATCTCATATTTGCATGGGTTCCTGTCTGCTTGGGCAGGTTGAACTCACATCTACCTGCACAAGGCTTCATAGGCATACACCTGGAAAAGCATAACTGATGAGGCCTCTGGGCAGGCTTTCCAGATAGCATCCCTTCACCCGCTTTTGTCTTCTCTTCATAAAGCTTGATGGAAGTCCTGCGACTTCTCACCAAGAGTCCCCAGTCACTTTCCTCTAAGTTTTCCTTGCACAGAGCGTGACCAGGACCACGGCTTGGTACCCATCCAGTCACACCTGTACTAAATTAAACACGGGGAAAAAGCTTTTGGCTGCATTTTGGCTGTTTCTTGGACCCAAGGCTCAGCATTTCTGGCTCAGTTTACATCACCACTACAAATACCCTAAATTGACAGTATCTGGTTTACATTTATGGCAGTTTATACAACTCCTTTGGCTGGGTTTTTGCAAAATTTCCAGTGATGTATATAGCCAAATGCCAAAAATCAGAGCAGATTATTGTGTTTTTCCCTGACAAATATCACAAGCTTCTTTCCTATGCTTACTCTTACTACAATGGCAGATAGGCACACCAGCCTCACACCAGGACCCCTTCTGTGCTTGACAGAGTACAGGTACAGGAAGACAAAGCCACTGCCTCACGAGGTTATGACAGCAAACACAAGTGAGAGCCCCAGGAGTGCTGTGGGGTGCTGCCACCTCCCAGAATGAAGGGCTGACTCCTACACAGAAAGCTGCCAGCCACAGGGATTCCCCGCAGGTCACCCACACTAGAAGAGACACCTGGTAGTTTCAGATGCACTGACTGGGGAAGCCATCTCAAGAGTCTGGCCAAATTCGAAATGCACCAAGTGCTAGCAAATCTGAAATCGGCTTCCCCACCAGAATGTTTGTAGGAAACTGTAGAACAGAGCTGAACTCAGTAGCCAGCTCTGTTACAGACAAAAACAGATTCTTGCCCCAAATGACTCCAAACACATTGCTCAAAGGATTGGTCCTACTTCCCTGCACCACCACTTATCTAGGGTTAGCCTTCTCCCTTTGAAAATGAAATGTCACTCCCAATTTTTGCTGGATCTTGCTATCCATTAACTGTACCTTCTAGTTCGGTAAATCACATAGGCTTAACTCCATTTCTTCCAGTTTACTGTCCCACATGTGCTTTGATTTAGTTTTATTACAGGATTATTTTATCTAAGTCACTGCAAATGAAACACAGCAGAAGTGGGATGTCTCAGGTGAGGGCAGCCAGCACACTGCTCCCAGCTGCTCCCCGCCATCGCCCACAGGCATCGCTCAGCCTGCTCTTGAACAGCCTGGGTCTGCATGCTGAGGCTGGGCGGTGTGCGCCCACCCACCTCGGCGTGTGGCAGGGGCAGCTCGGGCCGGGGAGCACCAGGCTGTCCCACCGGGATCCATCTAGCACCTCCCAGCTTTGGAGCTGCGTGGTTAAAGCCATCGCAGAGAACTCCAGGTGCCCAGCCCACACCTCCGGTAACCCAGTAGGGATGGCTGGCAGCGTGCCTCTGTAGTGGGAGGCGGGCTGCAAGTCAACACCTGATTACATGCTGGTAGTCCAATGCCAACATTCAACTCCTGCATATAGCCAAAGGACACACATTCACTCAGCATGCTCTGCCAACAACACCAAGAAGATTGATGGAGCATAACGGTGTATGGAGAGCAAACCGATTCTTACCATGACATTGCTGGATTCAGCTCCACTTCTTTGCACCCATCTGCCCTCAATGAAGCAAGCAGCACAGGGGGGCAGCTGGCTGTGGTGCAAGCTCCTGGGGTGCAGATAGGAAGCTCTCAGCTTTCTGCATGCATTCTTGTGGCCAGAGTTTTACTTGCAGAAATATTTGTGGAGAGCATCTGAGTGTGGGGAATAGCACGAACGTGGCTTCTCAGCTTGTCACACTCAAATTTCAGTATTTCCCTCCTTTAATAGATTCACCAGTCTGATAAAGATGTCACAAAGAAGCAGTGGAACATTTTCCCAGTTGCAAAATGTAAACCAGCCGTACAAGTGTTTGGTATTATGCTGGTGCCACTACTACAGTACCCCACATGTGCAACAGTGGAATTAAGTGG